>NC_045435.1:23431245-23547959 GCF_002776525.5 Piliocolobus tephrosceles | reverse complement strand
AAAAAAAAAAAAAAAAAAAAAAAAAAAAAGGCAGAGTAACTGCAGGTCATGGCAATTGGTTTGAAAACTACTTAGATGAATAAGCAAGAGGAAAAGGCCTTTGTATATAATATAATCAGATAAGAGTTCTGAGGAGATGACACTTAAGGAATAGCTTACAAATAAGAGTAAGTCGGCCATTGTACCACGAAAAAGAAAAGCAAGGAGGGACAGGGATGAAAGATGGGGAAGAGTAAATTTTAAAAGCACAATGAAAAAAAAAAGATAGCAGCAGCAAGCTAGAGGACTGGGCTGGGTAGAAGGATCTTCACAACAGGGTGGAGAAGAAAGCTGTGGTGTTGATGGACAGGTAGGCACCTGTTACTTCAAAGGCAGAAGAAAACAGGGAGGCAAGGTATGACTGAATGATTTCCGATATCTATGCTAAAGGTAGGAGAATAGTGAAATTAGGAATGTTAGTAAATCCTGAAAAATCACCTCATGGAATTTCATGGGATCATTGTCTCCTACTTTCCACATTCATCTGAGGTCAGGATGAGAGTGAAGAAACGGCATAATTGTTTTCTTGGGCAGCTTTCAATGCTCCAGGAATTCCTAGCTTCTTGGTCACGTGAAGTCAAGTTTTCTGTTGCATTCGTATACAACAGTTACTTTGATTTGTAAATGAAGCTGTGGTGACTAACTTTACATGTCCACTTGGGCCATGTCATGTGGGGCCCCTATACTTGGTCAAACATTATCCTGGATGTTTCCGTGATGGCATGTTTTGCATGAGATTCATATGTGACCTGAGTAGACTGAGTAAAGCAGATGGCGCTCTCAAATGTGAGAGGCCCTCATTTAATCAACTGAAGGCCTGAATAGAACAAAAAGGCTTCTCAGAGTAGAAGAGAATTCCCCCTGTCTGATAGCCTTTGAGATGGACATTAGTTTTTTGTGATTTTGTACTCAAACTGAAACAATGGTTCTTCCTGGGTCTGGAGCCGTCTGGCCTTCAGACTGAAAGGAAACCATTGGTTCTTCTGACTCTCAGATCTTTGGACATACACTGAAATTAAACAATCGGTTCTTTTGGGTCTCCAGCTTGCTGACTCACCCTTCAAATCTCAGGATTTGCAAAACTCTATAATCATGAGACAATTCCTTATAATAAATCTCTGTGTCTCTCTCTCTCTAAATATATATAAATATAAATGTATATATGTGTATGTACAAAATCAATAGGATCTCACCCTCTCTCATTTGCTGATGAGAGAGTGAGACCCTATTGATTTTTTTGTTTGATCCTAAAGATTGGTTTTGTTTTTGTGGAAAACCCTGACTAACACAGGAGCTTATAAACAACAACAGCAGTAAAAGAAAAAATTAGATAACCGAATAGATCTTCTATCTCACATGAATTTTCTCTAAAAATTAAATTATATCATTTTATGTATTTAGTCAAGAATTTAATTATAAAATAATATTTAAATATGTGAAAGGATATGGCTTGTATGAGACTTGACCATTAATTAATTCATTCATCTATTAGATATTTATTGTTGATGTACCAGGGATTGTTCTAAGCAAAGGGAACAAGATATACAAAATACTTTTATTCACTGAGCTTTATATTCCAGTAGAAGAGACAGTGAATAACAAGTTAAATGTTGTATAGCTTTGAAAGTCATTTTCAAATCTGATTTCAGATTTATTTCTCATCCTTTTCTGCCCAGTTCTGTACTTCAAGTAATTACACCTTCCAGGCTTCCTTAACCGCATATTTTCAGGTACGTTTTTCAAATAGGAGGCACTTATGGAAGACTGGAGGAAGACTTATGGAAGACTGTAAAGACTCCTGTCTTTACAGGAGAAACCAGGGCATTTCATCCCTCCTTCTACTTTTTGTACTGCCCCTTCTTCTGTAGCGGCAGCTGTGTCTCCTGTCTCCTCCAAGTTAGCAGCTCCTGCTTGGCAGCCCCTCAGAGAAATGCAAATTAAATGTAAATTTAAAACGTAATGAGATACCATTTCACATCCAGATTGACAAAAGTGTAATAATCTGACAAAACCAAGTGCTGTCAAGGATGAGAAGACTTACATTCCTTCAGAGGGAGTTAAAATTGGCAAAAACAATTTTGAAAACAAAACAGAATTTTGTAGAAAAGTAGAAGACAAACAAATTCTACCACTCCTCAGTTTTCCTAATTATACACTCTAAAGTTACACTTGCCATGGGGAGCCAAGCAAAATGTGCAAGAATTTCTATAGCACTATTTTTTTTAATAGAGGACCAAATCTGCAAAACACCTTGATAAACATTTAGAGAAGAAAAAACGAATTTTGTTTATACATATACAATGGGATATTCTATAAAATATAAATGAATGAATTAGATTGTTGAATGAACATGAATTTATTTAAAAAATTACTTTGAGAAAAAGCAATAACAGAAAATATTATGTGTCTATATATTTAGGTATGTATCTAAGTGTATATACTGTGTATATATATCTAGATATGTATCTGTGAGGCGTATATAGTATGTATAGCATAATTTCATTTATATGATAATCAAAATGCATAAAACTAAATATTTTTCTACATATATTATTTATATATGCATATATGTAAATTATTTATTTAAAATAACAAGACAATCGTAGAAAACAAAACTCAGTATAGTGTTTTGGGAGAGCGGTTAGGGGAGAAGAAAAATTTGGGAATGAAAACCCAGGAGTCTTCGAAAAGATCAGCGATGTTCTGTCTCTTAACGTGATACCGTACACAACTGCTCAGTTTTTATTTTACTTTTTCTTTTATTTGTAACTCATCTAGATATTTTGTACTTTTGTAGCTTTTCATAATTAAAGTAGAACGTGAGGCAAATGTATTATAGCACTTTGGGAGGCCGAGATGGGAGGATCTCCTGAAGTCAGGAGTTCAAGACCAACCTGGTCAACATGGTGAAACCCCATCACTACTAAAAGTACAAAAATTAGCTGGGCATGGTGGCAGGCATCTGTAATCCCAGTTACTGAGGAGGCTGAGGCAGGAGAATTGCTTGAACCCAGGAGGCAGAGGTTACAGTGAGCCAAGATCATGCCACTGCATTCCAGCCTGGGCACCAAGAGCAAAACTCTGTCTCAAAGAAAAGAAAATCACTATCTGCACTGTGACATTATACTTACTGGTATAAAAATAATACTAACTTGTACACATTTCAGAAACATCAGAAACATGTAGGCAATATACAATTCAGATATACTAAAGGCTGACAAGCCAGAGAAGCCACACTAGCAAAGAAAACACTAAGTAAATTGCAGTCTTTGCCATTGAAAGTACCAGCAAAAACCATAATTACATGGACACTTCTCTATCTGTTCTGTCATTCTAATGGAAAATGATCATCATATACTAATCTTTTTCACTTTTCCGTTTAATTTTAAGAAGAACCATATATATAAAGTACATATTTTGAATAAGAGAGTATCACATTCATAAGTTACTTTTGTGTAAGAGCTAATTTTTCCAAAATGTTATAAATAAAAAAAGATTCTCAGTGTTTGAAGCTCACAGGGAATACATCAATAAGTTGGAGCCAGTAGCATCACATGCGCCTATTTTATAATGCATTACCTTTCTAGAAATCACACCTTAGACTACACTATCGCAAAGTGGAATGTTCTACATAAGTAATGTATCTGCTTGAAGACGTTTGATATTAATGACAAAATTATCAGATAAATATCTAAATCAACTTTGATTTAGTTGACCAATGAAAAATATTGGTTTCTTTGTTATGAATGCATGCATCTTATCTGAAAGAACAGCTACTTTTTTAAGAGAAATTCTTTCATGCTAAAAAAGCTAGAACTTCTCACTTCTATGTCATTTTTCCAACCAAAGTAGTTGTCATTGGAGTTTGGAATTTTTCCAAGTATTCCAAAAGGATGCAGTTTAGCATGTGTTTTGATATTTCTATCGTAGACGCAATATAATAGTTACTTATCACAGAACAGTTAAAAATCATTAATAGCATCAAATGCACATAGAGTACTAATGTTACATGCAATATTATACATATGTTAAACATAATAAATGATTTAATTCTTAAAACTATAATAAGTACAATTATTAATTTATTTTTTTAAACAACGAAAATGAAACAGAGTAGTTACAAAGACTTGTCATTATTCACACAGCTTGTAAAAGGGATTTGAAATGAGGAATATGCTTTAAAAAGTTCTCACCCTCCATTGCTAAACAATACTGCCCCAAATGAGTATAGAAATTAGTTTACTAATTTGGTTCAAAGCTGGAGTATTTGTAGGAGTAGGCGGGATAAAAGATCTGATTTTGTGTAACCGTTGGAGTTGAACCACTTCAGTTAGCACTCTGGTAAGTTTAACCCTGTCAACAGAGTTAACAGGAAAAAAATACAGGTGGAGAGAAGGAGGGCTTCAGATAAAAGGGACAAAGAGAGATTAGGTAAGTATCATTCAGTACCTTGGAAAGGTCCCTGGGGATGAACAACTTAACTTTTGTCAATCTACGGAAGGCTTTTAGTTTTACATGCGAGGGGGTGTAAAATTAATTTTCCTTCTTGTGTCTTCAATGCTGGTCTTTTTTTTTTTAAGTTATTTTGAAAAATCTCAAACTAAAGAGTAAGTTGTAAGTATGTGACAAAGAGTTCTCTGCCTCTAAAAAATTTGAAAGTAACTATCAGATGGTGCCTAATTTTGATTTGTGGCATTATGGATAACGTTCACATCCATCACTTGGTTAAGTTGTTGCCTTCCATGCTTCTCAACTATCAAGTTTCTTTATTTGCCCTTTGTAATTACTATGATTTTGTGGGGAGGTAATTTGAAATTATGTCAATAATTACAAATGTACTTGGGTATATGTACAAACATGTCCCTTTTATTCTTTCACTTTCTTGCTTCTGGAACATTAAGATGTGTTAGGTTAATCTTTGCCATTCCCTGTCCTAGCCCTAAAATCAGCCTTTTCTTCAAAAAGTCATAGCTCCAATAATGCATGCATAAACATGTGTATGTATTCGTGTTGTGCTCTGTGTGTAAATGTATGTACACATAGAGAGAAACCAACCCTCCCTTAAGTAACACATCTCCTATCACTTCTACCACTCCCCTCATCCCTTCAGAAGCCTTCCTTATCCTGCTTGTTCTCTGACTCTTCACACCAGGTCACAGTGCAATGCAGAAGTCCTTCTCATTCTGCCAGGACAACAATGCTTTGTGTCTGGATGTCCTAGGATAGATTGCTTTAAAAAACTAAAACATATTATCAATTCTTTCAAAAAGTCTTTACACTGGAAATTAGGTTGAAAAAACACTTCACTCCTGACTTGAGTGTCCAAAATATTGTACACAACCTCAGAGGGCATTTTAGACTTATCTAGATGTCATTATGCTTCTATTTAGTGTTTTTCAGATTCCTAGAAGAACCAAACTTTCTGTTCTAGGATTGTGATCTTTTCACCTTTTGTAATTCTACTTTGCCAAGCTGAGAGAACATGTGCCTTATTTTATTGGCTATAGATGGGTTACTTTGTAAGGAAGTCTTCAAGAAGGAGCTGCAAACTTCCATTTGCCAGATACAAAAATTCTTATGAATATATTATAATATATTTATTGTTTCTTTAAAACTACAGAGTCTTCTTCATTTCTCTCATTAAATAGGCTTGTACAGACTATAAGGATTTTTATAGCCAGAATGTCAGGAGGGAAAATGAAAGCATATGAAGTGCATCTTCATCATTAAGGTATTTAATGTTTAAATGTCATTTACAATATTTACTCAAAGGATGAAAAAGAAAAATGAAGCATCATTGAAGTGGAAGTAAGGAAATTATTTTTCTTCATATTCTAGGCTGCAGTAATTTCTTAGAACTTTGAGAAGTCAATGTGTTTTTTAAAATAAAATTAGATTTTATTTTTTCAAAATATTGAGTTCGTCATAAGAGTTAGCAACCCACGTGCAATGTAGTTGTGAAAGAAGAGAGTAGGAATCATGATTAAAGCTGTAAATTAAGACAGGCTATTCACTGAAAGGCTGTGTGGAGATCAGTCTGTGAAAATCCAACATCTCTCTCTCTCTTTCTTTTTTTTTTTTTTTTTTTTTTTGAGCCTGAGTCTCGCTCTGTAGCCCAGGCTGGAGTGAGCGGCGCCATCTTGGCTCCCTGCAAGCTCCGCCCCCCGGGTTCCCGCCATTCTCCTGCCTCAGCCTCCCGAGTAGCTGGGACCACAGGCGCCGCCACCACGCCCGGCTAATTTTTTGTATTTTTAGTAGAGACGGGGTTTCACCGTGTTAGCCGGGATGGTCTCGATCTGCTGACCTCGTGATCCACCCTCCTCGGCCTCCCAAAGTGCTGAGATTACAGGCCTGAGCCACCGCACCCAGCCCACGTCTCTTTAAGAGGCATGACAGGTTATATTTTACCTCGGCATTTCCAAGATCCAGTTTGACTGATGCATAATTGTCGTTCAACTGATGCGTGTTAAACAAATGACCATAATAGAATATTATCACCAAAGGGGATCTCTTGTACATAGTGGAATGAGCCAGAATCATCAATGCATGTACCATAGTGAATACCTGAATTAAGCGTCTTCAGTCATGGAACGCAGTGATGGTCCACAATGACCGTGGACCTTGCTTTAGCAGCACTAGATAATGTTAACTAAGGCCTCTGCAATGTTGTGCGTCTAACCTCCAGAAGCAGTTCAACTCATGAACTGCTTAGCACATATACTCCTACAGTCATGGTCATTATGGTACAGAATATTGCAAAGGACGTATCTTACATGAACCTCAGCAGTTGAAGAGAAGTAGGTCACAGCATTACTTGAGAAAAAGGTTCAACTTGTACTATTAGCAACAGCATATATCCCTTAGTTAAGTGCTATTCTTCTAGAGCTGAGGTATATTATTAAACTATTCATTTTAGTATAGAATACTAATAGGAAAATTGCCATATTTCAAGCTCTATGAAGTTAAAAATAAAATCACCCTTAACTTACCATTTCTCACTTGCTTATGCCCTAATTTCTGTATTCTCTAGTCTCAGTATCCGGAGGTACCAGATGTGTTTCAACTTGCTTCTATATGGAAGAATAGGATTTCAAATGATGAGGCTATATGTTCATGTCCTATTTTCAAGTGGCTTTGGGTTTCTATACAATATTAGTTATCAGAAGATGCCGCATAAAAATGAAATGTTTCAAGACTGAATTCCACTATGTCCTAAAAGTCTCATTTTAGATAATTCCATTCTGATATAGTACAGTATATTTTCTCAGCATTTATGATCAAAGAAAGGAGTTTAAGAGCTTCAGACTGATGAAATCTTGCTTTGGTAGAAGATAAATATGTTTTCTTCTTTAGTTGATCAGTAGGCAAATATAAAGGAAATATCATTATACTGATGTTTGAATTTTTCTACTGAGCTTCCTTCTAAGGAAATATGTAGGATATTTAAGGTATGCATAATTTTTCAACCAAATTCAGCTCAAATAATGGCATTAGGTGATCATCTTTAGGTAAGCTTTTCATTCATTCATCCATTTATTCAACAATTATTTATTAAAAGTGCTCTGAATTTTCCCACTTAGTTTCTTTTCAACCTCTAGACAGTTTAGAAGTATTGGGAAATGTTAGGAAGTTATATACATTAGAGATCATGAGTTTTAGTGCAAACATTTTCTTATTTAAGAATGAATAGTTCTGAAAAAGAAGTAGTAGCTTTATTGCAATCAATCTCCTGAGCTGTCTTTGGGTCTGAGCCCATTGCTCTCCTGGGAGAGAATTTTGGCCTGTGGCTCTGCTGAGTTACCAGAAACTTTGATTATGGATGTGAGGCTGTCATTCTGTCCTAGGAGCTGAGTTTAAAGCCAGGAAGATTAAATTGTACCAGAATGAGCTATATAATCCAAGAACCTTAAAGGGACTTTGTAGAGTTACCTGGGATTTAAAAAGTAATATTCCTAAGCTGCTTTTTTGGGGTTCAGGAGGTCTTCAAATCCGCCATCTCATGCCAGTGTCTCCTGTCTCTTATTTATACAAAGTATTTTTTAAAATAAATAAAATAATGACAGAAAGAAAAACAAAAAAGATGAATGGCAAAATGAACATTCCATGCAAAATTACAAATGCAAAGAAAACTCTCTCCGAAGAGTCCAGTTAAACTTTTCACTTAAATGATGCTGCCTTAAAGTGACTAGCGAAAGCTCTCCGCCTGTGAGTTAAGAAGCCTGGGATTATTTTTCTGGGAGAACACAAAAGATAGGATGAAAGTACTATATCCCTTTTAGAATTCTGAGATTTCTAAGCCACAGGCATGCATTTTTAGCCTGCCACTAATTACTTCTGTATGTTCGTACTGTGTTTCATCAGTGTGGGTGATAAGAATCATGCAACAGTTTATTCTGCAGATCACTTTAGGATCTACTGTCAAGTCAAACGAGATGGAATTAATTATGAAATACTTTGAAATAACAGGATCAGGCAAATGAGACACTGTTTTAACTCTTGAAAGATCACATTTGTTTTGGTAATTTTGAAAAATCAATCTCTTCTAGAAATCAATAAATGTGCAGCATTGTTCAGATGAGAAAACTAAATGTTGTTATAAGGAAGCTTTCTTGTGGTTGTAAGGTCCTCTTGCCTCAGACTTCTGATTTTTATTTCGGCACTACTCACGGAAAGTTTCTGCTTCCATTGAACTGTCATTTTTATCTGAAGGTTCTTACTGATTTTCCACTTTCAACTTTGTCCTCACTTTAAATTTTCTAATTATCTCTGGTTATTTTCTTTGAATTCCTAAAACTCTTTTATTTATTTCCTCTTTATTGCTCAGGTTCTTTTCATCCTGATTCAGAGGTCTGTTTTAATAATCCACAGATCATTGTAATAGGATTAATGTTTTATGGATTAATGTCCATAAAGGAGATGGACATATTTATTTTAAAGATTAATAATGAACGTGTAAAAGCCAAGCCTATATCATTGACACTTGAATGATGATCAGGCTGCTCATAATTAAGAGGATTATCATTTTCATACTATTTATGAATCATATAAACTATTAGCAATATGAATATTCATAATCTTTATAGTTACGGATAAAATTTTAAAAAGCAAGCTATAAGGAAAAATAATAGCTGCGAACAATCCAGTAAGTTTTCCAGGGAATTTCAAAATGGATGTTAAGGACAATAACATTAAATGTTGATACCTTTTCATGAAATGGACTTACATATATCAAAATTCCCAAATAGTAATTCGTTTTTAGACGGTACATAGCCTGTTCTAAGAAAGACTTAATCCTACACCTAATAAAAATTTTATTATTACATTTATGTTAGCTGTTACATAATTTAGTGCTGATAATGTCTTAATGATCGGGTTATGTAAACGAGACTATAATATTCTATAATTCTAAAACTATTTTTATTACCTCTACAGAAACAGAGGTATTTTCCAGGAAATCTAAAGAACACACTCTTTTTCTGGATTCCTTCCAAAGCAGTACATTAAATGACCTTGATTGTGCTTGGAATTTCAATTTGAAAACTAAGCTTGTATGTGAATTCTGGTTACAGTTTTTCACAGAATTTCTATTGAGGTAAAATGTGTAGTAATACAAAATAAATACTGGAAAAATAAGACTCTAAAATGATGTATTTGAAGATAAGTGAAAATATATTAAAATAAAACAATTCTCTTAGTATATAAAAGAGGGATATTAAGTTCAAATTACATGTCTATTTGTATAATTAAGGTTCCTTCTAACTGTAACATTCAATAACTAATCCCCTTTCATAATTACAAAATCATGTGAAGATGTATTGAAATGATCTTTTTGTTTCTTCCTAGTGCTAGCGATTCTGTTTTGATATGAAAAATTATCTCAGCTGATAATGAAAGAAGAGGTTATTAGTAAAATTCTTATTATTTCAACTTTCTTACTTTGTACATGTTACTAAAATATTACCTCTAATAAAGCACTTACCTTTCTGACATGAATCTCTTGCAGTTTTCCAGCAAACACCATATAGAAATTAAATTAAACAATATTTGATGTAACCTCTCCATTGTTATTGCTAAAAAAAGTCAAGAGAAATTAACACTGACTTGAACTATATCAGAATACTTATGCTTTTAAAAATGATGAACACAATTAGAAGAGAATATACATTCATGGGAAGAAAGTGACCTAGGCTTACAAATGGTACAACAAACTGTCCTAGGAAAATATCCAAATTTGTCGATTTGAAGCCAAATCTTGAGCTCTTGGTAAACATATGGGTGAAACAATAAAGTAATGGCTTTGAAAATGACTTTCATAATATTAAAAGGACTAAGCAGCTACTTTATGAAACATTTTAACTTGTTGGCCCACAACGAAAAGGGTTAAGTAGAATGAACCTCTTTTCATTTTGTGAGGTATACAAAGGAAGTGTAAGCTCTTCTTGAAATGCTCGCAATCTTAGAAGAAAATGCATTGTATTAGAATGAGAAAGCACTTTTTTATTATATGTTAAATTTATGCACTTGGTGTGATGACAATAGTTAAATTTTACTGGATGCTTTATCTTCTTTACGTATCATGTTATGATTTAGGCATCTTCTCATTCCTGATAACATCTATGGAAACTGCATCAGTAACATATTGGTTAGCTTGCTCTAATCACAGAGGTTTGTACTCAAGTACGGTGACTACAGCCTCCCAGCTTGGATGCACTGTGCTACATGCTTAAAAGTTTAGAGATGAGACATTAGTGCATGGTAGAATGGTCAGGAAATGCTTCACACAATATGTATCACTTGATTTATGTCTCAAAAAAGTGTTTGGTGTTGGAAAGTATTTACAGATCTGGAAATCATGTGACAAAGACCAGATTGTCAGAGGGTGTGATAAAATTGGGGGCAGAGATGAGTCTAGATTGAATAGAATAAATTTGGTCAAAATTTTATTGATTTGCAAGGCAGTAATTATAGATTTTACACTTTAGAAGGTGGGAAGATATTGACTCTTTGGGAGATTTATATAAATTATCTATAAACATTTCTTGCACAAATTCTGCAGTCAATGTTAAAGAGTAGTCTAGAATAAATTATTGCAATACAACCTGTAAGTTACAATAATGTAATATAAATGTGCATACCTAAACCAGAAGCAGTGCAGCAAGGCCTCCAGATAAGGTGATGTATGAGTTTTGTCTTGAAGGATAGAAATAGCATTTTGGAAACATTCATTTAACAGTAATGTGCAGAATGAATAAAACAGAAGAAAAACCTAATATTGGGTAGAAAAGATAAGAGACATTATAGTAAAAGGGATAACATGTGGTAGAGGCACGATCAGCTGCCAATTTATTTTAAACGTGATAGATTACTGATCAGACAAAGAATATGTCCCAAAGAACTATGGTTTTAGATTACATACAGAAGCTGACTCGTGGATAGTTAATTTATTTTTGCTAACCATGAGGTTAATAAGACCAGGGTTATGGGGTTACTCACTGTTTCATGACACTGGAATAAAGGCTAGTCAGAAACCTTATAAACCTTTCACAAAATGACAAATAAAGATAGCGTAAATATCTCTGTGAATTTCATGCCTATGATAATCAAAATTGAAGTAAAATCCTCAAAAACATGCATTCAATTAAGAGTAGGCCAAGAGTATCATCACAGATTATAATGAACATAAATAATGGCATAAATAATCGACCAAGTACTTTATCAGAATAAGATATCATGCGAACTTTCTAGGTAGTGGCAAATGTTGGTCTATATTTACAAATGGTTTTATTTGTCCATATAGTATGGCACCCATTATCATCCATGTAAACTAGAATACTTCACTGCTTCTGCCTAATCATGGCAATGATAACAATAAAACCAATAATAAAATAAATACTTATGCCTCAAATAATTTTAGAATTAGATAGGGTAGTAACAAACAGCTACAATTTATTTAGCACATAACATATTGGCATGATGTAGTTTAATTTTCACATCTGACAAACCAAACATTTTTATAATTATATATTATAGGTGAGTCAATTGAGACTCCCACAGTTAAAAGTTTCTGAGCTAGGATACAAAAGTGGGCAAGATTACAAAGCCCTGTGAAGTAGCTAGTATTTGTATTTCCTCTTTTATAAGTATTAGTTATGAATCACATAGACATTTTATTTTTAATGTTTTCCTGATCTAGCTGCCTAAAATAAGTGTTTTAACTGCAAAATGTAGAAATGTAGGTAGTGAAAACATAAAAAGATCTGTGCATGTAATTAAATCTCAAGCCACACTAGTTCCCGGGGTTCCTTTGTGTTACCCCTAAAATTTAATTTTTAAATTATACATCTAAATGCCTAAAGTAAAAATAAGACTATCCTCAAATCCAATCCAATGAAGGACATAAGGTGTATCTCATGATCCCGTCTAATGAACTTCTCTATCACAGACTCTCAGCCTCCCTTTTCTTTTCTCTGCGCTTTAATACGGGTTCCAGCTTTGGAGATCTCAGCGAGGAAAGAGGGTGGAGTGAGACTCCAGGCATCAACCCTTTGTCCCAGATTTTCACTGTGCTGTCATCAAAAGTGGCTTCAATCATTCTCCCACTGCAGTTACCCTCTCGGTCTGTCGGCGCTTAAAGAATCGTGCCAAGGCAGGAAGAGTCCTGGGAAAAGATGATATTTTTCTTTTGGGTAAGCTGTTGGGACTCCAAGCTCCAATTAATGTTTAAAAACTAGAATTTTAAGAAAGTTAGTAAAGTTAATTTTAAGTAATTTTAAGAAGTGATGTTCAAAGAATTTTAAAAATCTGGAATGCCCTGTTGGAATTTCTCTTACCTTAGCCTCTTGTTATTTCCAGAGTTCGTTTGCCTTCTGAAAATTTTATCAATGATTTCAAATATTTACTATTCATTCATTTAAACAAGTGATAAGCTTCTAATATATGTCAGGTCCAATATTAGGCATAAGGAATGGAGAAAAAAAAAGTAAAATAGTGGAATTCACTTCCCCAGGAATCCAGGGGATGTTTACTGTCTTTGTGATGTAGCACCTAATAGTCTAGTAAAGGAGTGGAGAAAGTAAACTGAAATTACATGACATGCTTTCATCAACATTTTCCCCCCACATAACATAGTTTCTGATGATGGACAAGACAATTAGAAACATTGCATTGCACCGATGGTGATGGCTGTCTGGTGGTCAAAGTCTCCATTACCATCATAAAATAAAATTTTTCTGTGTCTTCCTTAGCAGTTTTTAGGGGTCTTGATTTTCCCTATGACATATCTAAATGTAAATAATAATACATCAGGGAAGTCCGTAAGTCAATAGTACTCTGTTGAAAGGAATCCTTTGATTTAGTTTTCCAGACAGAGCTTTCAGAGATCATATTGAATATTCCAGTGGTGCTCAGAAAATAAAACTAATTTTAACTTTGCTCTAAAGGTATTGCTTTAAATGGGCTTTTGACTAGCTGCCAAAAACTGTTTATTGATTCAATTTTCTGACTAATTGATAACAAAGACTCTAGTATCATCTGCCTGATTAGAATGCTTATTTGTACTGGCAGAACCAGCAGAAATTTTCTTCATCTTGGAAGAAACCTTGAATCCAATAAATATAAAATTATATATGTTGTTTTTTATTTTCATGGTTTTTATTCAGGTGAAATCTGACTGTCATTTAAAAAATTTAAAAATTTAAAAAGTGCATGCTTGAGAGGAGGAAAAAAAGTTGTCAAATGGCTAATTGCTGGGTAGCTTGACCATTTAGAGGGTTGGCAGGATAGAAGACTCTAGAATATCCTGATTTAGGTATTAGCTACAAGCACTAACATTAGTCTGTTAGTCTGAGATACCAATTCATTATTCATTAGCTGCCTCCCTGAGGTCACTCCCAACATCAGCAGACAGGGTATTTACAAAATGAGAGATTTCTAGGAAAATTGTGGTTCAGAGAGAAAATATGCTGAAATCTTGATAGCAATGTACTGGTTGGCACGTCAACAGTGACAGCAGCAGTCAACAGCAATGAATCAAGTTTCTCCTCCTCTTCTCAGGGTGATGCTCCTCCTACGTATCCATTTATCAATTACCTGCCATCTTCTAGATATTGTAATGTGCACTTTAATTATTCATTACTTGATTTCATATTCCCAACCCATGTTTGAGATAAATGTTAAAAATCTCCTATTAGTCGTGGGAAAAAGCCTAACGTAAGTAAAATAATTAGCGACATTCAACCAGCTAGAAAGAAAAAGAAATGGAATTCAGCCTCAGGCATGTTTGCCCCAGCCCATGTTTTGTTGTTGTTGTTCTGTTGCAGTGTTCACGGTTTGAAATTTGCGCAGAATAGCATAAAATAATAACTATCGTAATTATTTGTTTCTTTTGTAATTGTGATAATAGGTACACAAATATCTAGTTCTATTTATTTATTGATAGAATAGCTAACTCCATATTATAAACTACTTGAGCAAAGACTAGATATCTTATTTACTTATGTCCAAAAGTTAGCAGTGTTTGAGAAACAAAACTGGGGCACAAAACATGTCTGTTGGCAATTTGAATGATAAAAGAAAAGTTTAACTGAGTATATACAGGTGTATTTTCATTGTATTTCTAAAATTATTAATCACTTTAGATGATTAAAAAATTAAAACATTGCTAAAAGAGGGCAAAATATTTTAGCATCACCATGGATTTTGATAAAAACCTGTAGCTATAAACAAAGAACATCTCTTGAAAGCTGTTTCACTTATGACAATGATTGATTAAGCATCTTTAGTAATAACCTTAAAAAGCGTCCTCTACATTTAGTCAGCACCTTGACTGCTATTCAATTATAATAGTTCCCTGAGTCAGATCCTAAGAGCCTCAGGATGTTTGGGTTCTTTGGATGGACCAGCAGCAAACATAAGCAACTATCTCAGCTTGCCCTTCATTTTTTGGTAAGCCTGGGTTAGGCCTGTCCACGAGGCCTCAGAGTCCTCAACTGACAAATTACCCTAGCAGGATCGCTGTGCAAATTAACTAATGCATAAAAAGTGCTAACTGTGCTATCTCATATAAAAAGTTGTTTTAAATACCAGTATTTCAACTTAAATTTCAATTGTTTACATAATGGTGTGTATTGGACTTCAATGCTTTTTATCTATTTATTTGTTGTAAGAGAGTTAAATGCTTTCAAATAAGAAGAAAATTATTAAATAAGATTTTAAAATATGAAACATGATATGTTGACAAAAGCTGAATTATTTATTCTCTAGAAATTGATGAGTTAAGTATTTCAGCTAGTTCTCTCTTCTTTTTCTGCGTGTTTGTGTTTAAATCTGATTTTGCCTGAACAACCACAGGAAACCCCATGCTAAACCGTGACTCAGATGCACTTTGCAATAATAGCTATATTAACTGAATTTTAATACCATTTTGCCTCCCAGTTGCTCTCCACATGTCCCTGAAGTTTAATAAAGCTGAAAACATTTTATTTTATTGTCTCAAACTATTGATTATCTGTTTAATGTAATGTGAGAACTCAGTGATATATTGCCTTTGCCACACTGATTAAATGAATTATCTTAAAGAAATAAGGGCTCTGTTGTAACTTAAAGAACCCTAATACAAAATAAAACTGTTTCTTTCATATATTACTTGTGGCTCCATTAGAAAACACACAAACCTTATTCTCAATCTTAAAAAAGGAAAGAAATGTGATTGTTTCACAGCTGATTTAGGTATTCCTAAATCATCGGGAGCATTGGGTGACAATTTAGATTTCTACTTCTTTGTTTTATTGTCCACATTTAGCTTATTTAAAGAAAGAAATAACAGACTCACTCACTTCAGAGAAAGGAAAACATAAGTAAAGGAAAAATCCTTTGAATTTAAAACTATTTTTAAAGAGAAAAAGCAACTATTATAAACAAAATGGAACTATTGAATAAGAGCAAAACAAAAGATACGTTATTATTTAAACGAATCCTGAGATTTGTCTAATGATAATAGAGACTGGTAGGAAACAGAAGTGCTTAACGTAAGGATGATGCGTACCAGTTTGTGCATCCATTCTGAGAATGTAGTACTTAGTCATGTTATTCACTACTGGACTGGATTCCCTTGCAGGGATGCATTAACACTGCAGAAACACAAAGCACCTTTTAATGTCACTGACCACCTAGCCCCTGCCAAGGACATTGGTTTTCTGCTCAATACCTTCTCCTTATCAAATAAACAGTATCTATCATCTACAGGCAAAAGCTCATCATTTCTCGCCCCAGGATCTGAGCATGTCACACAAACGTGGTTGCCCATTTTGTAAATATACTCACATGACTGACCTCACTAACTGTCCAAGAAAAGAACATTGAAACTAAACTATCCAATTAAATTTTTGAAATCAGAGCTGGAGGAAGAGACTTGTTTCTTTCTGGAGGGAAATCTGAGTCCCAAAGATCCAAGATCTGCTAATATTATTCGTCTAGAAAAGAAGTCATTCTGCAGTAGGACAGGATAAAATAAAAAGTGCAGCGATTACAGAGACAATGGGCAGAGTGAAAGCCTAGAAAACGTAAATTCTTTCCCATATCTACCTCCTTGATACACTTTGTGATTACTGATGAGTCAGACATTCTCCCTATTGCCCTAGCTAGTTCAAACTTGGGTTATATCGTCATTTCCAACCGAAGATGACTGGCTTTGTCTTCAAAAGGATCAAGTTAGAATGAGTAGTAGGCAGCAGAAATAGACCCTCCCAATAATTCATTTTGGAAGTAATTTTTGAAAATATTACGACCAGTATTTTTATTATGATTCATGCTATTAGAAAATATTTCTGCTTATTAACCATTTCTTCAGACAAGGCATCAGAGTATATTGTGTTTGTTTTTGCAATCATGAAGGCTGAAGAGCATCAGACAAGGCATCAGAGTATATTGTGTTTGTTTTTGCAATCATGAAGGCTGAAGAGCATCAGACAAGGCATCAGAGTATATTGTGTTTGGTTTTGCAATCATGAAGGCTGAAGAGCAACAGCGTCATCATGAAAATGCAAATTTAAAATACATAAGTAAAAAGAGTGAGTCAGTTTCTGGTTCTCCATCAGAGCTCCTAATGCTGAAACTGACCATTTACTTGATTTGATTTATAGTTACACGCTCAATAAATACTTTACTGACTAATCAAAACAGTTGCTAAATACATCTGCAAAACACTATTAGAATTACTTTAATTATTGAAGTAGTGTTGCAACTTTCTCTTTTTTTTTCTTATCGTTAGTAAAAGCACCATCTAGATCCATGACCTTAAAAAGAGGAACATAATCACATGTCACAGGGTGAGCGAGATAGTTATGGTTAATTTTATTGAATAAACTGGAGGTTAAGATTTCCTGTGCGCATTAAAATTGGCTTCTCCACTTTGCATGTTAAGTATTCACGAATCTTCCTCGTGGAAGATTCATTTTAAGAAAAAAAGCGTGAGTTCCACAATAGAATTGGCAGTGGTGTTCTGATTCATTCATTTACTTTCAGCACATGCTACGTAGTGTATTTTTCTTATGAGAATTTAATTCTGCTTATAAATTATATTACCTAGTGTAGAATAACTTTAAACCACCAATAGACATTTAGCTTTCAAAAAATCTGACTAGAAAAGGCAAGTTAATTCCAACTACAAAAGCACAAGCGAGCAACGGTGTAAACTGGCACTTCCACTGCTCCTGGGTGTCATTCTTCAGTCATTATACAAAGATAAACACACGACTCTAAAAAAAAGATCAAATCTATCAGCAAAGAACTTGTCAAATGGAAAATCTTCAGAGACAATATAAAACGGGACATTACATGCTTTATGTCAAGTGATGAATCTCACTCTAATACTTATAGTTACCTAAAATAGTATGTAGTCATAAAGACAAGCAATATTTTAAAAATATTGCTTATAACACTTTCATCTCATCATTTAATAATTTATGTATGTGTATGCTTAGAACATGAATAATCCATTACTCTAGTAGTATCTATCTATAACTTATAAATAAGTACACATATTTGCTTGAGCATGTTCAATACTTTTTCCTTAATGTGGTGTGCAATTGAAAAGAGTGAGATTACAAGGGAGCTAAATGTTGTCAACCTTATTTTAAATAATACACATACAGAATTTGCTAATAAATTAGTCTTATTTCATTTAGAAAGCTAGATATACATTTACATATGTTTCTTTTACATAAACTAACTTGAAAATAATAAGCAAAAAGTGCACGTAACAGCAACATTCAAGAACAGCTTTCTATATTAATGGTTCTTAACTAGTTTCCAGCAGCCTCACACAGGGAAGCTGTTTAAATGTACAGATGCCAGAGGTTTCGATCATAGGATAAACCCAGCAAATGAAGTTTCAATAAACTCTCCTGGTGCTTCCAATCAATATTTTCCATTTATAACATTATAAAATATTTATTTGGATATTTTTATGTGCTGATGTATAAATCATCTCTCTCTTTCTCCTCCCACCTTCTGTCTCTTTTTCTAGAAAGACACCAGAGATAGATCTATTAAGGCTTTGTAACTCTTAGGCTATTATGAGTTCTCTTTGGGATACAGTATTGCATATATCTTTTCTTTGTGACTTGTGTTTTCACACTATTAATAAGGTCCATTGATGATAAAACATTCTAAATCTAATGTAATCCAGTTTAACAGTTCATTCTAATTATGATTAATGTTTTGTTTCCTATTTGAAAATCTTTGCCTACTCCAACATGAATAGGTGCTAAAAGCTTTGTGGTTTTTTTCCAACAATTTCATTGAGATTTTCAGTCCACCTGAAATTGATTGTTCCATAAAATAGGAAATGAGGTCAATATAAAATTGATAATTAATTTTTTAAAAAGTAGTGGGCAAGTTATGGAAAAGGTAATGCTGTTGATTTATACAGATACAATATGAATTGCTGTGATATTTATTTATTTATTTATTTTTGTCTGCTAGCTTCGAGTTTTGTTTTTCTTGTTTTCTAGTTCCTTAATGTGTGACATTAGCTTGTTAACTTGAGGTCTTTCTGTCTTACTGTTGTAGGCATTTAAAACAATCAACTCTCCTCTTAACACTGCTTTTGCTGTATCCGAGTCTTTGGTATGTTGTGTAATTCTTTTCGTTCATTTCAAAAATTATTTTTTATTTTTGCCTTAATTTTATTGTTTACCCTAAAGCCATTGAGGAGCAAATTGTTTGCTTTCCAAGTATTTGTGTAATTTTGAGAGCTGCTCTAGGTATCGATTTCTGATTTATTCTACTGTGATCCAAGAAGATACTTGATATGATTTTGATTTTTCAGAATTCATTGAAACTTGCTTTATGACTAAACATATGGTCAATTGGAAAACGTTATCTGTGTATATGAAAAAAAATGTGTGCTCTGCAACTGCTAGGTAGAATGTTCTGTGAATGTCTTTAGATCTATTGGTCTAAGTCCAGAGTTTCCTTGTTGGTTTTCTACTTGGATGATTTGTTCATATTTGTTAGTCAGGTGTTGAAGTCTATTATTATTACTATATTGCTCTCAATCTGTTTTCTTAGGTCTAGTGATAATGTTTTTAAAATGAACTTTGGTGCTTTTGGTATTGGGTACATATATTTAGTTAAATCTGACTATATTGAACTCCTTATTATTATATAATGTCCTTTCTTTTTTACATAGTTTTCAACTTAAATTGTGTTTGATATAAGAATGGCTACTCCTACTAGCTTTTGTTTTTCATTTGAATGGTATATCTTTTTCCCTCTTTATTTTCAATATGTAGGAATCTTTAGCCATTAGGTGGGTCTAGTGTAGGCAGCAGACGATTGGGTCTTGTTTTTGTTTCATTTTGTCTTATTTTGTTTTGTTTTTTAATCCAATTTTCCACTTATATTTTAAGTGGAACATTTAGGCCATTTTATGTTCACATTGATATTGGTATGTGAGGCTTTGTGCTGTCATAGTGTTGTTATTAATAGCTAATTCCTTTGGAGTCTCTATTATATCATTGTTTTATAGTATCTGTGACTTTGTACTTATGGTACATTTCCACAGGTATTTTTATGATGGTGTGTATTGTCTTTTTGTTTTCATATTTAAAACTCCTTTGAGCATTTCTTGTAGGGTTGGTCTAGTGATAACAAATTACCTTGCCATTTGCTTGTCTGAAAAATAATTTATTTCTCCTTCACTCATAAAACTTGGTTTGGCATGATATTAAATGCTTGGCTGGCATTTTTTTCTTTAAGGAGGCTAAAAGTAATCACCTAATCTCTTTTGGCTTGTAAGGTTTCTTCTGAGCAGTCTGCTGTTAGTCTGATTGAATTTCCATTATAGGTGATTTGACATTTCTCTCTAGTTGCTTTTGAGATTTGTTATTTCACATTGACCTTGGATAGTCTGATGAACATATGCCTTGATGAGGTTCATCTAGGGCAGTGTCTTCCAGTTGTTCTCAAAATTTAGTTTGGCTACATGATTATGTCTTTAGCAAGATCAGAAAACATTCCCAAATTATTCCCAAAAATATGTTTTCCAAAATTTTACTTTTGGTTCTTCTACCTCAAGAATGCCTATAGATAGTAGGTTTGATTCCTTTACATAATCCCATATTTCTAATAGGATTTGTTCATTTTTCAATTTTTTTTCACCTCACTAGGTTAATTTGAAAGACTGGTCTTCATGTTATGCAAAATATGAAACTCTTCTGTCTGATCTGGTCTATTGTTGAAGCTTTCAACTGCATTTTAATATTCCTTCAGTATTTTTTTTTATTTTCAGAATTTTTTTTTTTTTTTTTTTTAATTATCTATCTCCCTTTTTTCAAATCCTGAACTGTTTTTCTGATTTCTTTAAGTTGGTTTACAGATTTTTCCTGGCTCTCATTTAGCTTCCTTACTATTCATGTTTTGAATTCTTTATATGTAATTTCATAGTTTTTTGTTGTGGTCAGGATACATTGCTATGGAGCTATTGAGATCCTTTGGGTATGCTGAAACACTGTCTCTTTTGTACAGCTGCAGTTCTTGCCCTGATTCCTTCTTAACTGAAGATATACCTTCTTATTTTTGAGAATTCTATTGTTTGGATGGGACCTTTAAATTTTTTATTCTTGTCTCTCTTGAAGGTGTAACTGTAGTGTATGTTTGTATGATCATTTGGTTTTGTTTCTTGGTGCTTTCAGAGGTCCAAGGATCTGTTTTGTTTCCTTGGATACAGATAGCTTTTGAAATATGGCTTCCTCAGTTGCTGCTTGTTGTAGTGATGTAGTAGATGTATGAGCTGACTCACTATCTTCTGTAGGGCTGGGAATGCAAGGCCTCAGAAAGCTTATGTTATACCATAGAACCTTGTATGCCCTTCTGTTAGTGGTTTTTAACAAAGTGGTACAGGAAAAGCCTCAGTTGGGTCCATAGCAGTGAATGGGTGGAGCAGGAAGTGACTTCCTCTTCACATCCATTTGAGACCACAGTGCTACCTGTTGCTGTAGTGAAACAACACTCATCCCTTCCAAAATCTCCACCATGCCTAGGCTTCCTTTGGCCCAGGGACACTTTGACAGGCTGTGCTCTCCCTTCCTCTAGGAGTGGTCCACGTTGGGGGCTAGATCTCCAGGAATCCTGCAGTTCACCAAGGACCTCACATTTTCCGAGGGATCTGCCAATCCGCTGTGATTGCCCAAATCAAAGATGGTTCTGGGGAATGTATGTGGGGGATCTCGTTATGTGGCAACACGAGAACTGAAGTTCCCTGGGCAGGGTAGTGACCCATCATGGGTGCACACACAGTATGGCACCTGCTGCCTCAGTGTGGCTTTCTGGGGCGTGCAAGTGCACTGCTTGATCTGGCTGCCCTGAGCTCTGCCTGCTGGAAGTTCCCAAATTGACACTGACAGTGTTTCCTGGACTCGTGAGGGCTGAGAGCTCTCCAACAATCCAGCAGTCAGCTGTCACCCAGGGGTGAGGGGAGCAAAGAAATGCAGCCCTCCTACGCTTTCCATAAGACCCCAAGTTTCTCAGGGGTGATTCTCTGCCAGGCTCTTGCTGTCTTCCTTTTCTGTAGTGCAGCTTCCTTCTGTGGCTTCTTTGAGTGTTTTCGGCACTCTTCCCCCAGCTTTCCACTCAGACCATGACCATTCACCTGTAACTCTGATGTTCTTTCTGAGAATTGGCATTTGACAACTCTAGTCAGCTATCTTGAAAAAACACAAATCATAATTTTTAAAAATCTTTATAAATACAGTTATTGTTCTTTATTTTCTCACTTTTATCATCAAAATTCATTGAGATTATTGACATATCTTATTAGAATTGTTCTTTCATTATTTATAAGTTTAATTTTTAAATTTCACATAGTTATTTTACTGTTTTTATGCTGACCCTGTGAATTGTCAGTGAGATAGTGATTTCAATGATATTCATAATAGAACTGGTCTTTAGATGAAAGTAACTATAAATATACCCCTTTGTTTTAACTAAAAAAGTACTTGCGATAATAGGAAGAATTGAATATACATTCAAGTAACTCTAATAGAAACCACAGATTGGTAAACCTAGGAAAAATAGTAAAAATTAGTCATTTGTTATATACTTTGAAGGTGGAGTTAAATTTCAGAGTGTGGAAATAGAAGCATTTAAGTGAAACCCACAGGGAAATAATAGCATCAGTGTGAAACAAATGTAGGTCACGTTCAGGAAGGAGCTGTCCATTTTGCGTTAGCGTGGCTTCTATATAGGGTAGAAGTGGACAAGGGTGCTGAAAAAGGAGATTTATCTACATTCTTTAAGGTCTTGATTTTCAAATAAGGATCCTGTCCATGACTCTTGCATATCACGAATCCATCAAAGATTTTAAATACCTAACTACCATGATCATAATTTACCTGACTACTATATAGAGTATGAATTAGAAGAGTGAGACATTAAACCTAGAGATTCGTTTTTTGGTTTTTTGTTTTTCTTCATGGAACATTGGTTTATTTTGGTAGAAATTTTGTTAAAGAGCACAGTTAGGATGATAAACATTTTCATTATCATTAAGCATTTTCATTTTTTCTAGGCCTTACCAGTACACAAATGGGAAATTTTTATTTTTCAGAAAAAGTGCAAATCAAATTAAATACTACAAGATTTCTTGCATAACTTCTTTTTCTTGATATTTCAGTATCCTTGTCTTACAAGTAAGATTTTGGTCCTTAATGATGCTAAGAAAAGGTGTACATTTTTGCTTCTATATGTAATAGTTTCAAAATAACAATAACACAGTACACTGGTACTAAGACTGGTACTAAAATTACTCTCACTGGTACTAAGATTGGTACTAAAATTACTCTAATAATACAGTTACCAACTGGAATTAAATATCTGTATACCTTCAGGATATGTTCTTAATGATGGAGCTTTCTACAAATATATGGCCAACATTTTGTTTTCTATTCTTTTGAAAAATTCTTCTTAGTGAAAATAATGCTAATAACTACCAGTCTCTCTCTCTCTCTCTCTCTATATATATATATATATACATATTATATATATATAATATATATATTTCAATTAGTTTTCAGCTTCAAAGTAGGTTTTTCTTTTTCTTTTTTTTTGAGACAGAGTCTCGCTCTGTCGCCCAGGCTGGAGTGCAGTGGCCGGATCTCAGCTCACTGCAAGCTCCGCCCCCCGGGTTCCCGCCATTCTCCTGCCTCAGCCTCCCGAGGAGCTGGGACCACAGGCGCCGCCACCTCGCCCGGCTAATTTTTGTATTTTTAGTAGAGACGGGGTTTCACCGTGTTAGCTAGGATGGTCTCCATCTCCTGACCTCGTGATCTGCCCACATCGGCCTCCCAAAGTGCTGGGATTACAGGCTTGAGCCACCGCGCCCGGCCCAAAGTAGGTTTTTCTACTTTTGTATTTCATTTAGTTTTAATGATATTTTGTATTTCATTTAGTTTTAATGATAAAACAAACAAAACACACAAAAAAACAAGGTACAATTAGAGGATATTATACTGATGTGGCCGAAAATCAGGAACGATAGAAAATTTGTATAGTAATGATACTTTTTATTATTTATGGATTAAATCAACATGAGTATTTCTTGTGGGATATGTTAAGAGTGTAGTTTATTATGTATAACAACATATCGGATAGAACGTGTATTGTAAAGTAATACTAAGAAATACCATTTATCAACTACATTTGCCTATAAGCTTTCTGGCCACACTATACTTAGGCCAGAGATTTTTGTAGTTATCTATAGAGTTAAAATTTTTAAGTCTCCTCACTAGTTTCTAGCCTCTGTTTCTCCTCTTTCCCCTCCCCTCTCTGATTTGATATCACTTTCCTCAGCAAAGCTCTTCAACTGCATCTCATCGCCTATGTTAAAAGTGAAAATCTTTACTATGTGCTGCTAGTTCCTACGTTACTAGCCCTTCCCATGTCCTGTAACTTATAGACCTTATCTCTTATTACGGTCTCACTGCTTCACTCTCTGTTCATGTTGATCACATTTCCTGCTACTGACACATTCTGGTCTCAAAAGACATAGCTGGACCAGGGCATTTTTGGAATCCTTTATCACTAGTGTTGTTGGAGATATTATCTATGATTTACTTTATTATCTCTTTCAGTCATCCTGTTTACTCTGCTTTTCTTGTGGAAGAACTAGGGAGATTAAAAACACTATCAAATCATATTTCCAGAATATAACAATCTGTTCATTTTATTAATGTATTTTTAACTTAAATAACGTTGTATGCATTTATCATGTACAGCATGATGTTTCAAGGTACATATGCATTGTGGAATTGTTAGCACTAGCTAATTAACAAGTGCATCACTTTAGACAGTTATTTTTGTGCTGAGAGCATTCAACATCCATTCTTTTTCATTTTTCAAGAACACGATATATGGAGCTTATCAAAGGATACATAATTACAGTTAGATAAGCATAGATTCAAGACATCTATTGTACAACAGAGTGGCTATAGTTAATGGCAATACATTTACATCTGATTTTCGGGTAGTGAATCAACAACTACTTACTGAATGGAAAGGCAAATTTATAAAATGCCAAAGAACGTTACAGAAGAGTGAAATCTCCCTCCTTCAAAAAACAGGGTAAAAGCAGTCCCAGGAGACAACCACAGAGAGAGCTTTCAGAGACACACAAAGGGGCCAACGTGACATGGTTTCAGTATCTCAAAATATGAAAGAGGAAACACTGTTCTTTGGAGAAGGAGAACAGTAGTATTAAATACTCCCAGAGGTACAGGAGACTGGGAAATAGGATTGGATGAGTTTGGAGTAATCATTTTAATAGAACAGTGAGTGGAGTCAGAAGCCAGCGTGTTGCTCTACAATATATTGTTGGATACCGTCAAACGCGAACGTGCCGTGCTTGCCTATTTTACAAATTCATTTATGCTACATCCATTATGAAATAACATTTAACGAAAAATTAAAAGATGAAAATAGAGATTGTCTTATATGAATGGTGCTTTATTGAAATTGTATCCTAGGGTTGAATGGAATTTTAAACCGTGTATAAACATATTAAATTTACACCACAATAGGTGTGACTTGAATAAACTAAGAAAATTTAGAAATCATTTTGAAGCATAGCTTTAAAGTGAAAACATTAACATGCTAAATTTGATTAAAAGTTTCTGTTCTGATTCATTTTGAGAAACCTTCCACTTAAAATAAGTATCTAAAACTCTGTTATTGATACTTAGAAGTATTAAATGCCTGTTTTCTAAAAGCACAGACAAGAAAAAAAAATTTAATAACTTTAGATTGAAAATATGATGGAATAGCCTGCATGAATGCATGAATAAACATAAAATTTAGATTTAAAGGCTTTTAAAATTATACTCTTTAATGAGTGATAGTCAAGTATTTGGGGACATTGAAATCTATTTCAGTCATCACCACAAAATGGTTTAAGTGTAAGAATATTAACAAGAATCAACTTCTTTTTACATAAATGAAACATTAATTATCTAAATTATCCACCAAAAACACATTACAGTTACTTACTTTTGCATTATAATTGCCAAAAAATTGTAAAATTTTAAGCTGAATGTATTTTTTCAAATACAAATATTTTGGAAAACGTGGATGACCCCTTTTAATATTTGCAATAACCATTTTTGAATCCTCCTTCCTTCTCTTTATCACTTTTATGCTAAACATGCAATGTTATACCATGATTTTAAAATTAAATATATCTAATTGTATTTCCCCATTTGGAAATAGGCTTCTATAACTTCCTCTCAACGGCTATGTGGTATTCCATTGAATGAATACACAACAATTTTTACAGCCAATTTGGTTAAAAATTTGTGTTTGTTTATGACTAAAAGTTTCAGTATCTATTATTGTAATCATATATTTGTCTTTATCATATTATCTTTAGAAAATATTTAGAGGAGGAATTTCAGGAAGAAAGCATCTTAACATCTTCATGATTTTTGTTGCATAAACTGTTCTTAAGAATAATTTAATTTACATTATACAGGAACTTGTTTACTCCCCTCTCTTTGACATCACTGCATAGTGTCATATAAGTATAAAACATCGAAGAGTATTAATAGTAAAATATTGTCACAACAATGCTGCATAATTAGTTCCCTTAAAACTTACTGGATTATAACAATTAGACGTTATTTTTCTTGCTCACAACTTTGATTTAGACTGTAGGTTAGCGGGGCTTGGCTGGAGGCTTCTTGCTGGTTCAGGTCTACTTCACATTACTTCATTCTTTTTGGGCCAGTTGTTCCCTGAGCATGTTCCTCTCATGGTGACCACCAGATTGCACATGGACAAGTAGGAATACATGACACCTTCAAAGACTTGGCTGTAAACCATTGTTTCTGCCAGTATCTTGCTGAGCACCAGAGGTCACGTGGCAAAGCTTAGCATCATTGGGAAAGAAAAGTCACCTACCCAAAGAAAAAAATGTAATTTGCTGAATAATCTGAAATGATTATTGATTCAGTTTGCTTTGTTTTATCATTAAGGATCAATATTTGAGAAATTTACCTTTGTTGTGAATAGTTGACCCATGGAATATAGTAAAGAGCATATATATTTGAGTTCATAAAATATACATTAGAATTTCTACCTCTGATGTAATGTTTATCAGAGACTTGCTTATCAGTATGCTGTGTGAATATTCACTTACAATTTTTAGGGTCTCATAAATATATTTTGTCATAGTTGTATAATATATGCTTAAACATTTAAATAATCTGAATTTATTTGGGTATATGACATGAGATAGAAGCCTGGTTTAAAAGTATTATCAGTTTTATTACTTTATTGAATATTTAATTGGCTAATTTTAATTTATTATATATTTATTAAATTTATTTATTAAATAATTCAACAAATAATATACTACCTTTCTGCCAGTTTTATTAAAAACAATTCCATGCCTATCATTGTTGCTTAAATTTTTGTTTCTTATAGTTTTTGATCAACCTCTCCAGAAGTTTATCTATTGGATTGGTCCCTTCAATGGACTCTTAGGTAAATTTATGAATTCAACCTCTTTTTTTCCTCCTTCCTCATTTACAAACTGGTTCTAATCTAAATTTATAAAATAAATGGTGTTGTCTTAATTCATTTCTTCAACTTATTTTCTTATTTATTTTTCTAGGTTTTTAAATTCAATACTTAGATTACTTGTTTTTTATTCATTAAAAAAAGATTAAAAATTTTGAATTTTCTCTACAATATTGATCATTTCCAATAAATATTGGCAATAATGCATTTGTCATTAATGTCTACATCTTTTGCATACAGTTTGCTTTTCTAATTTATAGACTATAGCTACCATCAATACATGTATTTGATTTTAATGTTTATATTTTATATTATTTTAATTTATGTAAATTTATGAATTAAGCATATATTAACACTTAATTTTTGGTACATAGACTACTGTCACTTAGTTTTGCTTGATTTAGAAACACAGAAGATATTTATTGATGTTTCTTTTTTAAATTTCTACTTACTTAAATTTGTTGCTCTTATTTTTATTACCTATTTCAAATATTTTTGTGATATGATCAGAAAATGTGGCTTGTAATATTTCTATTAATTTTGGGGCAGTTTTCTTTATGCTAAATTACCTTATAAAAATTTATAAATATATAATACATAGACTTTCTAAAAACATATATTTTTCTGTGCTTGCATGCAAATATATCTATAGATCTAATCAGGATTTTGTTTTATTTCAACTCTTGTGTCCTTATATTCTGTCTAATAGATTATTTTGTGGTCTCATAGAGAAACGTGGTAATCATTGGGTTTTCCTCATTTTGGAGCTTCTGTTAATTCTATTTTTAATATCATAAATCTCTTTTTTAAGTTTTCTGTTTTGGTCATTTATTGTTTTTCACAATTTATTAAATAGTTTCACTGTATTTTCTTGAAGTTCGTTGGTCATTCTTAAAAGAGTTATTTTGGATCTTTTTTAAGGCAGTTTAATGAAGTAATGCATCTTGATTTCTTTAGGGTCAGTACCTGGTGCATTATTTTGTCCCTTTGGTGATGTCATATTTTCCTGACTCTTCCTGATTTTCGTGGTGGTGTTCTGTTGTCTGCAAATTTAGTGATGTAGCTAATTATTCCAATCTTTGCAAAGTGACCTTGAATGAGAAAGCACTTCAGCATTTCTGGGCAGGCCATCTGCTGTGGTTCATCAGCTGACTTGCTGCTGGAATCCTTGGGTTCCCTGGCCTTGTGTCTGGTTCAACAGGTGGGCAGACCTCTGGAATGTGGATCCACTTAGGTGGATCTGCTGATTGGGCCTAGTAATGTAGGCCAGCCTGGTCTAAAGCCATGTGACTGTCGGGCCAGTGGTGGCAGCTGAGGTTGGCCTGGTGCAGGGACTGGCCTGGCAATGGGGCAGCCCAAAGTCCAGGACTAGCGGGGCCAAGACTGTGGTCACTGAGAGCTGTTTGGAGCCTGATGCGGCTAAAGTGAGCCTGGCAATGGTGCGGACCGGAGATTAACTTTGCTGTGCAGGTCTCAAACCAGGAGCATCAGGGATTCAGTGTGGCGCCAAAGGTGAGTCTGGAGGCTTAGTGCACAGGTACCAGCCTGGAGTCTACGGATCTGGGGGCATTCCCAATGCTGGGTCTTACTGTGGTCGGCACAGTACTGAGAATCAAGGCAAAGTGCTGTTTTCACTTTCCTTTCACCCCTAAATGGAGGGTATCTTTCTCAGTGATGGTCTGCCTGGGGTTGGGGGATGGGTGACAAAAGTAGCGCAAAACTCTTCTTCCTATGCTTTGGGATGCATCTTCTCGTATTTCGATGCTACACTCAGGTACTATGATGTCTCACCTGGCTCCATGAGGTTTTTTGAAGGACTTTCATGAATAGATAGTTGTTCAAATTAATGTTTCTACAGGGGGACAATTGCTGGAGAGTCCTGTTTCACCATCTTGCTTTTAGTGAGCTGTGTTGACAATGTTATTTTCCACCCACTTAAAATTAGATTTGAACAAGTGACTTGCTTTGGACAGTGAAATATTAGGAAAAAAAATATGTGTTATTTACTTTTGGGTAAAATAATTTAATCAAAGCTTAATTCCTATATTTCATTGAAATATGGTGATCTTAGAAGCATGAAAGAAGACTGAACTTTCTTCAGCCTCGATATTTGAGTGACTACAATGAGCACAGGCCCTTGCCAACCCTTGTTGGATATTGGCATGAGAAAGAAATACACCTTTGTGGTTTTAAGCCACTACAATTGTGAAGTTATTAGTTCCCATAGCAGTGTTCATGGTTGTCCACTAAAAGCTTGCCCTAGATTTTAAAATATTGGAATCAAATCAAATTTAAAACTAAAACAAACAGTCTGAAGAGTAATATAAGGCAGCTATAGTAAAGATAATTGGGGGTCAAATTTGACCCATGTGCCACCAGTTCAAACTTCTGTATCACTTTTTTTCACTATGATTGATTTTTTTGCTAACTTCTCTTTGAATTTCTAAAAGGTTTTGTTTTATATATTTTTATGCCTGGGTTTACATGTTAATTCTTCATTGGATATTTATTTAAAACCACTTTAACCAAGTATTTTGGAAAACACAGAGTATTTAGACATGAGTAAAGTACTCACCATCTATAATGGCACACATGTACCTATATATGACATGTAAAAATGTACATACAAATGTGTGACTCACATCGATACATGCTAACCTATATGTATGTGCCTTATCTATATGGTGGAATTTCACTATATTTCCAGCCAATCAATTCTCAAATGTCCAGGGTGTGTATGTGTTTGTGTGTGTGTGTGTGTGTGTGTGTGTGTAGTATCTATTCTACTAAACAATCAAAATGTTTTGAAAGAAAAATATAAATAATCCAGAAAACAATAAGTAATATTTAGTGGATTCCTATTCTAAAGTCAACTTGATATTCCTAAAATTCTGAGAAAGTATGTATTATTATCATTCCCATTTAGAAAATGGAAAAAAATGAATTAAAATTCAGAGATGCAAATGGGCATATAGCTTGTTAATGGAGAAGATGGGCCTTGAAACCAGTCTGTCTGATTTGCATCCCATGTTTATGAAACCTGATTCCAGCCCTTCTTTCAGAAAGACCTGAACACAGAGCAGACAACTTTGAGACTGCAGTTCGTGTGGGAATGAGAGGCAGTGGGAATTTTTTTGCTTGGGGGTGTGTAGCCTCACTTACTGCTTTACCTGTCTCATTCGTTGTCATTTTTCAGTTTATCTATATTCTCTGCTGGTTCACTCTTACAATTGTCAACACTTGTTTATCACTGTTTTCTAGGTTTTTGCTTGTTTTTGTTTTATTCCAGAGAATAATATCAAATGTAGTCTCTTCATTTCCCTGGATCAGTGTTATCAATTGACAACTAAAAGCTTAAGCTCAAGTGCTATAAGAAGTTTCAATATTCAACAAAATGCAAAAAATTCGAATAACTATGAGATTACAGAATTTATGATCAATGACAGTTATACCACTGATTTTAAACAACTTACTGCATTTAATTCTCGTTTTTTGATTTTTACAAGAGATATTATCATTAACTTGTATTTCCAGACAAAGGAGTGAGACATCACGTACTTTTAAACTTGGCTCAAAATCATGCCACCAGTAAGTGAGGGGTCTAGACTCAGATCCAGGATTACACTTGAAATGTTTATTTCTCAGTGAAATGCATTGCAGAGTTGGAGAGAACAGCCCAGAATGGCAAATAGCATTAAATTCTCTGTTTAATGTCTTGTTTTTCCTTATTTATATTTACATACATTTTTAAACTTATAGAACCTTTATTGCCATTAGGCTGTTTCCTTTTTAGGTTGTTCACATTCTCTCTCTGGCTTGTCTCTTTTTGTTTTAAAAGTCCAGTTCCATTTTAGCAGTTACCTCATCAACTATTTATTAATTTCTTTATGGCCACTGTTCCATTACCTATTATTTATTATTCCTCAGTGTTTATTTACCCATGCTCTTATCCGCTCCACTTTTATATTCTTTTAAAATTCAACCAATGTTACAGCCACATGGTAATTGCAGATTGTCTGATCGGCTGTCATGATGCAAACTTTCAAGTAATATACATACTTATCAGACTCAGAAGATTGTTTTAAAAAGCTTCCTTTTTATTCCAGTGACTCCTTACAGGTTAAATATTTTTTAAAAGAATTTTGGTATATATGGCTCTAGTAATTCTTATTCTGGGGATTTTCAAAGTAACAGTTGGTCTGGGGTTACTATGACTAGTTATTAAGATAGAGAAGCCTCCTTAACATTGCAATTAAGGGTTCAGTTTACTTTCCTTAAAAATGTTTTTTTTATGTTTATATTTTTTATTTATTTTGAGACGGAGTCTCGCTCTGTCGCCCAGGCTGGAGTGAGGGGCGCCATCTCGGCTCACTGCAAGCTCCACCTCCCGGGTAGAGACGGGGTTTCACCGTGTTAGCCAGGATGGTCTCGATCTCCTGACCTCGTGATCCATCCGTCTCGGCCTCCCAAAGTGCTGGGATTACAGGCGTGAGCCACCGCGCCCGGCCTAAAAATGATTTTATACAACGTTTGCAGTTTGAATAATTATGAGTTTCATCTCCTATACTCTACTCTGAAACAGCCTGTTTTAGGGTATGAATTTTTTTTTTTAAAGTTTAGGAAGTTGGTATTAAATATGGTGGTTTCCTTTATGCAAGCCTTCTCAGAGTCTTCATTACATTAATATTTAAATTTATTTAATACAAATTTCCATGGTCACATAAAACTTCAATAATATACTTCGGGATGCCAGTGTTCCTCAGTGAACAGTTTGAGACATACAACTATTTTATTACCATAATTTTTAAAGTATCCTAAATTGCCAGGAATCAAATAAAATATCTTCAAGTCTATACAAATAAAAAATTACCATTGTTGAAAAATTTGACACAAGCAATTGAGAAGTTTTTATTTCTTGCCTCTGTGTATTGCATACTGTGCTAGAGAAAGTGGAGAACAAAACACAAATTGAACACATTTTGAAAAGAACAAGATATGGGTCTTGTTTCTAAAAATCTTACTCATTAACCCCATGTGTTTAATGTGTCTATTTATGAAATGTGATAATTGTTTTAAAGGTACAATAGAACAATCATTTGCTTTGAAATATGCTGGTGTTAGCATCATCTGGTTTTCTTTGCCATAGAAAGTGCTATATTTATAAATTTACATGACAACTGAAATAAGTCTTGCATAGTATATTTGACATTACTATAAAAATTTATTTTTTGCTTGGTTAACTCTTCATATTTGCAAATACATGCTTACTAGAGTCTCATAGCAACTTAATAGGGCAGGACACTTTATTAAACTAACTTAAAAATAGTAAACATGGATTGTAAGAAAATAGAAAAGAAAAAAATGAGAGAAGGGATGGACAATCATGCCATTTTTGAAAAGCATTTACAAATTCAACTAAAAAATTCTATTCTACTTTATCTGAGTTTCCTAGGTGGGACAGCTCTTTAAAATAATTGTTAGTTCTGTGTCTGCAGTAATTTCCCTACAGCAGAGAAGAAACGTTCATACGATTGTAAAGATACAATAGCTACCATATACAAATAAGTGTCTGAATGATTATATGACAAGCATTAATATTCTTAATACCTAAGTGTAATAATATTATAACTAACTCTGAGTGATTAAAAGGATGGTACCAAGTTCAACAGCTGGTTGTGATGCCGTATGGTTTGGTTTGTATCAGCTTCCTAAAGAAGTAAAACAAAATACAAACCAAAGGCATGAAAACATTGTTAAATAATAAATTTCATATTCACTCAAGTTGAAAGCAAATAATAAGACAGAAAAAAGTGTGTATGATCATTTAAATAGATATTTTCTAGTAACATTGTACCATGATGACACAATAGAAAACCCTGGATTTGCCTTTCCACCATTTTGACACCAAAATATGAATCAATTCCCTTTGTAAGAAAACCAGAAACTAGTTTAGAGGCTCCTGCCCTCCAGAAAAATATGAAACCAGCAATATCAGTAGAAAATGTTGAGGCATTCTCTTGCTAATTTCCACCACAAGCACAGTGCCGTATGATCAGGAGGAAACACCCAGCTCACAGCTTCTCTCTGAGGAGAAAAGAAGTTGGACTGAACATCTAATGCCCCGATTTGTCTGGGTCCTGCACAAGGGACTGGTTTCTATCTCACCTGTCTTCGAGAGCTGATGTGGCCTAGGATCTTCAAGTTCCCTAGGGCCTGTAGGGAGCAGAGTGGTAGTTAGAGCTAGTGTGTGGGCATTACCACATCTCCTCTCCCTAGACCATTTTAGAGTGAATGAGCAATAAATCCTAGCTCCCAGCTTCTATCTGAGAAGGGAAAGAGTTGGCTTATGCACCCATAATTTCAACTTCATCAGGATCTAACTGAGGGTTTGGTTTCTGTCCCACCTGTATCTCAGCACTTATGAGATTTTGTATACTCTAGGTGTATGACACTGCTAGGAATAAAGATGACAGTTTTAAATAACATAAAAGTTTAAGAGGCCCATAGAACCTCAAGACAGGTTGATTGGTGAAGATTTTCTTCTGTATAAGATCAATCTGGAAAAAGGAGAGTTTTTTTTAATGAGTAAATACTGACACAATGGGTCAAGGAAAATGAACAAACAGGAAAGCACAATCCAAGCAAAGGAACAAGATAGAACTCCAGATTGAATCCTAATGAAATGACATATACAAATTTCCAAAGAGGGAATTCAAAATAACTGTCATAAAAATGCTTAATGAGTACAGGAGAGCAATGCACAAACAAAAGGAGAATTTCAAGAGAGACAGAATTAAAAAAAAATGAACCAGACGGTAAACTTGGAGGCAAAGAATAAAATGACTAAACTGAAAAATTCAATAGAAGGTTTCAATAGCAAATCAGTCTCCAAAGCAATCTTGAAAAAGATGTACAAAGCTGGAGACATCACACTTCATGATTTCAATATATATTACAAAGGTACTAATATTAAAACAGCATGGTAATAGCATAAAGACTGACAAATAGACCGATGAAATATAATAGAGAGCTCAGAAGTAAATCCACACATTTATAGTCAACTGATCTTCACCAAGAATACCAAAAATACACAACAGAGAAAGGACTGTCTTTTCAACAAAGAGTGTGGGGAAAACTGGATATCCACGTGCAAAAAATTGGTGAGACCCAATCTTATACAAAAAATATAATAAATGGATTAAATACTTAAATGTAAAACCTGAACCTGTAAAACTCTTAGAAGAAAACATATGAAATGCTTCATGACATTGGTCTTGGCAAGAATTTTATTGATACTGAAACAAGATAGTTTCCTGAGCCCTTTGTGGGACTTGTGAAAGGGTTGGCTCATTTACTCAGCTTGCAGCTTTCAATCCCTTACAGAAGGGGCAGCATACAGGTGACTGGGTGCAGAGGCCAGGATGAGCGCATCTGGGCAACTGGCAGGAGTAGTACTCTGTGTGGACCCATGGCAGCATCTAGGGGTTGCCCTGACCCATAGAGTACCAGAGGGTGTGGATGGCTTAAGTGTTAAACAGCTCATGAGGCAGGAGAATGGCGTGAACCTGGGAGGTGGAGCTTGCAGTGAGCCGAGGTTGCACCACTGCACTCCAGCCTGGGTGACAGGGTGAGACACCATCTCAAAAAAAAAAAAAAAAAAAAAAAAAAAGTGTTAAACAGCTCAGTGGAGGGTCAGTGTGACAGCCTCTTGGACCCGCATCCCGGTCCTTGTCTGGAGTCTCATAGCAACTCATGAGGCGTCCAGAAAGAATCACATCACGCAAACAAATTGAAGGTTGGTGAATGTGGAGGATGTTGTTGAGTGATGGGAGTGGCTCTCAGCAGGATGGCAGCTGGAAGAGGGATGGAGTGGGAAGGTGGTATTCCCCTGCAGGTTGGCCATTCCCAGCTGAACTCTTCTCCAAGGTCCCGCCATCAAGCCATCTCTCTGAAATCAAGCTGCTTCTCTCTGACATCCAGCTGCTTCATCTCTTGTCTCCTTCTCTGCCACTCTGCCACTGGGGTCTGGGGTTTCTATGGATACAGGATGGGGACGTTGCAGGCCAGGGTGGTTTTGGAAAAGGTAACATTCAGGTGGGAAAACAGGAATGCATGTCCTCACTTTAGGCCATGGCTTGAGGGTGTGGTCCTCGCCAGTACTGCCCTCTTTGCCCAGCATTTCCCTGCTTCCCGTCTGTATCAATATGACACCAAAAACACAGGCAAGAAAACAAAAGTAGACACATTGGACTACATCAAACTAAAAGTTTCTTGCCCAGCAAAGGAAATAATCAATAGAGTGGCAAGTTAACCTATGGGGTAGAAAAAAATGTGAACCATATACCTGATATGAGGTTAATTTCCAAAATATTTAAGGAACTCTTGCAACTCAATAGCAAAAAAAAAAAAAAAAAAAAAAAAAAAAAAAATTAATTTTAATTTTAAAATAGGCTAGGGATTAAAATAGACGTTTCTCCAAAGAAGACATAAATATGATAAACAGATACATGAAAATATGCTTAACACAAATCATCAGTAAGAAACAAATCAAAACTATAATGAGATATCACCTCACATCTGTTAGGATGGTTGTTATAAAAAACTAAAGAGATAAAAAGTGGTTAGGATGTAGACAAAAGAGAACCCTAATACCTATTGGTATTGTACCAAATCTGTACACCCACTATAGAAAAGTCTCCCTAAAAAAATTAGAAAAAAACTACTGTATAATCCAGGAATCTTACCTCTTTTATTTATCTAAAATAATTGAAATTTAATTCTTAAAGAGATATTAGCATGCTTATGTTCATTGCAACACTATTCACAATGGTTAAAATGTAGATACAATTTAAATGTTCATGGATGGAGAATGAATGGATTTTTTAAATTGTGAGAAAAATGTGTGTGTGTGTGTGTGTGTGTGTATATATGTGTGTGTTTGTGTGTGTCTGTGTGTGACATGTATATATGTTAGGTGTATATATATAAAATATGTATATAAAATATACATATTAAAATTTTTTTCAACCTTAAGAAAGAACAATGTCTTATAATATGCAACAACATGGACTAACCTGCAGAACATTATGGTAAGTGAAATATGCCAGTGACAGAAGAACAACTACTCTGTGATTCTTCTTCATGAGATTTCTAAAATAGTCAAATTCATGGAAGAAAAGAATAGAATGGAGGGTTTCAGGTGGTCAGGGAAAGGGATAATTAGAAGCTGCCAATCAATAAGTGTAAAATTTCAGTTACACAAGATAATAAGCTGCAGACATGTGGTGCATAACATTGTGCCTATAAATAACAATACTATATAGTACACTGAAAATCTGCTATGAGGATAGATCTCATGTTGATTGTTCTTACCACAATATAATTAAATGACAACAAAAAACAAAGTCCAAATGGACAGAAGGCACACACACTAGTTTCATGTTTTAGCAATGTTATTTTCTATTTTTCAATGAATTATTATATCCTTAAGATGAAAGTGTTTTTAAATGTGCTTATATTTATATAATGATTAGAAAGGGAAGTGGCCAGTCAGATGTTAAAACCTCTTACAAAAGGCTCACCTCTAGGACCCTCAGGACCTGTCCTGTGACTTGCTGGTGCTTCAGTTGTAGATATTGGCAGAAATGTTGGGGACAAAGCTGTGAACATCGTAAGCTAGCACAACAATAAAACCGAGAGTCATGAACCACCTGTGCTAAAGCCAACTGCCAGGTATCTATTGATACCCTGCCCAACATCTCTGAGCTGAATCTGAGTGACATATCCTCCTTAATCCCTAGTGCCTGCTCTGTCTGATATCATGTAAAATGCAATAGGTGAAGAATCTCTGCCTGGGTCAGAAGTGAAAGTTTCCACCGAAGACACATCTGGAAAAGAAACCTCCTCTCTCACCACTCCTATTCAACATAGTATATGTGGAAGTTCTGGCCAGGGCAATCAGGCAAGAGAAAGAAATAAAGCGTATTCACATAGGAAGAAAGGAAGTCAAATTGTCTCTTTTTGCAGATGACATTATTGTATATTTAGAAAACCCCATCGTCTCAGCTCAAAATCTCATTAAGCTGAGAAGCGACTTCAGCAAAGACTCAGGATACAAAAATCAATGTGCAAAAACCACATTCATTCCTATACACCAATAACAGACAAACAGAGAGCCACATCATGAGTGAACTCCCACTCACAATTGCTACAAAGAGAATAAAATACCTAGGAAAACACTTACAAGGGATGTGAAGGACCTCTTCAAGGAGAACTACAAACCACTGCTCAAGGAAATAAGAGAGGACACCAACAAATGGAAAAACATTCCATGCTCATGGGTGGGAAGGATCAATATCATGAAAAAGGCCATACTGCTCAAAGTAATTTATAGATTCAGTGTCATCCCCATCAAGCTACCATTGACTTTCATTACAGAAGTAGAAAAGAAACTACTTTAAATTTCATATGGAACCAAAAAATGAGCCTGTATAGCCAAGACAATTCCAAGCAAAGAGAACAAACCTGGAGGCATCACACTACCTGACTTCAAAGTATACTGCAAGGCTACAGCAACCAAAACAGCATGGTACTGGTACCAAAACAGATATATAGACCAATTAACCTGAACAGAGCCTCGGAAATAACACCACACATCTGCAACCATCTGATCTTTGACAAACCCGACAAAAACAAGCAATGGGGAAAGGATTCCCTATTTAATAAATTGTGTTGGGAAAACTGGCTAGCTATATGCAGAAAACTGAAACTGGACCTCTTCCTTGCACCTTATAAAAAAATTAACTTTAAAGACTTAAACGTAAGACCTAAAACCACAAAAACCCTAGAAGAAAACGTAGGCAATAGTCACTCAGACACAGGCAAGGGCAAACACTTCGTGTCTAAAACACCAAAAGCAATTGCAACAAAAGCCAAAATTGACGAATGGGATCTAAAGAAACTAAAGAGCTTCTGCACAGCAAAAGAAACTATCATCAGAGTGAATAGGCAACCTACAGAATGGGAGAAAATTTTTGCAATCTATCCATCTGACAAAGGGCTAATATCCAGAATCTACAATGAACTTAAACAAATTTACAAGAAAAAAACAAGCCCATCAAAAAGTGGGCAAAGGATATGAACAGACACTTCTCAAAAGAAGACATTCATGTGGCCAAAAAATGTATGAAAAAAAGCTCATCATCACTGGTCATTAGAGAAATGCAAATCGAAACCACAATGAGATACCATCTCATGCCAGTTAGAATGGCGATCATTAAAAAGTCAGGAAACAACAGATGCTGGAGAGGATGTGGAGAAATAGGAACGCTTTTACACTGCTGGTAGGAGTGTAAATTAGTTCAACCATTGTGGAAGACAGTGTGGTGATTCCTCAAGGAGCTAGAACTAGAAATACCATTTGACCCAGCAATCCCATTACTGGGCATATACCCAAAGGAATATAAGTCATTCTACTATAAAGACACATGCACATGTATGCTTATTACAACACTGTTCACAATAGCAAAGACTTGGAACCAACTCAAATGCCCATCAATGATAGACTGGATAAAGAATATGTGGCACATACCATGGAATACTATGCATATAAAATGGCTGAGTTCATGTCCTTTGCAGGGACATGGATGAAGCTGGATACCATCATTCTCAGCAAACTAACACAGGAACAGAAAATCAAACACCGCAGGTTCTCACTCATAAGTGGGAGTTGAACAATGAGAACACATGGACACAGGGAGGGCAACATCACACACTGGGGCCTGTCATGGTGTGGGGGCTTGGGGAAGGAGAGCATTAGGAGAAATACCTAATGTAGATGTTGGGTTGATGGGTGCAGCAAACCACCATGGCACATGTATACCTATGTAACAAACCTGCATGTTCTGCACGTGTACCCCAGAACTTAATGTATAATTTTTAAAAAAGAAGCCTCCTATTCGTCAGGTAGAAAATGTATTATTGTACAATTTACACAGGCCAAGGAAAAGTTCTCCCCTGAAAAAGTCAAGCTTGCTGATGCTAATCCAAATTTAAGAGCTGCAGTCAGAGCTGAACTGCCTACACAGCCAGTTTGGGAGGTATTTTTTGTTTTCCAGAAAGAGGATCTCACTCTGTCACCCAGGCTGGATTGTGGTGGTATGATCATAGCTCACTGTAGCTTCAAACTCCTGTGCCCAAACAGTCTTTTTGCTTTGGCCTCCCAAAGTGCTAGGATTATGTGAACCACCAGGCTTGGCCACAGCCAGCTTGTTAAGGGAATGGCAGCCACGGAGTTCAAATGTGTCCTCTCCCATGTTTTGGATCCTATGTTTACTCTATAACTTTATCATTAGTAACATCATAGCAGGGACCTACATAGTGGTGACCGAGATTCAATCAGTCCCCTTTCTTGTATCGGGCATCCCTGCTCAACGCTGTAGATACGATGGGTAACCTAAAGGACTTTTACCCAGTAAGACACAGTCACATTCTTAAGTGGAGTTTATTAAAAATCAAAACAAATAAACAAAAAACCTATCAACTCATCTCCAAGATCTTAAGGGATTTTGCTCACTCTTAGAAGTACTTTAATAGTTTCACATCACACAGATTTTTGCATCTTAATTAGAAAATATTTTCTACTTGAAACTTGCTGACAGACCAGAGTGACCTATAACAAAAGACCTGGTCTATATGTTTTTTCTTCAATTCATAACTTAGTAGAAGACTTGTCAGTGAGGTTTTTTTTTTTTTTTTCTTTACAATTGTCTTTTTTAAAAAAACAGGTAATTTTATTGCTTGACGCGTTCTAGTTTGAAGGGCTACAGAGACATTTCTGTTTTTCCTTGTCCATCCACGATAATATTTCTTAAAAGAACGACTTGTGACAAGTCTTAAATAACAAAATAGGTTTCACTAGCCTATTACCAGTACTCACTTCCAGCTACTTCCTTGTATCACAGTGGATGGAGAGAAGAGTGTGAAACGTATGTGCATGTGCCTGAACTCATGCCCCAGGCAGAGGAAACCATGCTGCTGGATTGTCCTACTGCACCACTGTCCGGCAGGCATGTCTCCTTGCGTCTTCCCCCTTCCTGCCCAATACTGATGTAAGAGCCAGGCTGCTATAACATCACACACTGGGACTGCTGCTGGGAGATCAGGGCTGTTTTTCCTAATCAAATCTAAAATCAAATCTACCTTTCACAAGGACTGGAGACTTACCTGTTCTGCTGCATTGAAAAATCTCTTTCATGTAATTCAGTACTATGGACCAACAAACATTCAAGAATAGTTAAGAAAACACTAAAAAATAAAAGCTGAAAGGAAAGGTTAACCCTAAAAGATATAGGACTATAATATAAAGCCCATGTCATTAAAACAATATGGCCAGACACAGTGCCTGACCCATGTAATCCCAGCATTTTAGGAGGCTGAGGTGAGTGGATCACTTTAGGTAAGGACTCCAAGACCAGCCTGGCCAACACGGTGAAACCCCGTCACTACTGAAAATACCAAAATTAGTGGGACATGGTAGTGCAGGATTGTAATCCCAGCTACTTGGGTGGCTGAAGCACAAGAATTGCTTGAACCAGGAGGCAGAGGTTGCAGTGAGCTGAGATCATACCACTGCACTCCAGCCTGGGCAACAAAGCAAGACTCTGTCTCAAAAAAACAGCAATAACAACAACAACATGTTTTTCTAACCAGTATGGACACATAGACCAGTGGAATAGAATACAAAACCCACAAATCGTGTAACACACATATGGGAATTCAGCATGTAATAAAAGTGCCATTTTAATAACTAGGGCAAAATGAATATTTTAATAAATGGTGCTTAAAGAACCAAATAGCCATTTGGAACAACATGAAATTAGATACACATCCAAACCCTGAGAACAAACTTCAAAATAATTAGAGTTCAAAATAATTAGAGATCTAAATGTAAAGAATTATACCATGTAAATAGTAGAAGAAAAATAAATTGCTCTATAACCCATGTGTTGGAAAGTTTTTCTATGTATGATTTAAAATACATTAAAGGTAATAGTTGATATTTTAATCCTCTAATATTAATAATGATAATAATAATAATACATTTTGCATGGCAAACAAGTGTTATAAGCAAAGGCCAAAGGGTAAAAAAGACCAAGCAGGAGAAAATATATCACTACAGATAAAAGGCTAATACTCCTAACACGTTAGGTACTCTTAAAATTTGAAGGAAAAAAATCCCAAAACAAAAAAAAAGAGACAAAAATATAAGCAGAACATTTATATGAAAATGACTTCTGAATATAAGGAAATATATAATAATGATTAACTATAGGATATGGATGGGAATAGGATAGACAGACTGGGATAGTGATAATTCACTAGGTATATCCCTTTATGAAGTTTTGACTTTTGGTGGTATGTTAATATTTTCACTGTTCCATAAATGAAACCAAAAACTATGTGTTTAAAAAATAAAATTATTTACAAACAGAATAGCTTAATTTTCAATGAAGCATCACCACACTGATAATGAGAAAACAGAACTAATCTTAGTAAATTATGCAGGCTTTTAAAAAACGTGCAGTGGGAATGGTTAGTAACGCTCACAGTATTTTCTATATATTATGTAATTGAGTACATAAGCAAAATACATCGAGAATAATGGAAGCCAGGCTGTCCTTGCTGAGGAAAATTTACACAGGAAAGACTAAAATGAATCCTGTGCCATTGGATTGCCGTGCGAGTTACCAGGATGAGCTTTGGAACTCATAGTACGTATTTAGCTATATGTAATCTATATCTGCATCTGTCTAATACCAATGTGCGTGTGTGTGTGTCCGTGTGAGTAATTTTCTAGCTATGTCCACTACAAGAGCTTCAAAGCAGGGGCATACCAGTAGTAATGAACACGCCGAATGTTCTCTGAAGGCAATGAGGGCTTCTTGGAGCGATGACTGTTTCCAGCACTAAAGAAGGAGAAAGATAAGATGAGCCTGATGTGATATGCCAACAACGATGCCAGAAAGCGAAAGTGCTGGAAACCTGTGAAAGAACACGGTAATTAGTTTGAATGGACTCTAGTACGCTTTGAATGTGTCCCCAAATTCCATATGTTGGAAATACAATCCTCAATGTGGCAGTTTGAAATGTGGACTTTGAAAGGCTGATTGGATTAATCAGGAATTGGATTATTAAGGAATTTGGGGGTTAATGGATTAATGGATATCATGGGAGGGGAAAGGGTGGCTTTGTCAGAAGAGAAAGAGACCTGGACACAGTAGCCTGCTCAGTCATCCCACCATGTGAGGCCTCCTGCTGCTGCAGGGTTCTTCAGAGAGTCCCTGTCAGCAAGAAGGCTGTCACCAGGTGTAGCCCCTCAACTTTGAACTTCTCAGCATCAATAACTGAGAAATATATTTATTTTCTGTATAAATTGTCCAGTTTCAGGTATTCCGTTACAGAAAACACAAAATGAACTGATACAGTCTCTCACTAGCCAAATGTAGATCAATTTGAACAATTAAATAATGAAAGTACAAAATGAACTGATACAGTCTCTCACTAGCCAAATGTAGATCAATTTGAACAATTAAATAATGATAGCAACAGGTTATTACCCACTGAATAAAACAATAATCCATTAGTTAATACTGATGTAAGTACAGAAATGAATACATAAATAAATAGGGGCATGAACAAAGCTTTACGTTAGAGTAACATGAGAATTAATAAACTTCAGTAGAATTATGGAGTTAGAAAATCACCTTTTATTATCATTATAGAAATTGATTCTGGCAAGAATTAGCAACAGATGCAATACTAATGGGTGAAAATATGATGAGAAAGTAGATATTGTCATAGTCTGAAAGCCTCCCCACAAATTATTTATTAATTACAAAGAGGAAACAGACATTTTATAGTAGAGAAGCCTGGCAGACACTATCATATGTAAGTGATTAAAGTTAACATTACCAATACTGGTTCGAGCCAAAATTATCTCCTGATTTGATGTATGGAGGAAGATACAACGTTACTTCTGTGGTGTTTCTTCTGAGATGCATAATCTGAATCTAATCATGGCGAAACAGAAGAAAAAAACAAATCGAGGTGCCTTCTAAAATCTAACTGTACTTTAAAAAAATGTTAATACCATAAAAGACCATAAAAATCTGATGATACAGGTGAAAATAGACAAAAGAGACATGTATCTTAAATGTGATATTACCCTGGATCGTATTTGGGATAGAAACAAATGTTTATTAGAGACAATTAAAAATTTAAACTGAAAATTTGAATTATATAATAGCATTGTATCAAGGTTAAATATTGTCTGTTAATAAATTTCAGTAATATCATGTAATGCCCTTGTTTAAAGTAAGTGCACGCTAAGTTAATTAGATTTAAATCATCATAATGTCTACTAGTTATTCTAAAATAGTTCAGAAGATAGAAAAATATATAGACCATTGTATTAGTCCGTTTTCATGTTACTATAAAGAACTGCCAGGGACTTCGTAATTTATAAAGGAAAAAGGGTTAATTGACTCACAATTCCTCATGACTGGGGAGGCGTCAGAAAAATTACAATTATGGCAGAAGGCACCTATTCAGAGGGTGGCAGGAGAGAGAATGGGAGTCGAGCAAAGGAGGAAAAGCTCTTATAAAATCATCAGATCTTGTGAGACCTAATTCACTATCATGAGAACAGGATGGAAAAATCGCCCCCATGATTCAATTATCTCCACCTGGTCCCTCCCACGACAGCTGTGGATTGTGGGAACTATAATTCGAAATGAGATTTGGGTGGGGACACAGCCAAACCATATCAACCATTGATGAGGGGCTGAGAGAGAGAGAGAGAGAGAACGAATCTAAATAAATAAAAACAGTTAGTATCCAGTGAATCCCAGTAAAGGATATATCATAGCTCTTTGTACTAGTAGCCTTGAAAATTTCTGTAAATTGAACATTATATAAAAATAAAAGGTATACAAACTGTGAGCATAAATATTATGGATAAAAATAGAAATACTCAGTGACTCAAAATATAGGTATATGTATGAATACATACATAATTTTTCACTTAGTTTCTTTGGAAACTTTGGAAGCTTTGGAAGTTTTACAATTGATACCTTATTCATAAATTGAAGTAAATGATTGTTTGTGAGACAAAGAGTATTTTTCTTATGTAAGAGATGAGTATCCTGAGGCTTATGGACATTTTGAACTAAGTTTAAGTTCACACTAAGTAGTCATACAATTTAATAGCAAATATTCCAATTCCAAATTAATTCTTTAATAGTTCTCTGAAGTCATAATTTGAGTGGGAGATTTTAAGGGAAATTTTTCTTTTCCCTATCTTATCCCTATCACTCAGAGTCAAGGTCCAGTTAAACAAGTTTTCTTCTTCTCTGACAAAGTGGATCAAAACATAATAATTGTTCATATCAAATTTGTAGTATTTTTGTCTTACTGAGCAGTTCTCTGATACAAACTTTTTGGTTTCCTGGTTTTTTCAGATTCCCCAAAAATGGTCCATTAATATCTGAAGCTTGGCTTGCTGGGAGTTGACAGCTGCCTGCTTGAGCACTCATACCCCTGGATTTGGGCTTTCTTATTTGTTTAGGTCTGTGGAACTTTCCCTTTCTGCTTTCCAGCAAGCTGATTTTGAATGTTTTCTTTGAATTGTTTTATCCAGCATTTTTAGGGGTTTGGCAACAGAGGGGTTTCAGAAACATTTACTGACATTTCACCTGAAATAGAAGGTTCTATTTGTTGTTGTTTACCCTCTTGGATAGTAAGATTGGCACATGGAAGGAAGAGTCACCCATTGGTGGCTGCTAGTGTCTCACTGTATCTGAAATTTTGGTTCATTCATTAAAATAACAAACAGAAAACTAGAAAGGAATTTTTCAAAATTTTACTTAGCCACCATCAAATCTTATTACATTGATTATACCTATAAGCAAATGCGTTATTACTTTTTTCATTTAATTGCATTAAAATATTTTAGTTTCTGCCCTATAAATGCATTATTATAATTAGTAACCTACATGAACATTGTCTGAGTAGGTTAATACTTATAACAGATAATGAGATCTTATAAATTGATGAAAGGCATAATAAGTTAATACAAAAATGGTTGATGCTTATATAAAATATTTTTCCAGAAAATTAAATACAAACATTCAATAAATATATGAAAAGCTATAGTCATTTTCATTCTAAATCATGCTCTATACTTTACTGTAAAAAACAAAAGGTTCACTGCACCCTGTTTCTACCAGAGCTTAAAGAAAACAATACTTTCACATATTGCTGATGCTACTGGATAGCTACCGATATGGTTTGCCTCTGTGTCCCCACCCAAATCTCATATTGAATTGTAATTGTAATCTTCACCTGTTGAAGGAGGGATCTGGTGGGAGGTAATTGGATCATTGGCGCAGTTTCCCCCATGTTTTTCCAATGATAGTGAGTGAGTTCTCTGGAGAGCTGATGGTTGTAAAGTTTGTGGCAGTTCCTCCTCTCTCTCTCTTTCTCTCTCTTCTGCTGCCATGTAAGATGTGCCTTGCTTCTCCTTCGCCTTCTGTCATGATTGAAAGTTTCCTGGAGGCCTCACTAGTCATGCAGAACTGTGAGTCAATTAAACCTCTTTTATTTATAAATTATCCAATCCCATGTATTCTTTATAGCAGTGTGAAAATGGACTAATACAACAACTCTCTGGAACACAATTTGTCATTATTCATATAGCCTTCAATAAAGCAAATTCATTCTGCTAAGGAAATTTACCTATCTTAGAAAAATATTCACCTGTAACAGAGAATATAGACACAAGAATGTTTATTGCAGCATTCTTTGTATTGGCAGCAATCTACAAAAATGGGAATGTCCAAAGCACTTAAGAAGTTGAGAAAAACATGGCATAGCTGCAAAATGATATATTATGCAGTCAGTAATAATAATAATTCTGGAATCTCTATTAACATGAAGATGTATCCATAAAATATTAAGTAGAGAAAGCTAGTTGCAATAGAATGTGTACAAATATGCTCCCATTTTAAGGAGAAAATGTAAAGATTTTTTTATGTAGACTCTTATACATGAATATGATATTCACACATATATGCATGGTCTGTATATATGGTTTGTAAATGTATGTCTATATATTTGTGTAAAATAACGTAGACTTGTAGAGAAATATGGGAAAATATACCTAAGAACTCTTTTAAAAAGTAATATGAGTTGAAGAGAAGGGCGAGGTAAGGTGAAAAGAAGGCAATCAAAAAAGTAGAAAGAAATTCTGTATTCTTCAAAAAGTAGAGTTAGCTGTGCATTTATATAACAAATATGTAGGTAAAAGATACTTAGAGTGCCCCAAATGGCATTATATTAAAAACTATTTTAAATCATCTTAAAATCATCAATGCTACATTTAAAATGCATTTCCTTTGAAAAGTTATTGCAATTTCTGCAGAGTATTAGCTATAGAATCTTAGAGGTAGAGTAGACCTTTGTCTACAAGTAAATTTATTTGATGCTCTGCAATTTTAAAGTGCAAATGGTTCTTTTTTTAAAAAAGCATGTGTCTAGATGAGCTCTTTAATAACTTTGAAAGACGTAATAAATTTCAAGCAGCTATACATCTTTAAAGGGCAAATTAAAAACACCCTAGAATTAAATTTAATTTAAACATGGTTATCAGAAATAATAGGAGCATAAATGAATTTATCCTGTGTATTGGCAACTCAATACACAGGCAACCCGATACACAGAAACTCAATAGCCTGAATTATTGCAAGTTTGTATATCACCAATATTACCAGATAGGTACTTGACCAAATAGATCTAATACCAGCAGTGACCTTGGGAAAAGTGGCATGCATGCTTTATACCATGGCATTTAAAATTGGCAATAACTAATGGGGTTGGCAGTGATAACCATCAAATACAAAACATAAGTAATTATTGAATCAATGTAGAGAGGATACATGAGCATGGGAAACGAGCCAAGATAAAGGTTACAATAAGTGTGTTTTTTAAAATGATGAATAGGACCTAGAGGGTAAAAGGAAATTTTGTTGCCAAAAAGAATATGATGGTGCTAATTCTTAACTCATGACTCTAGATAAAACAGACAGCATGGAAAGCAAAACAATTATAGTTGACATACAATCAGATTCAAAATTCCCCAAATTAATTTTACTTTCCTAATAAATATATAACTTATTTTCTTATTTTGTGTAATAAATTATAATCTCATTGATTTCAAAACACACACACACTTAAGAATAATGTGTGAGGCAACTGCTTTTAATGTGCTAATTCGAGTAATATTCATAGAGACATTGAATTTACATTTTAATATATAAGTATGCATAAACTAGACACCTGTAGGTCTACCTAAGATGCTTCATGACATAGGAAGAGGATAGCGTTTAGCTTGGAGAAGAGTCTATGAGTCTGTCAGAGCACTGGAGGACTGTGAATGCAATGTAAACTAACATGTTGGATTTTCAAACAATCAAGAAACTAAAAGGACGTCAAAATATCTGCCATACAGACATTTTGTGGCTATTACAACACTTGTTCAAGACAGCAAAGGTTTGGACAGAAGTACTAGTCAGAGTCCAGAGAAATGTAGTTTTCATTTTATATTTTTTATGTTACACAAGCACACACAAGGGCAAGCTACCATGATAAAAATGTAAGAACTCTATCTATCTATCTATCTATCTATCTATCTATCTATCTATCTATCTATCATCTGTCATCTATCTACCTGGTCTATATCTGCATCTATACCTGTATGTGTATCTGTGTTTATCTGTAGGTACACCTACATTTATCTATACTTATATCTATTTCTATATCAATATAAGCAGACTAAGCATTTCGAGGAAGGATATAGAATGTAGTGAATGTTGAAGCATCATGTAATGAGAGACCTAAACGGAAATAGATTTCTTTGACTTTTAGCGAAGTATAACTTCAATTTTCCAGAAACTTTTCTCTGAGTGACCTAGATTCTCTACCTACTGAACTATCACTATAGCTACCAAAATGTTTTACTGTTTCCTTCAGCTGTCTTGTAACTGATGGATGTAATTAGGTAAAGGGGAGTATTAGGTGACTGCACCTTGTGAATTAAAAACCCTAACTTCCCAATCTCATCTCTGAACATGTATAAGTCATTACAGCTCTCCTGAGTCATGTCAGTGAAATGAAGGAAATGATAATTATTTTCAATGATATTCTTTTGCAGGTTTATATTTAATTACATTTTTGGCATTATAATTTTCCAATTTTACACACTTTATTGAATTATCACAACAAAGGTTGTTATAATTAAATTGACTATGTCCTTGAACTGATAGATCTATAACTTAAAAATTACACTTCCTAATATTATTAAATGGATTCAACATATATCTAAACTTTATCTAATAATTACAGATAGTTCTTTATTATCTAGGAGTGGTTGGTTGTTCCTCCTATTAGCTGTATAATTTTGACCATTTAGCTATTTTATTGTTAATTAATTCATCACTCTGAAGACTTTTTTTTCTGTTTGCAATAGTTGTGACAAAGATTTGTCAAATTCAAAGAAAAATTGATATCAAATATTGTATGCATTCATACTTCCATAGTTGTTTGGCTATACATGTTGAACATTTTCACAACAAACTACTTAAAAATAAAATCAATTTTCTTTTGATTTCAAGCATTCTTCAAATATAAAAATCTGATTATATTTCAAATTAGAAAATTGTGTTTATTTTATACATTCTTACAGACCTTTTACATTAACAAATATGAAGTAAAAAGACATAAAAATGGTGATGGAGAGAGTTCTGATTCTGCTTAGGATGTAGAAAGCATTGTTAAAGAGATGGTTAGAAATTAAAATGTAGGACTTAAACAAAAATCTTCTAAACAACACAGACTTTCATATGTTACTATGATCAACAAGGAGAAAAGCTTCATCTGTGTTATACATCCGATATCGCTAGCTTGTAAGAGGGAGAGATGGGGCTCTCACCTTTAGTTGAATTACAAAACAGTTTTACTTACTCAAGTGGAGACTATCAAGTATCCTATTATAAGTAGGGTTAGTGTTAGTATTAGGGATAAGGATTGGGTTAGATTTTAAAGTCTGTGTATTGAAAATAACTATTAGTCATTGATTGATAAGAAAATGGTTGCCTATTTCTTTGGAATAACCCTATTGAGAGTGTGCGCAAAGGGCATGAACTGATATTTCTCAAAAGATGATATACAAGCAGCCAACAAATATTTGAAAAAAACTAGATTAGAAGGCTGAATTTAAAAATAAATGAGAAAATTCCCAACATTACCAATCATCAGAGAAATGCAAATTAAAACCACAAAGAGATGCCATCTTATACCAACCAGAATGGCTATTACTAAAAAGAAAAAAAAATGTTAATTAGTATAATCTTTATAGAAAACAGTATAGAAATTTCTCAAATAACTGAAAATAAAACTACCATTTGACTCAACAGTCCTACTCCTGGGTATCTGCACAAAGGAAAATAGACGTTTATATCAAAAACACACCTGCACTCATATGTTTATTGCAGCATTATTCACAATAGCAAAGTCATGGAATCAACCTAAATGTCCATCAACGGATGATTGAGTAAAGAAAATGTAGTCTATATTCACCATGCAATATTCTACAGCCATAAAAAGAATAAAAGTATGTCTGTTGCAGCAACATGGATGGGGCTGGAGGCCATTACCCTAAGTGAAATAACTCAGAAACAGAGGGTCAAATACCACACGTTCTCACTTATAAGTGAGAGCTAAGCAATGGGTACACATAGATATGCAGAGAAAAGCAACATACACTGGGTAATCCCAAAAGGGGGAGGGTGGGTGGCCAGTGAGGATTTCAAAATTGTCTCTTGGGTACAATGTTTACTATTTGAGTGATGGGCACACTGGAAGCCCAAACCTCACCATGATGCATCAAATCGTGTAACAAACGTGCACCTATACCCCCTGAATTTATGAACAAATAGATGAGTATTTAGGCAACTGGAAGAATTGGATACATATCCTAAATAAAAGTGATTACTTTAAAGGCTGTAATCCTTGCTTTAAAGGCTTGTCATCAAACCTGCTCTAAAGGCTGGTTTCATTAGTAAAAATACAATGAATGACACTATCTTAGGAGAAAACACGATGGTAAAGTTGTAATAATCCCAGTGCTCAGCAACATGGAATACAGGGAGAGAAGGAAACTGGGGTTGCATCTGGAGGGTAGACTGGGTTGTTTATAACTGCCAAGAGAGCCAAATAGGTAGGCGCCCCCTGCTGTTGAGGAAGAGTAACAACATCAGCCGACATCTAGGTTTTTAATTTGTTGGGCAGAGGATTTCTTCTCAGGAATCATGTGGAAGGACTGCCATTTTCTGAGAGATTCTTTGGTGGCAGTAGATAGACCACGAGCTGTGTTAGGGGCCATGCTGTGACCACGGAAGAGGATGTGGGATGTCCAAGCAGGGAGGGAGGCTTGTGGATTGACCAACAGAGTAAATGAAAGTAGTGCAGGATAGTCACAATACAGCAGCACCGCTGCTACATTGAAGGGTCACCTGCTGAGGAATGTGGAAACCAAACAGTTAACACAAGACTCTCATCATTAGACCTTAAAAATAGTTTTGAGTGTTTAAGGAGAGCAAAAGCCAGCACAAATGAGCAGCAGATGCCAAGGCCAACTCGGTAACAGAGGATCTTTGCCCTGCCTCTCTCTTTTTTTCTTTTTTTTTTTCTTTTAATTTCCAGCTGTGCATAGAAAATTCAAGACCTACAGGTCTTAATTGGAGACAAAGTCATTTCAAAGTTTCTTCCTAATTGGGAAAGGGATATTAGGAAAGTTCTCCTGGGTTGTTTTTCTTCTCTTTCAGTTATTCTGATATAGAGTTCACGTCTTATCAACTGGCCTTGAAGGAGAAACGAAACAAAACAAAAAATAAGCAAACCGCGTCTTGACAGCATCCTCAATAACATAATCGCTTTGGTAAACACACCAAAAAATAATTTCCCGGGATGCTAGAGCTCTGGACCTCAGTTCTGAAAGAGCTTAGCAGTGTTTTTATTTTGTTTATTTCCTAATGGAAGTGCCAGTTTTCCTATTGATTTTTCAACCTCCCCTGACTGTATTCTCAAATGTCTGTGTAGTATTCCACACAATCTGCAGGTCCATGCTGGCAGTCATCTAAGCCTATCAATCAGAGAGGATTTATTAAATGCAAGCTGTGTGCCCAGGATTATAGGGAAAGAAAGAAGTGAAAGACACATCCCTTGCTATAAAATGATGAATCAATATTTTGTCATAATCAGCACTGAAACTGTGTGTGTGTGTAAATAGGAAGTGTAGAATCTAGTAAATAACATGATTTCTCTAGCTGCTTTAAGACAAGATGGAAATATTAATGATAAATTTGGCCCATTGACTCTTTGGGGATACAATATTTTGCTACTCCATGTTTTTTTGTTGCTTTTAATTGTATCACATTAAACTTTCTAAAATGTATTTCATTCTGTTTATCTTTTCAGCTACCTTTTGGGTGACTGACATTTACCCTTTTACTAGTCTAATTTTTAGATTGTGCCCTCCTGTATGTTGGTATTCTTGTTTCAGGACTATGGTCATAAGCACATGGGACAGAATGAATACTCGTATTTGCTTACCTTAGCATAATTGTTTCTGGGTTTTCATTGTCTTAGGAAGAAATTGAAAAATATAAGTATTTTCAGTTCTAATTCCTGGCAGTTCACAAATACAAACTGTAACTTGAACTAAATAAGCTTGTTTCAGTTTCAGGGTGTATCTGGCTATGCGTGGAAGGCATGGAATGTGGTGGCATCATGTATACAGTAACACTGTGAGTGGGATGAATTCTTTTTTTTTTTTTTTTTGAGACGGAGTCTGGCTCTGTGGCCCAGGCTGGAGTGAGCGGCGCCATCTTGGCTCCCTGCAAGCTCCGCCCCCCGGGTTCCCGCCATTCTCCTGCCTCAGCCTCCCGAGGAGCTGGGACCACAGGCGCCGGCACCACGCCCGGCTCGTTTTTGTGTTTTTAGTAGAGACGGGGTTTCACCGTGTTAGCCAGGATGGTCTCGATCTCCTGACCTCGCACCCGCCTTGGCCTCCCAAAGTGCTTGGATTACAGGCCTGAGCCACTGCGCCCGGCTGGGATGAATTCTTTAATCACTACTGTCTTCTACTCATCTTCTCCCAAAGTGTTAGTTTACTCTCACAAATAGATGGGTCGTGATTTCCCTAGTTCTCCAAAAGGGATGATCAAAACCTCTACTTTGCTGCTAAAGACTACTCTTACTCTCTTTTGTCTTGTAGCTTTGAAATGGACAAATTCCCCATTCCACAAATTTTAGTTGTCACATGTTACTTTGTTATGAAAATTTAAAATATGAAACATAACCACAAGTAGGAAAGTACAAAATGGCTGCAAAAATAGAGATTACAGCATGTTTTTTATCATGTAGAATCAAGGTACAGTTTGGCTCATCTGCACATATAGAAACATAATTTCATCAATATATTGATCAGATGTGTGAGTAGGCCTGCTTCTCTACCTACTCCTGGTAACCTAATAACATTAGTTAGTGTCTAAGGCTAACTGCTTGTTCTCTCCTCTCCTCTTCTCCCCTCCCCTCCCCTTCCGTCCCCTCCCCTCCCCTCCCCTCCCCTCCCCACGGTAAACTCAAAGGTATCTGAGGCAGGTCTCAATCAATTTAGAAAGTTTTTTCTTTTTCTTTGCCAAGGTTAAGGACACACCCGTGACATAGCCTCAGGAGCAGGATGACGGAATTCTGTCCGTCCTTTGTCGAACACCTGTGAATATTTAACTTATATGCAATACGACTATGTGTTTCATAAATGAATCGGAGGCACAGAGAGGCCAAATAGCTCATTCAGTTGTTAACATACCCAGAACTACTTTATTTTAATGTGTATGCTTTTTTTTTTCTTTGAGACGTAGTTTCGCTCTTATTGCCCAGGCTGGACTCAGCTCACTGCAACCTCTGCCTCCTGGGTTCAAGCGATTCTCCTGTGTCTGAGCGACTCTCCTGTCTCAGTCTCCTGAGTGGCTGGGATTACAGGCGCCCGCCACCATACCTGGCTGATTTTTGTATTTTTAGTAGAGAATGGGTTTCATCAAATTGGTCAGGCTTGTCTCGAACTTCTGACCTCAGGTGATCTTCCCACCTTGGCCTCCCAAAGTGCTGGGTTTACAGGTGTGAGCCACCGCGCCCGGCCATGTCTGTGCTTTCTAACCCAATATTATAATACAGTGTTTCTGTTTCTGACACATACTAAAATATTACTAAGCCATGAGCGGTATTTTGAGAATTAAGTAAAACTGACTGACTAGCTGTATATATGCGTGCATTTCTGTGTATCAATTCTCCACGATATTAGACTTTCTCAAATTTTTAGATACATTCTCTTTCTGAAGTTTTGATAGCATAATCTTGGTTGGGTTTGAACATTGGTACTTTATATGTTGATCAAATATGTAAGAATATTTGAGAATATGATTATGTTAAATATATATAATGAAAATGTGTTTTAACCTATTACACATAGACACAGAAGCCCACACCCACACTTCCCACATTTATATTTTATAATATATGTAAAATGTATATTATATATATATTTATTTATATATATTGTATATATGTGTGTGTATATATATAAATTTACTTTTTTTTTTTTTGCTAAGTTTATGCATTTTTGACCAGTAGGGAACAGATTAGTCTTGGTAGATCTGAGTCCAGGTATTCTACAATTGATAAGCCCCGTAGGGGTTATAGCACTACGTGTTAAGTGTTTGGGTGTTTTATACTTCCACATGTAGAACATGATACAATTGGTATTTATTATACATCTAATACAGAGAGTAGCATCGGAATAAAAGTACTCTCCTCAGCTTCTATCTCTAACAATTTGCTTAACCTCTACATTTTCACAGTTTGTTGGAGCTGTGAGCTAAGGACAATATTAAGTTGTCTGGGTATGGCATTTCAGGCTAGAGAATTCCTTTTTGCAAAGGAATTGTGCCCTGGGCTCTGAATAACTTGGTGTGCTCACTGTACACTATGATCTATTTAGCATAAATGCAAAATTTCATCATACAATCCATAGAGCTTTGCAATTTGTAGTTGACATGTAAAAGGTCTTTCTCTTTAGTAGATTTCTCACTGGATTACAAGGACTGGGCTGGTCTTTAATAAACCAGATGTCAAGGACTTTGTTAGCATTATCATGGGTATACTTGAAAAACTATCTCAACAATTTCATAATTTCTAGAATGTTTGTGACAATCCCAGCTGCAAGTCAACCTGAGTTTGTTTTCTTGACACTGCAGCTGTGCTACAGGCATTCTCTTATTCAGTTCATTCATTTGTTCATTCAGAGTTAAATAAATACTTATTGAGCATCTACTATTACCAAACCATGGTGCTGGGCACAGGAAGTACACATCTCACTTTGCCACTATGGAGCTTACATCACAGTACAAGGGCTATGACAATTTCAGTCATAGAAACTGTGACACATAGTAGAAAAATTAATTCAGAGAACGGGGGGGCATAGGTCACAATGATCAATCTACTATGGAAGTTAAAGAAGACGTCTATGAAGAAATTTGAGTGGAATTTGAACTGAATGAGTAATAATTTATCTCAATAAAAGGTAAAACAAAATTTTAGGCAAAGGAGACAATATATGTAGTAGCAAATTAATGGAAGGGAGCGGTAGGCGTTTGATAAACTGAACTAAGTCTTACAGAGTTGAAGCCAGTGAATAAACAAAGAAAGAAGAGAGATGCAAATGAAGATATTTTGCAGGATGAAGCTCATGCACCACCTTATAGACTATGACAAGGTTGGAGTCTTTATTTCAATGTTCATGGGAAGCCAATAAAGGAATTTTCATTTTTAGTTTTTGAGACAGAGTATTGTTCTGTCTCCCAGGTTTGAATGCAATGGTGCAATCTCGACTGGCTGCAACCTCCGCCTCCCAGGTTCAAGCAATTCTCCTTGCTCAGCCTCCAGAGCAATTGGGACTACAGGTGCCTGCATTGCGCCCAGTTAATTTTTGCATTTTTTTTTTTTTTTTTAGTCGAGACGGGGTTTTACCGTGTTGGCCAGGCTGGTCTCAAACTCCTGACCTCAGGTGATCCATCTGCCTCGGCCTCCCAAAGTGCTGGGGTCAATAAAGGACTTTACTTGCATCAATGTGTGGATGCTTAAAGAAAACTAAGATGTGGCATACTGGCTTTTTAGTTAGAAAAGTTTATACTGGTTGCATTGTGAAAAGCAGAATTGATTCACAAAGAAAAAGAGAGCAGCTAGTAGACTATTGCTGAAGGCCAGAAGAGAGATTATTCTAAGGATTAGATTTATAATAGCAATATGGAAGAAGCACAAATATTGGAAAGACTTTAACAGAGTAAAACCTGCAAATATTGTTGATAAACTACATTAAGGAGAAGGTGAGCAAAAAACACAGTGTCAGAGATGATTTGCAGGTCTCTAGTATGTGTAGTTGGTTTGCCGGTCATGTCATTTCACTGATACAGAAAATACTGGAAAAGTCAAACATTGATAAAATTATGAGCTCCGTTTTGGGCAATTACATTTCAGATTCATATGCAATATCTAATAGACAGGTTAGGTATATAGTAGGAAATATATGGTTTGAAAGTCAGAGAGAAGCCTATGCTAGAAATGTGGATGCAGAGTAATAGACAGCAATTGAATCCATAAAAGTCATTGATATTTCCTTGGGAAAGAATAGATCAACAAGGAATGATTCAGATCAAACCTCAAAAAACGTTAAGATACGTTTACTGGCTGGGCATGGTGACTCATGCCTGTAATTCCAGCAGTTTGGGAGGCCGAGGCTGGTGGATCACTTCAGGTCAGGAGTTGAACACCAGCCTGGCCAATGTGGTGAAACCCTATCTTTGCTAAAAATACAAAAATTAGCTGGGGATGGTGGCACACACCTGTAGTCTTAGCTATTAGGGAGGCCGAGACAGGAGAATCGCTTGAAACTAGGAGGCAGAGGTTGGAGGGAGCCAAGATCATGCCACTGGAGTACAGCCTGCGTGACAGAGACAGAGCGAGTCCCTGTCTCAAAAAAAAAAAAAAAAAAAAAAAAAAAAAAAAAAAAAAAAAAAAAAAAAAAGATATATTTACTGATATATTTACTAATTCAAGAAGGATGAATGATGATCAGGGTACAGTCAGCAGAAAGCTACAGATGCAGGGAGAAAAATCAGAAGAGTGTGGTGTCATAGAAAACAAGACAAAATGTTTCCAGAGGGATGACATCAAAAGTATTGAATGCTGCAAAATGGTTCAGTAAATGAGAACTATTAAATGTCCTTGGCTTTAGTTACAGAGAGGTCATTTTTGGCATCAGCAAGAGCTCCTTCATTTGAGTAATAAAAAGGCAGATTGGAGCAGGTTGGAAAGTTCCTGGGAAGTAAAGCAAAGGACTCTAAGATGTAACAGAGCTTGTTAAATAAATTTGATGGTAAAGAGAATCAGAAGAGCAGAATATTAGTTAGAGGAGGAGTTGAAGCTGAATAATCAACCATTTCAATATGATGATGTAGTAGCTTGGTTTGAGGGGTAGATCAGAAATCAAAGTTATTTTATAAGGGTGTAAAAGAGTTATCCTGCTTTTCATGAAGTCCAGTAAAATGAAACTACATATAAACAAGAATAAGAGATTTAGTCAAGATATTAGAAGATGTCCTTGAATTAAATGCTGATATTTTAGATGAGTTAAATCCGTTTTCCCATTTATTTCTAAAGAAAGTAATCCTCTTGGTTTTGTTTGAATTGCGATCTCACCCAGGGGAAAGGAAACAGAACAGATAATTATCTTCATAGTTTACCGTCCATTCTCTGTTTCTAAATACCAAGATTATAGTACATTAGTTTCTGATAGATAGCCCTCCCCACCAACCTTTTCTTCCCTAGACTGGGTATATGTCCCGATCTTATACAGGTTTTGGTTAAATTATGTTTCACACCTTAAAAGACAATTCAAGGACAATAACATGTTGGAGAATTTTGAAACTTTATTTTCACCAGTATATTATACACAAGTATCTCTCATGTTTTACAGGCGATGATTATTATATGACTGCATTTAAAAGCGATTTGTATCTATACTGACATGTACACATTTGATATAAAGGAATATTTTTATAAATGTGTGATTTTTCCATATATCACATATAGAAACATTGAAACAAAATCTTTCTAAATATGTGACTCATCAATATATCACAGATGAAAACATTCAAAGAAAATCATGCTTGTGTTATTTCAATGTGAGATCTCACCTAAAGTTTTAAAAAATATTTTCGTAGAATGTATTACAAAAAATTTTGTGATAATCTTCACATATATGGAACTAATCACAGGGCCCTAGGGCAATATAATTCACCTACTCAGTGAGGATCCAAATTATATGCCTTGATTAATCATATAACAAAAGTGCAGTACTTATACTGACTACATTATTTTTCATGAAACCAAAGGCTTAGGAGACAATCACAAGAAAAAAATTAAAAATGTTCTACCTTTACTGTAGTAATTATTGAATGAGCTATATGATAAAATAGCTGTTATAATTTGATTAAACTACAGAATGTATTTCCTCAAGCATTACTAAGGTAGGATGTTTTAGAGCATAAATATCTTTTCTGATGAAAATGAAGACTTAAAAAAGTCAGTTATTTCAACTTGTAATATAACATGTTGAATGCCAACATAATGAGGATGTTATTGAGCTTCCTGGGATTATTAATTTAACCTGTGACACTTTTGCCAGTTTAGGATTAGAATTCTATGTATAAATCTAAATAACAAAGCTTGCATTTATTATTAAGTGTTTGCTTTATTGATACTGGAAAAATACTTTTCTGGGTTATTATAAGGTTGATTTATATAATTTAATTTTAGCCTGTTACCTTTTTTTCTGAAAAGAAATGAAGTTTTATGAAAAGCACATAGCCATCAAATAGGTAAATCTTAGCACTGGCAAAATACAGACATAATATTTAAATGAGTTACCCTTTTACATCTTTAAATTATGCAATAGTCTTCTTTTCTTCGGAAGTTCAATGATCTGATGACCTTGGTAACACAATGATAATACTGCATACCTACCTCTATAGATGAACATTTGATATCATAAGACATCTGGATTTCTGGAGAAATAAAATACCTTTCTAAGAATTGGCCATATAATAATTCTTTATATGTGTATATTTTGTAAGTTATCTACTCATCTGATGAGGCTCATGTACACTTAAGGTAAATAAGTGAAATGGCTAGATGTCAATACGTATTTTCATCAACGTAAAATACTTTCTACTGAAATATAAACAAATGAGTTAACATTTTTGTTATTTTTTTCTTTCCACCTAAATAATTAGTGCATTCTTGTATTTGGATTGCCAAGGAATTGATGTAAGACATTCATTTTTTTATGATTCTCCTTTCTCATGATACGTTTTGCTTATTTTAAACTACTACATCAAATGACCAATAAGCTAATCATTATTAGACTTTGCTATGCTTTCTTTTTGTCCCAGTAAATAAAAAGTCTAAATAAATGTCGTATACACCTGTCTTATGCCCACACCAGATAAGTGAATGGTAATCAGTTAGTGTTGTCATATTCCTGAAATCAATATATCTTCTTCTTTCCATAAGTGTTTTTATAGTAATACATTACCAAATATTTCATTTTTAAAATAATTTCGTAATCTCCGCTGCCATAACATTGTTTAGTTTATATATTTGAATCTGTTCACATATCTGGGAGACTAAGTCGACATGGAGACTCCTCTGCTTCTTTGCCAATTCTAATTCAATTTTTTTGACAAATGTAAAAAAAATGCTTCATTAATGTGCCTGTATTTTGTTCTATATCAATTGAATTAGTTCACTATGATCCTATAGATTTAAAAAATTTAAAATCATGTGTAACTTGAGGCTAGGTGCCAAGTGTCAGGATTAATGCTTAGCTGTTCATCTAAACCTTCATTCATTACATAAGAGATATTTAAATTTAAATTTATTTCGTTTGTCAGATTTCTAAATTACTATGAAAAATAAACTCTCTGCAGTCTGAATGCATTATCAAATATGATACACATGATATTGGTGTTAGGAAATAAATAAGTCATTAATAAAATTAATTTATAGTTTATTAAGAGTAGTTTATATCAGTGCAATCCAAATATTAGCTAATTCAAAGTTTAGAAAATGTCTTTGATTTCAAAGTAAGTAAATGTTATAAGCATTTAAATTATGTATGGCTGAGTTTCTATCTCATCACACAATTGTTCCAAAAATTATTGCATTATTTGATTTAAAATATTCAACAAGGCAGGATCCCATTTGTATTAACCTGCAATCTTGACATGTGGAGTAGGGACATCTGAAAAGAGCCTCTGGAAGATTTAAAATTTCCACTTATCTGAAAATTCTGAGTCTACAGTAGTGGTCTGTGTCTGCTCATCAAGAGTGGATCCACGTTCCATGTTGTAAGACCCTATGGAGGCCTTTCTTCCACAAAGAAATAGATGCTCCAGTTTTCAGTTGCCCCTGTATCCTCCCGGGGCTGCCCATCCAAAGACCAGGTTATGCCCATCCAGGGGTGTGCTGGGCCTGATTAGGAAGGAGCAACTAAAAAGCCAAAGGAGCAAAATCTGCCCAACATGCACTGGCGGGGGCTTCAGTCTATTCGTGAGACTGGATTGGTTACGAAGGTGCTCCATTAAGAAGACAGAAAATAAAGAACCACTTAGGAAGAGTTGACTGACTTAGGGAAACTCTTTTGTGATATACGGATTGAACTTCTTGGCTTTGACTTAAGGGAATGGATTTTGAAGCTGCGTAAGTGTAATCTCAAAATCAGTGTGATCCCTAGAAACTTTGAAAAAAGTGGTAGTTCACACTGAGCAAGGTGGAAATGCCTGAGTGAGAAAAGGAAGGGTGAAAAGCTCATGAAAATGGGCACGCTGGGATAGACACAAGAACCCAGAACTCTCACCAGAGAATTCTATTCCATGGGAAAGAACAGAGAACATCGCATTTTTCCAGATCATCGGGAACGTTGTGAGGAGGCTCCACAGCATCATTAAGTTCAGAGGTGACTCCACTCCACAGAATTTGGCTTACTGATAATGGAGATTTTGGGGCCTCTGAACCAATGGACACCAGTTAGGAGTGCTTAACTACCAGAAGCCAGGTATAGGAGACAAGAATTATAACGACTGATAATTCTGACTGCCAGCCAAAGGAGTCGGACCTGTAGAGAATTATTGCAATGGTGGGTAAAGCCTGATATTCCTAGGGAAACAATAGGTGGTCAGGAAATGAGGGAATTGCTTCATGAAGTTATTCAAGAGAAGGCAATATTGGATAAACTGGAAGCTGAGAGCAGTTGTCCTAAAAAAAAATTCAAAAGCCATTGACCAGTTTTTTGGAACTGATCCAGTTTTCAGAGTTCAACTCCCAGGTGGAAGAGGTGGTTGATGTCCCATGAGAAAGGACAGAACCAAAGCATGGTCAACGTACATTATAAAGGAATTCCTTAGTCCTTTCCCAAAGAGATTTATGGCCATTAACTTAAGTGATTTTTACAGTGAGTAAAAGGGAATGCCCCGATATTTTACTGTTGGACACTAGGTTTCAGTAAACATTGATACCTGGAGAACTGCAGCAGCACCATTGATCCTCCACTGGAGAATCTAGAACGCCAGAAATCAATGGAATCCTGACTGACGTTTGGCTTTCAGTCTGTCTGTAAACTTACCGGTTGAACATGTTATGAGTGTATAACTGAGATGAACATATTTAATAGATGGCTTGACTCCCACATTATATTATAATGGTGAAAGCAAGTGAAGTCTCTAAAATCAGGAACTGGCCAAGACAAAAACAAAAAGTGTCACATTGGAGGGTGTGAGCAGCAGAGATTAATGCCAATCTTAAAAATCTAAAAGATGCAGGAGTGATAGTCCACATCATGCATTCTTCATATAATTCCTCATTCTTGTTCCCAAAGAAACTCAGTGGGTTTTGGGTAATGGCATTGAATTACTGCAAGCCTCAATGTCTATTAGCCATGACCATGGCTGCTGTACCGTATGTGGTATCTTAGCTAAAACAGGTTAATATGGCCTCAGGTATATGGTGTGTTCATTTAATAAGTAAATGAAAATTTTTATCTTCCAATCAGGAGAGAGAACCACAAACAATTTGCATTCACAACAATATACATTTTTATTTTCCCCCCAGAGCTAAGTTAACACTTCCATCTTTTGACATAGTATGAACTAAAGAGACCTGGACCATCTGGATAGCCTACAGAGCATCATGTGTATATTCATTACATCAGTAGAATCATGCTGATCAGACAGAAGGAGCAAGAGATGGCTAGATGTTGGAGGGCTTAGTAGGACATATGTGGTCTGAAAGGTAAGAAACAAATCTTGCAAAGATCTGGCTCTGTCACTTCAGTGTTGGGGGTCCAGTGATCAGGGACATGCCAGAACAGCTCCTCCAAAGTAAAAACCAAATCGCTGTCCCTTGGACTCCCTACCACAAAAAAGGAAATACCAATCTAGTAAACTGTTTAGGTTCTGGAGATAATATATTCCATACTTGGGATATGTTTTCATCTTTATATTGGGTGATATGGAAGGCTGAAACAGCAAAGTACAGGTTCAGTCTGCAGAACAAAGAGTTCTGTCATTTGGGCCATACAACTTGACAGACCCTATAATGCCTGGAAGTTTCAGGGGTGAAAAAAGATGCAGTATGCAACTTGGAGTAAGTACAATTGGAAGTACAACATGAGCTGTTGCGATTCTGGATAAGGTCATTTGATATGCAGCAGGGAAATAACAACTTTAAAAGACAGCTTTTGGGGTTTGACTCACAAAATACCTGACCATAGCATACCGAATGACAATGCACTTGAAACTGCCCATCACAGGCTGAGTTAGTTTGAACTCACAAGTCACACAGCCAGGTGAACACAGTGACTGACCATCATTATATGTTGGAAATGAAACGTCTAATACTAAGCAAAACCAAGAAGAGTTGGTACAAGGTACATATACAGTTATCCCAGATTCCCATGTGACTAGCATGGTTTCGTCTGCATTCCTCTCTCAGCTTATGTACATTGATCCGCAAAGGGTTCTGTACATTTGACATAGAACAGAGCAAAAGCCACAGGTTGGTTTATGGATGTATCAGCTTGGTATAAAAAAGCAGTTGAAAATGAATGGTAGTTGCAATGCTGCCCCACTCAGAAGTAACCTTAGAATATGGCAGGAGGAAAAACCTTCCTAATGGGCAAAGCTGTAGGTAGCCCACCTGATTATCAACTTTGTGTGGAAGGAGAAGTGGCCCACATTTGAAATATATGTGAACTCATCAAAGGTGGAAAATGATCTGGCAGCTGGTGAGGGGCCTGGTAGGAAAAACAGTGGAATATCAAAGACAAAGAGGGACCGTTGGTAGAGACACATGCATGGGCACGGAAGAGTGGTTATAAAATGTGAAGAAGTTTGTATTACAGGCTAATTCTCACCAGAATACACCTGCCACAGAAGCAGCACAAAGGACTCAGTCCATTGGTGTCAGCCAGAGTTTGCTAGAATTTACCCCAATGCTGAGATGATTGGCACATGAATTAGGTGACCACTGTGGAACAGATGGGAGCATGTATGGCTCAATAACACAGATTCCCACTTATCGGGGCCCCTCTAGCCATTACTGCCACTGTGGCCAACAACAAAATAGCTCTGTGACACTATTCCTCAACTAAACACACTGGCCAGTTGATGACAATTTGACTACATTTTCCTCTTCTGTCCCGGAAGGGTCATTGGTTTGTTCTCTAAGAATAAAGATTTATTTTAGGCTCAAGTTTTTCCTTCCTATCCGTAAGATCTCCAATATCATAATCCAAGGTCTTACAGAAATCCTGATTCAAAGACATGGAATCTCATACAATACAGCACCCAATCAGTAAAAATAAAATATAAAATAAACAAAAACATCACAATAGAAGAGATGTCAGGATGGACTCATCACCAAGTGATTTATTGATTATCTTGTATTCTGTGCCACCCAGAAACTACAGGCATTGTGAGTGTCTGCTGAAGGTGAAGCTGAAGCTGAAGTGATAACTCAGAGGCAATGCTTTGTGAGGATGAGGTACTACTTTCTAGGATGCACGTAGACATTAAATCAGAGACCACTATATGGCACTATGTCCTCAGAAGGAAGAATACACAGATTTGGGAACCACGGCATAGAAGCAGAAGAGGCCTGCTTACCATTACTCCCAGTGACCTTCTGGATACTTTGTGCTTCCCATCCCTTGAATTTTGGATGCTTCAGGATCAGAGAGTCTGGTTTTGGTCCCTAACTGAGGTACACTCTTACCAGGACACAGCAAGATATTCAAATTACTGCAAAGCTAGTGATGCTACCTGAACACTTTAGGCATCAGTAGGCAAGAAAACAAATTACCAACTTTTCAGAGGCAATTAAACCTGATCATCCCAGGAGAAGGTAGTGCTGCTGTTTTACAATGGATACAGGGAGCGATGTGTACGGAGCTTGGGTGACTCATGGTACTCCTTCACCTAATTCCAGCCATAAATGGAAAAGTGCAACATTTCTAGCCTTAAAGGTAATGGTTACTGGGGCTTTTATTAGGACACTTCAGGAGTGAGAGTTAACTTCAGAAGTCTGCTGCAAGGGTGGAACCCTCATGGAGAAGGGCAATGCAGAGGGAAAATGTGGGGTTGGGGACCACACACAGAGTCCTCACTGAGGCACTGCCTAGTGGAGCTGTAAGAAGGCCACCATCCTCCAGATCCCAGAATGGTAGATCTAGTGACAGCTTGCACTGTGCACTTGAAAAAGCCACAGACACTCCACACCAGCCCATGAAAACTGCTACAGGGACTGTACCCTGCAGAACCACAGAAGCGGAGCTGTCCAAGGCCTTGAGAAGCCGCCTCTTGCATCAGTGTGTCCTGGATGTGAAATATGGAGTCAAAGGAAATCATTTCAGAGCTTTAAAATTTAATGACTGCCCCATTGTTTTTTGGACTGGCCTGGGCCTCTTTGTTTTGGCCAATTTCTCTCATTTGGAACAGGAACATTTACACCCAATGCCTGTACCTCCATTGTATCTTGGAAGTAACTAAGTTGTTTTCCATTTTACAGGCTCATAGTTAGAAGGGACTTGCCTTGTGTCAAATGAGACTGGACTTGGACTTTTGAGTTAATGCTGGAATAAGTTAAGACTTTAGGGTACTATTGGGAAGCCATGATTGGCTTTGAAATGTAAAAAGAACATGAGATTTGAAAGTGGCCAGAGGCAGATAATATCATATCATATCATATCATATCATATCATATCATATCATTATAACATTTCAAGTTATAATCCCTGTGTATCAAGGGAGGGACCTGGTGTGAGGTGATTGGATCATGGGGGTGATTTCCCTACATTGTCCTCATGATAGTGAGTGAGTTCTCTTAATATTTGATGGTTTAAAGGTGTGGAACTTACTCTTTCTCTCTCTATCTTGCCACCATGTAAAACATGCCTTATTTCCCCTTCTGCCATGATTGTAAGTTTCCTGAGGCCTCATAAGTCATGTGGAACTATGAGCCAATTAAACCTCTTTTCTTTATAAATTGCCTAATCTTGAGTAGTTCTTTATAGCAGTGTGAAAACAGAGTAATACACTCTTAATTCTGTTTATCAGGAAAAACCTCACAATATACATCTCTTTTTCTTCACAAGTGTGATTTCCTTATGAAAGTTTTACTCCCTCCTTTTCTCAGTGCTTGTTTCCTAGAGAACTAAACTTGTGACAAAAAAAGATCTTAATAATGTAAGCAGTATTGGTGATTTTATCCCTATTGCCTAAGAGAATGCCTAGAAGATGGTTGCTACTCAATAAATCTAGTTGAATTATTTAATACTATAGTCTGTATATAATTTCTGAGAAAAGTGAGTGAAAGTACTCATTATCCAATTCTTCCTTGTTCTTTATGGTAAATGCTTGAAACCAGATGATTAGCTGCAGCAAAGATACTGGTATTTTGTTTCTTTAAATTTAAATAGCTTTTAGTGAATATTAAGAAAACATAAATAAGAATAAACCACTAAAATTATGTAACAGCAACATTTTTGTTGTTACTGTTGTTGCATGTATTTTTTTTCCCCAAAACACTTCTAGAACTTTGACAATTAAACTGAGACTCATACAGAGTTGATGTCTGTGGCCACTTTTAGGAGGCAACACCAAGGACACTCTCATACTCTAAGGGTCTCAAAATCTCTCTATGTCTCCATGTCTTGAACCTCCTATACCTAATGCTATTAGTGCATTCAAATCTGATGGTAGTAGTTCTATTAGTCAGAGTCTTCCAGAAAAATAGCTCACACAGGGAGAGATGGAGACAGACAGACAGACAGACAGATTTATAGACATAGATTTATTGTAGGTAATTGGCTCTCATACTTGAGAAGCAGGCAAGTATGTAAATTGTAAGGCAAACTGACAAGCTGGAAATTAAGATAAGAATTGTGATTACAGTTTTGGGTCTGAAGTCTGTGGAAAAGCAGGCTGGAAACTCAGGCAGAGTTTCTATGTTGAACTCCTGAGGAGAATTCCCTCTTTGAGAAACCTCATTCTTTGTTCTCAAGGCCCTCGATTTATTGGATGAGGCCCACTCACACTACGAAAGGCAATGTGCTTTATTCAAAGTCTATGGATTTAAATATTAATTCTATCCAAAATATACCTTCACAGCAACTTCTACACTGGTGTTTGACCAAGCAACTGGGCACCATAGCCTAGACAATTTGACGTATCATACTGGTATTTTATCTAAATGACCAAACTGAAGCACATAAACTGTTTCTGACAAAAGAAAAAAAAAAAAAAAGAAAGGAAAGAAATTGTGGAATTCTTCTATCATATCATACCTACAGAAATAATATTTGCAAATTATCTAGGAAATATGACAACCAGGTTTTGTGAACAAATGAGTGTCAATTGAAGTGATTAGAATGAAGGAGCAGAATGGGACGCTGGGCTTGGGAAGGGTGGTCCTTGACTCCCAGGTCTCCACTTATGAAAAAAGAAGTCAAGTGATCTCTAGAAGTTAAGAAAACTGTTAATATACTCTGCTTTTTATGTTTCTGAATAACTGTCTTATTCATAATATCTGATTAAAGTGATCTGAGGCTGGGCACGGTGGCTCACGTCTGTAATCCCTGCACTTTGAGAGGTCAAGGTGGGTGGATTACTTGAGGTCAGGAGTTTGAGACCAGCCTGGCCAACCTGATGAAACCCCATCTTACTAAAAATACAAAAAATTAGCTGGGCGTGGTTGCATGCGCCTGTAATCCCAGCTACTCAGGAGGCTGAGGCAGGAGAATCACTTGAACCCTGCAGTGAGCTGAGACTGCGCCATGATGCACCAGCTTGGACAACAAGAGCAAAACTCCATCTCGAAAAAGGTAAAATTAAAAAAAATAATAAACTTAAAGATAAAGTGGTCTGAAGGTTCACTGCAGAGGCAGACACAGGAAATAAAAGAAATCCTATGTTGATGAGAAATAAGGAGAGAGGTCATTGTCTCTTCTTTATCCTCTTTCATTGGACCAAAGAAATTTCACAATTACTATTAAAATATTTACATATTAGAGAAATACGGAACCAGAATGTGTTTTAAGCATATTTAGCATATAGTCTCTCAGTTTTAGATGATTGAAATTTGGTATTTAGGAAGAGGAAACCAATAGTAAAAGCTGTTAATTTTACTCCTTCTCATATTGTCAGACTTAATTTCATTTTAAAAGGAAAGTTTATTTTAAAGAAAATTATTGCCCAGAGTGAAATGAAGATCGTGCTTAAAAATGCAGTTAATTTTATGTAATCAGTGATTTAAAGGACAGTTTTCCAATACTATGCTGCATCGGTGAATGCAGCAACAGAAATGGAGGATATATGAGGCTGTCCTCATTTGCTTTGGGGTCAGGACTTTGAAGAGGAAAGAGATCCTTGTTAAGTTCACTTACCCTCCAAATCCACTCTTCAGCAAGCTTGACTAACCAGAAAGACATGCCACGTCATCTTATCAAAAGCTTTGATGTCTCTATCTCAAATAAATGTTTCGTTTAGTAAAATCATGTTTCTGAACTAAAAGTTTATTTTTTCTGTGATTCTCTATTTATCCCCATTTTTAAAAAACCTGTTCACAATAGTCTTTCTTTGATTTTATAGAAGTTTACTGTTGAGTTTTAGGTCAGATCTTTAGTGCAATATAATCTGCAGTGTAACTTATGAAGATAAAAACAAAGTGAGATAGAATTTAAGTGGGAAAAGAAATAGTCAACATTCCAAGATTCCAAAGTCCTAATCTGGAATCACTAGGATATCTCAAAACAGTATATAAATGGAAGTAAGTTGTTCAAGACACTAATTTTAGTTATAGTTAAAATTATCCAAATAATACTTGACATAGTTCCAGATAGGGAGAGTGATAAAAGATTTTCCTTACAGTTTTATAGTTTGAAAGCAAACACGAGACGGTAATTTTTTGTATTAATTTGTGTAAAATTTGTGTTGTAATGTATTGCTTATTTTACTGATGGCTTTAAACTCAGAGTGATTTAATGGATATTTACTTTGTTGATCCCTTTGTTTGAAAAAGTCTTAATTCTTATGTGTTTGTGCATTTGCAATGGGGTATTGAAGGGATTAGTAATCTTGTTATTTCTGTAATTGAACATTCCCATATATTGTTTTTTGGCATGCAAGGTTGGTTTTATGTACGGATCGGTTCTATCACACGATAATAATTACTATCTGGTTCACAGGATGTTTGGAGAAGCTAATGAGCAGGCATTCTATCTCATACATGGATATTTGAAACTCACACTCAATAAAGTTCCCGTTAGTCCCAAGGCCTACAGGTGTTACTTGAGACTTCATTATATAGAATAAAAATCTTGGTAAAAACAAAGTTTCTCAACTAACCAGCAGAGTAGAGGGTCCATAAACATGCCTGCACACATAAGGTTAGTTGATGATTGAGAAGGTGACACTGCAGTGTAGTGGGGAAAGGGTAATCATTGTAATAAATGGTGCAGGGTGAATTTCATTTCTACATGAAAAATAATAAATGCTGACACCAACCTTACAACATATGAGAAAAAAATTTAATCCAGACAGATTGCATATTTAAATGTAAAAGATAATCTTTTGACAAAAGATTGGTGTTTACCCTCACATTTCCAGCAATTACCAGAACCTAGCTATCCCTCTCTCCCACCCCACTCATTTTTAACCGTCACCCTTCCCTGCTCCTTTTTCCTCAGCTCATGAAATACCTTGCAAATAGACACCATTAATGGAGAAGTTTCCCACTAAAGAAATAAACCTGCTTGCCTTTATGTCCAAATTCTTTGTTTTACTTTTATTAAAATACAAGCTTTATTTCTATTGAAGAACAAAGCCCAAAACCAACTAACACAAATATGCCACTTTTATTCTGAATCCTCTCTTTGTGCTTTCCTCATCTGCAAGAAAAGTAAGGCTCCTACTCATTTGGTTATTGTGAGTATTAAATCAATTCTGTGTAAAGCACTTAAAACAGTGCCTGGCACTTGATAAGCACTCAATGTGTGTTAGTTACCGCCATACCTACACAAACAATGTCTTAAGCAAGTTGACAGCACTTGTGGTCTCCATTTCCTCATCTCTTCAATACAAAAATCAAATAGGATTTTACCCATGGAGAAAAATAAATAATTATAACTCCCTAAAATCTTCTCTTGCCCATGGAAAAAAACTTGGATACTTTATGGCTAGGCGCTTTGAGGCCCTAGGCGATCTATTCCTTAATCCTGTCTTATACTTTCTCTTAAAACAGTTCCTATTTTGTTCACTATGGCCCAGGTATAGTGGTTCCCCTAACATGCCAACGTCATTCCTACCTTTGTCATGTTTTAAAATCTGCCTTATTTGCATAAATTCTCACAAAAGTAAGGATTGTTTTTCTCTACCAAAAAATTCCCAACACCCATAATAACATCTGGCACATACTGGGTGTTCAAAAGTTATGTGTAAACTAAAAGGATTACTTCCCCATTATGCTAATGAAGCTGCTTCACATTTCCTAGTCCAATACACATACCTTTTTATGTATGTTCCTTTTTTCCGATTAGTCTACAATTTACTCCTTAAAATTTTCCTTTTTTTGTTTGGCTTTGGTGACTCTTTTCTGTTTATTTTTTTTCTTTTTCTACCAGTCCCACTGTGTTTTCTCCATGTAGGTATTCTTTGCAAGAAATATCTTGGATATCTCTAGACATCTCAATTTTGAATACCCAAAAATTTGTTCTTCTTCATTAATTCTGTCCTTTCTCCCCAGATAACACATTCAGCCCTATGGCTAATGATTCCTAAGTTTCTATCAATGGCCTGAACCTGTCCTTAAGCTCCGGACTTGTATGACTAGTCAGCTATTTACCATCTCTACATGTCTACAGTGAAATGTATGTATGCCTTTTTCCTCAAATCTGTTGAACCCATGATCCACACATCAGCAAACAGTGCTGTTAGCCACCCAGTCCGCGCAAGGCAAACACATAGGTGTTCTCTCCTATTCCTTCTCTATCCTCCACATCACAAGTCATCTTACCTCAAAAATACGTCTTGGACTCTCTTACTCTCTTTGGGATCAATGAATCATAATCATTGTTGATCTCTACTATTCTGCAACAAACAACTACTACTACTAGTATCACTCCCACCACCATCTTTACTACTAGCAGTTAGTTATCTATAACTACTTTCTGAATAGTTTTCATACCTATACTTTTGTTCTTCTCTAATATGCTCCCCACAAATTAAAGATCTTGCCCATTTCCACTGAAATAACTAAATGCTCCTTGAATAAGTTTTCATTAATCTTAGAATGATAAAACATCCAAAGTCTAAAGGTCTTACCATGATTAAAGGGCCCTTCAGGATTGGCCTTCAGTCTCCCAACACTTGCTGTGCTTCAGCTGTGCTGCTTTCCTCTTTCTATACTTTAAATTCCCTAAATCTTGCTAGATTAGTCTTCGTACTAACTAATTTCTCTGGAGGCTGTTTTCTTTCACTCTGCAGGATTGACTCCTTTAACTTTCTTCAATTTACTGTTTAGTTGCTACTTCCTCAGAAAATTGGTTCTTCCCGAAACATAGTAAGTGAACTACATTTTTCCCACTTGTTCTGTAGTGCTGATGATATTTTCCTCATTTACCTTATCAAATATTTTTAAATTGTATATTATTACTCAATTATCCATTGGAAGGTGAGTTGTAGATTCAAGGATCTTGATTGTTTTGCTCACTAGTTAATCATTAGAATCCAGTGCAGTGCAATGCTTGCTGTTTCAGTTGCAGTTACTGTTGAGTAAATATTTTCAATAATTGATTATATCATTCCCAGGTGATGTCCGATATTGTTAGAGTAACACCTTTCTACTCAAAGCATGGTCTGGATGGTCAGCAGTGGCATCACCTGGGAGCTAGTTAGATTTGCAGAGTCTGAATTTTAGAAACATCCCAGTTGGTTTCCGCACATTAATGTTTGAGAAGCATGGATTAATATACATAGATTTTTTGTTTAAATATGTACTACCTGAGACTCCAATTTTTTATCCAAGTATGTTTAATCATAAAATGCTCTTAGAAATGAAGAACATTAAGCAGTTCTTGAAAAGGGGCAAATGGAGCAAATGGATATGCAGTAGGTAAGAGCCGTACATGGTAGGGCATATCTGTAGTCCCAGCACTCAGGGAGGCTCACGCAGGAGTTGAGTCCTGCTTGAGTCCAAGGGTTCCAGGCTGCAGTGAGCTATGTTTGCATCACGGCACTCCAGCCTGGGAGACAGAATGAGACCCTCTCTCCCTAAACAAACCCAAACAGAACTAAACAAAACAGAATAAGTAGGAAAAAAAAATGAGTGTTTTAAGACAGGCTTGTAGGCAAGAGCTAGTGAACCATATATAAAAGGAATCAAGAGCAGAAAAAGAGTTCTATGTCACCATGGTAGTTGCATCAGATCAGGCATACAGATCAGGATAAATGAAAACCAATTTTAAGTGAAGCCAGCAATTGGAAATTTAAATGTCTTCTTCAGATCTAAAGAAAAGTTGCAATCACAGAGATACTCAAAATAGAGTGTTTAATACCACATGCGGGAGACTTTATAACATATTGCTGTGATTGCTGAGGAAGTGGAAGTTGGCTATAGCTGTATTCTAGACATGATTCAATTTGTATATCCACCACAATTTATATATAGTATACTAAGTAAAATGGTACTATGACATAGTGTTCTATTTCCTACCATCTTCCTAAAACACACAATAACTGGACTGAAATTTCCTAAAACATAAACACAAAATTGATACAAAAAGTTGGCCTGTGGATGGATTCTTCGGTGTGGACATTTTTATTAGCTGTTAGAAGTGACAAGAGTATAAGCAACCCAACAGACATTTTTTACAAGAGCAGGAAAACCAGAAAGTGATGTGGCTAAGGATTTCACATGTGTGAGAAGCAAAAAAAAAAAAATCCTAGCATATTTTTTTTTATTTCCTAAAATACAGTTTGAATAAAAATAAAGAAAAATATTAAATACAATAAAGCTACCCAATGAATATATTACACCTTTTCCTGACAACCCCTTTTTGTGAAAATGCACTTCCTGAGAAGACAGACCACCTGCTATCAAGCAGAATTTCCACATGGACTTTGTTAAGCAGCAGCGTAAGATAATAAAGGTTTTTTTGTTGAAAGTTTTTTACAAAATGCTAAATTCGTTTCTCACAACTGAATAAAGGGAAAAGTACACACTTTCAAATATTCAAAAATATTCAATAAATTAAGCTGTAAAGTTATTCAGCCATGTACATCCAAATTCTTCTGAAACCATAATAAATATAACAAGGGAAAATATGCTTTTGAATTATTTCTGCAGGAATCCTGTCTCAATATAAGATATAGATTGGAATTACCCTGATAGTGCTTAGCACAACTCTAAATATTTTGTTATTTTGCTAACTAAAGTGGGAAAAATATAAAAATCAACTTGGAATTCTTCTCTCTCCTTGGACATATGTATTCTAATTAATATGTAGACATGCACCTCAGCTGCAGTAAGATTATCATCATAATCTAAATAGTTTTTTATAATTTCATTCTTTGCAAAGGGTGTTTACTCAGCTTAGAATAATGTCCTTAGAGCAATGGTTCCCATGGAAAGCTTGACCACCTGCAAAATCAGACTAATGTGAACCCACTACAGAATAAATTTCTTATTATTTTATTTAATTACATCTCAGAAATTTGCATTAGAATATAAAGTTACTGAGGTCAAGGACCACAACTAATTCATCTTTATACTCCCAAGTCTAGCAAAGGTATCAATGTTATCCTAACCCTCTAATGTTTCCTGAATGACTAAGTACAAGGAATATAGATCTTAAATTAATACTCGATTGGGATTGTTGGCTCAGGTTTTACATGACAGTTCAGTCCCAGAGCAGCAAGTTAACATTCCCACTTGTATCAGGATAGGCTAACGTGTGATGCAGTATTAAAATGCAAAAGTCTTCATGACTTAAAATAATGCAAGTTTGTTTCTCAGTCATGCCTTATTTCTCTTTCTACCTTATTATATCATGGTTGGCAGAGGTCTCTGTTCATTGTGGTCAGTAAAGGGTCCAGGCTGATGGTGTGGTCAGTGTTTTAATAGTGCCTGTCATGCCAGAAAGAGAGAGAGAGAGAGAATGGTTAGTTACAAATTAGCTTTAAAAGCTTCTCTCTACAGCTACTAACAGCACTTCACACATTTTGCTGGCCAAAACAAATTAAAAAGTCAAATTTGATTCCAAGAGTAGAGAATTCCAAAGGAAGGGAGGAATCCTACCATGTTCCTGAAAAAGAAAAGCTGGGAATATTTGGCTAATAGCAGTACTGATTATTCCAACAAAGTTTTCAAAGGTTTATAGGATCAGAATATAGTACTCTATCACCATCTCTCATATTTCCAAAAATGGTGTGTTGTGGTGGTGCTGGGAGGGGGAAGGGTCAATATTTTGTGAGAAATGATGAGTAATGATTTTAATGCTGGAGGAGTTTTAACCCAGATAAAAATGTTGCTAATGTTATAATAGATAAAATGCACATGTGTGTAACATGAGAGCTAGCTTAAGACATGACAAATCCATCACCCATGATGCTTTGTGATGCTTTGCATGTTTTGAGTTATAATGGAATCTCTTGAATCTATAGTCATATTTGCACCTACATATAGCATCTCACTTCAAGCCCAAGCCAAGGAAGCACCTACAGCAGCATCCTGTACATAATCGGTGGTAATCAGTCAATTTTGCTTGTTCTTAGCGCTCATATAGAACTCATTCAGAGTTCACACCCACTCTTAAACTACATTTCATTAAAATCTCAAGCATAATATTACAGAAGTTGTAGTTGAAAATTCTTGTTCTTCTTATGTCCAGATTTAGAACTATAAGATTACAGAATTAGATGTTCCTGTGGTCTTACTTCACAAGAACTGAAAAGTAAACATACAGGATATATGCAAAAGTATGTATGTTTTCAGGTAACATTTGTACCAAGAAAGAGATCTTCAGCATCGATTTTTGGCATCATATCTAATAAACACTACTATTTGTTAATAATAATTATTTTATTCATATCATTAATTAGTATATCTTTATACTTATTTTATTTTGAAGTCAAGCAATTATTTCTTTGAGTTGTGATTTTAAAGGGCATAGGATACTGAAGTCTGAAGGCATCTTTATTTAAAGTACACCCATGTTTTTAAATGCCTTGTCAAAGTAAGTTATATTCTGGAAAAGAATTCTCAGGGCATATGCAGGTCAAATCCCTCCTACATGTACCATTGCAATAAAAAGTTTATCATAACAAAGAGTTCATGTAAGTGCTGGCTGGTAGCCTATGTTAACAGAGTCCTGCATATCTAGCAAAAATGAATTCCCCAGCACTGAGTAAGAGTTCAAGAAGTTTTTATCTCCAAAATTCATGGTAAGTTTTAATTGCCAAAAGGTTTATTCTTTATTATGAGGTTTTTGACTTTTTTATTTCATTGAGCAATTGTTCATTTTCTTTCTGTGAGATGTATTGGTGAACTACTTCATTCCCAGAATTTTTTCTTTCTTTCTGTAATATTTCATAATCTTGAGATCCAGGAGGTTCAGCAAAGAAAGTACATAGCATCTGTGCCCTAGGGTAAAGATTCCACACATTGCTGAGATTTCAGAGACTACTGCTTTCTATAGTTGAATTATTGTATTATAATAAACAATACTTAGTGAATAGTGAGTAGCAGATATTTATTTTTTCAGAGATCAAAAATATTAATATTGTTGATCTAGGGCCTACCCACCCCCCCTGCATACACACATAATGCACTAAATATAAAGAGGTATGCTTCACTTCCCTAGTAGAATGGTGGTGGTATAAAATAAAGGCCTCCCAACTCTTTGTTTCCTATTTGCATGGGGGATAAGGGTGGCAGAGGTTGTATACAACCATCTATGGCTTCTAGGAACTCATACTACCTTGGGACACAGAAAAATATGTGGTCTTATACACAGGGTCTTGGTGATACTCTGTGGAAAGTCAATGGGGACTTGAGGATAATTGAGTGTACTGCTAAAATGAGCGCACTGATAAAACTGTCAGTTACCAGATTCATGACATGGGGATGTGAGGACAGGGGAAGGAGGTGGCAAAGAAATTGAGAAGGGACCTGATTGTTTGCCAGGCTTAGAAGTTTGAATGCCCACAAATCACAAAGATGGCAGAGATCAGATTCAGTGAGAGTAAGGGAGTGGGGAAAGTAGAAGGACAGGAGATGATGGTATGAGAGGGGCCCATAGAGAAAGGTGTTGGAAATGAATGAATATTACATGGTAACAGACGCAGCCACGCTGGTGAGCAGCTCAGGCATGGTGACTGCAGAGAACGCTGGAACTAGGCAACTGAGAAACCAGTGGAATAATAGGAATGTAAAAATTATGGAGCTAATATTTTGAGCAAAATTTGTGACTAGCAGTAATTACAGTTACTACATGTTGGGAAGTAGATTAAAAGTGGAAAAATTTATACCAAAAACAGGTAGAGTTTAGGTTGAATAATTCTTGCCTAAATCATACTTAGTTTCCATGACAAAGGCTCGTATCAAGGATGGGAACCTTACCAGACTTGCCATTTGTTTCCTCATCCTTCTTTTCTAAGAGAACTGTGATCTGTGTGCCAGTGTGTGACAGTATTCCAGTGTTCCCAGTTGTATGTACTCACAGTGAGGCCTCTCTTAAGAGTTAAGGGTTGTCATCGGATATAGTCCTCACCATTGAGATTTCAGTGGAAATAGTCAGTTGGCTATTCCTGGAAATGATTTTTGTTTTTGTTTGTCTAAGAGAACTGACTTAGCTGGTTGCTAAGTGTGTGCTCCCCCAAAATTTATATGTTAAAATGCTACCCCCCAATGTGATGGTGTTAAGCAGTAGGGCCTCTTGTAGAAGCATATACCACAAAGGGTTCACACGTAATGAATGAAATTCGTGCCCTATGAAAGAGACTTGGAGTTTGCCCCTTCCCTCATGGAGGCTGCAATGAGAAGACGGCTGCCTATCAGGGATGGGAACCTTACCAGACTAACGTGGCCATGCTTTGACGTCAGACTTCCCAGCCTCCAGAATTGTGAAAAATAAATTCCTGGTGTATTGTATCTGGTAGAGCAGCCTGAACAGACCGAGGAACTGATACTGCCAGCCTTTTTCCTTTGTCTTTTGTCCTTGACGCTTTTGACTACATGGAGCAAGAATGCCATCTCTAGACACAAAGTCGCCAACTTCTGAACATTGAAATGAAGGCCTTGAATTAAAGATATCTGAGCAGAGATCGGTAGAGAGCCTGGACTCAGACGGTTTGGAGAAGTCACTTGATTACCATCCCTGGACTTTCTTGCTATGTGATAAAATTTATCCCCATGTGATTAAGCCCCAATAGATAGGTTTCTGTTACAGGCAGATCCCTAATTGGAAAAGCATCCAGTTGCAATGATGTTGCCGTGGAAAAGTTATGTCTTAAGGAATGAAACCCTGACTCTTCAGATGACTGACGTGACCTAATGGTGAACTCACCAATTTAAAAACGGGGCAGTAGTTGGCTGCTATCCTGCCATTTCAAATCTGGCTCTCCAGGTGTTCAGGAATATTCATAATCAAAAGAATGTTAATTTATTTCTGATAATCTATACTATGCTACTCAGTTTTCTTAAAATGTTATTATTCTATGAAATTGATCCTTAGGTTAATTTGGAGGGGAAAATAACTTGCCAGGTCAAAGTTTGAATAAATTAGAAAATGAAAGGTAGCATATGTCCTAAAAAATCTGAAAATTAGTTGCAAAGTCCCAGTTAATTTAGTTATCTGGTCTTACTGCCTTGGAATAATAATGCAGATGAGAATTAGAATAAAATTAGCCCCAAATATAGTCCAAGGAAAATTTCAAGACATGGTTTGATTATCTACTGTAAATATAACTTTTATAATCAAAGATACAATTTTAATGATAATAATCTATTTCATAAAGCCACATTTCCATTTCTATTGTGCAACCTAATGGACCACACTTGTTATCTAACACTATATTACATACTTTCATTGAATATTTTCAAATACAAATATGCAGCCTAAAGATACAGAAAATAATGCGCAAATGCAGAGTTGAATAGAACATCTCATATAAATACGGTTGAAATAATGAGTAATGTATAATTATTCCAAGCGACATAAGTAAGCAGATCTGGTATTTTCTTGAGTATGGCTATATAAACTGTGGAAATGCATGGGTATGCACACTGTTTAAAATGTTTACTTGTAAGATATCTTTGGTTCTAGGGTTTAAACACTAAGCCAGGTCCAGTTTGAATTATCTTTGGAAGAAAAAAATAAAACTTCCTATTCTGTACAAATTTCAGGCCACTAATCTGCCTATTAATTACATTAAACACACACATGCATGCTCATACACAAGAGCCCATGGTTTATTGTTCCAAAAACTCTGTGTACAAATTAAAGAATCTTCTGCTAGGATTCAGTATGATTTATGTCCATTAAACTGACTTGATAACCACAAAGCATCATCTAATTTAGAGTCCTTAGAACGGACAGTTAAATAAAACTAATGTTATTGAAGGCATTTTTCATAAAGTGAGCCTTCTTGCCTAGATAAAACCTCTTATTATCCATTTTGGATCTTACCTTTCCTAGTAAATACGATTATATTAAATTCCGAGGTCCAAGATGGGTTTTGCACACACACTGTAGTTTCTAAAGCCTTTTTTAAAAATATCTCAATCCATGAAAAGATATGGAGGAAACATAAATGCATATTACTAATGTAAAAAAAAAAGCTAATGTAAAAAGGCTACCTACTGTATGATTCCAAATATATGACATTATGGAAAGAACAAATCTATGGAGACAGTAAAAAGATATTTCCCAGCAGTTTCATGAGAGGAGGACAAATAGGATGAACACAAAGGAGGGGCAGTGAAATTATTTTGTATGATACTGTAATGGTAGATATGTGTCAGTACATATGAGTCAAAATCCATCAGAATGGACAACACTAAGAGTGAACTCTTTGGGTGATACTGGCATGTGGATTTGGGTTCCCTGATTGTTAAAAAGTGCACCATTCTGGTGGAGGATGTGTGGCACGGACCTGTCGGGGCAGTGTAGGGGATATATGAGAATTTCATATTTCTTGCTTGAAGCTGCTCCAAAAAATAGTATTTTTTTAAAAAAAGATTGCTAAAGCTTATATTTTCACCAGCAATATTTGATATGAAAACAGCTAATTGAAAATTTGGGATGTAACAAGCGCATTATACTTACAGTTTTTCTTTGGTCCAATGGCCTCAAGTCAAAATCTGTTACAGTAGATACATAAGAACCCCTCCTCAAAAATAACCAAAAAAAAAAAAAAAAAAACAGAAAACCTCACTCAGACACTACTCGCTTACTCCATTATACCTTTCGTCATAGCATGAAAAAGTATTTGATACTTTTTAAACACGTTGCTCTATTGATATATAATAGTTGTACATATTTTGGAGTACATGTGATATTTTGGTACTTGTATACTTAAAATGTGTAATGACCAATCAAGGTAACTGGGATATTCATTGTCTCTTATCTTTTCTTGCTTTGGGAACATTACAAATCTTATCATCTAGCTACTTTGAAATATGTATGTAATAAAGTGTTATTAGCTCTAATCTCCTTACTGTACTATTGAATAGTAGAACCTATTGCTTCTATCTAAGTGTATTTCTGTATCACTTAACTAACTTCTTTTCTTCCCTACCTCTCCTCCTCTTAGGCTCTGGTTACCATGATTCTACTCTTCTACTTCTATTAGGTCCACTTTTTCAGCTCCCTCATAGGAGTGAAAACATGTGATATTTGTCTTTGTGTTTCTGGCTTATTACACTTAACCTTATTGCTTCTATATTGCTGAAAATGACAATATTTCATTCATTTTTATGGCTAAACAATATTCCATTATGTATACATACCACATTTTCTTTATTCATTTGTTGATGGTATTTAATTACATTTTCATTTGTTTAGTAACTGTCTGTCCTAGTAAAACTTGAGCAAGTCACAAGAGATCTGGGCCTCGGGCTATATCGATCATTGATGTGTAGGCTTTGCACCTAACATGCTGCCCAGCATGTGAGCGTTTCAAAGTATCTGGGGACTATTATATCACTGATGCTTTGTGTTTGATTAAAATATGTATCTGGAGGCCAAGTGCAGTGGTTCAAACCCCAGCACTTAGAGAGGCCAAGGAGGGCAGATCACCTGAGTGGGGAGTTCGAGACCAGCCTGACCAACATGGAGAAACCCTGTCTCTACTAAAAATACAAAATTAGCCAGGCATGGTAGCACATGTAATCCCAGCTACTTGAGAGGCTGAGGCAGGAGAATCCCTTGAACCTGGGAGGTGGAGGTTGCGGTGAGCCGAGATCACACCATTGCACTCCAGCCTGGGCAACAAGAGTGAAACTCTGTCTCTCTGTGTCTCTGTTTCTGTCTCTGTCTCTCTCTCTATATATATATATATACAGATATATAGATAATATATATATATCTGTATATATATATGGAACAATTACAGCAAAATGCTAAGATAGTTAAATTTGGGTGGTAAATATATATGTCTTCATTATAATATTTTCTATACATCCCCATATGTTTGAAATATCCCATAAGTGAAGAAAATGAAAAGCTCTGTAAGTAGCTAGAATAGGATTCAAATTCAGTAAAATATTGGCAAACAACAAAAAATGAACAAATGATTAATCAAATTAAATATTTTAGTTTGTGTTTGAAGAGCACATTAATTTTAAAAATGTATATATAGAATGCTTGATTGTGGATTTTTAGTGATCGTATGTTTAATTTGAATCAGAATATGTCCCTGACCCCTTCGTGGGTAGGAACTGGAGTACACAAGTGCAGGACTCATCCTGCCATTCTGGCGCAGGCAGTGGTGAGCTCTACTCACTGGAACCTGCTGCATTCTGCCGCTTGTGGGAGGGAGCATGCAGGTGAGTGGGGGCAGAAGCCAGGGAGAATGCTTTTGGATGCCAGCAGAAGCTTGTACTAGCCCTGCAGCAGCGTCTGGGAGAGGTGCTCAGGACCCCTCAAGCCCCAAAGAAATCGTTACAGTGCTCTTGTAGCTCAGCCATTAGTGAACGGCTTAAGTGTTAACAGCTCAGTGGACCCTCTTCCTTTTTGTGTGAGGCAGCTGGGGTCTGCCAGAGAGGGTTAAGGGTCAGTGTGACAGCCTTTTGCATCCACACTCATTGCACCTGAGCTCTTGTCTAGTGTCCACGAGAAATGAGGTAGCATGAATGAATTGAAGGATGGTAAATGCTGGGGGACAGGGGAGGGATTCGATTGCCAGTGGAGGTGGCTCTCAGTGGGAAGGGGAGCTAAAAATGGGGCTGGGCAGGAAGATAATCTTCTCCTGAAGTCTGGCTATCTCTGGATGGATTCTTCTCCAAAGTTAGGCCATCAAACTGTCTCTCTGAAGTCAAGCTGCTTCTCTCTGACGTACAGCCATAGTCTCCGATGTCCAGCTGCTTCTCCTGTCTTGCCAGCTGAGCCTGGGGTTTTTATGAGCACAGGATGGGGGGTGGGGCAGGCCATGCAAGGTTCTGGAAAAGGCAACATTCGAGCAGGAAAACAGGGATGTCAATTCTCACTTTAATGAGTGGTTTCAGGCTCTTTGCCTTGAGGGTGGGGCCCTTGCCAGGCACCTGCCCTCTTCTGCCCAGAATTTCCCTGCCTCGTGTCCCTATCAAATTGTCATATAAAGTGATACGAAATATTTTCTTTTTATGTAAAGGATTTTCATATATAGATATTTATTGATCTTCAGACTATGTTTCCTTTTTATTTAGTTACAAAACTTAAATTACCCCCTTATTTTGTCAAATGCTAGTAATTTGGGTTTGTGGTTATTATACTTCAGTTTAATTTTGAATGTAGCCTGAGGCAAAAGCCAGACCCTGTCGTGTCTCCTAGTGAACTCAGCTGGTTTTATTCCAGTTCCTTGTAAATTCTCACCTGTTTCATAGAAAATTCCAACCTAATTGGCACTCTTCCTGTTTGTATCTATGAAAAAGCTGCAAATTGAATACGTTGTTACTGATCCTCAAGAATAAACAGAAAACATCAACAAGTTGCTTTGTATCTCTAAAGAAACATGCAACAAATCAATATAAAAGCCAAGTGTGATTTTGGAATGGCATTACATTTTCAGGGTAGTTTATTAAAAGTGATTTAAAGTTTTCGGTGGAGAAAACTGAGAGACTGAAAATAAATTATGACATTTAATTTTAATAAGAGCCACGTTTCTTTTCACAATAGGTAGTATTAAACAATTGTTACGTTAAGGTCAATCATTTCCTTAAAAAGGTATTTAAAAGACATTTTAATGAAATAAAAGTCCTGATTATTTTGGATTTATTAATGCATTCATTTAAAGCATTTGTAGTCATTACTTCAGTATAAACTGAAATCCTCTTATATTTTCCTGAACCCATAAAAGACCCTACTGCAAGGTAGCACATTCAATAAGACATTTAAATCCACAAATATACCTTAAAACTACTCAATATTTTAACTATTTAGGATGTCAATGACATCCTTAGGAGTTCCAAGTACTTTGTGAGGAATGATTTTTTTTTTTTAATTAAATTTTTAAAACTTTTAAGTGAAGCCTTAGGTTGGTGCTTCCCAAACTCCTTTAGAAATTGAGAGCCATAAACCAAGCCTAGGCTGTTTAATTCCAAAGCTTCACATGCACTATGATTTTATTTATCAGAAGCAGTGTTTCAGATTAGGATTTAGAAAACTTTAATCCTTTCTCTGTGTTGATGCACCTTCGTGCTGCTGATATAACAATACAGATTACTTTAAAAACTTTAATCACTTTGAAAGATACCCATGTTTATTTTACACATAATATTTATATAGAAAAATTAAAAATTTAAAAATTTGAATAAACAAAATAAAAAAGAATAATTACGTGAGATAAAAACAAGAGACAATTTCTACTATCATTTTAGTTTGTTGTCTTCCATTATTTTTCTATAATTATTATTTGTATATATATATTATGAATATGCAGCACAAATAGTTGATGATTTTTACTTACAAACATTTTATGAGTATTTATCTATCAATAAATGTAAATGTACCATAATTTTAATATTAATAGCTGCACAGTGTCCTTTTGTGAGAGTAGAATAATTATTTACCCAATCTACAATTTCTAGATAAACAACTTTCTAATTTATTTACTCTCATATATCTATGTATCTATATCTATTTTTGCTACATATGGTTATCCTATATGCCATATATATTATACAGATATATTCCAGTCTTTCTGTCTCCCAAACTCCAGAGAACATCTACAAGCTCTCTAAGAAATACTTCTAAAGCGTGTTCTCTTTGCCTGTGATGATAGAAGAAAAACTACCACCCTTTTTGTGTGTATGTGTGTGTACACGTGTGTGTATGCATGTGTGTGTGCATGTGTATAGCTTTAGTTTTTATATTATATTACCTTGGGGTTCAGAAACCCAAGGAAATATAACGTAAAAGAGACTGACATCTGTCTCTGAAATATTCCCCACGCTCCAGGTTCGTCAACTCCCGTATACAGTCTGGGGGCAGGCATACTGGGCAGCCCAACCAGAATTGTTTTCACAGTGGTTTGACACTGGCTGCATAGATGATATAGCATCTTCTTTATGATACGGAGTACTTGGCAGTTCCCATTTTGTTTTCATCTTTGAATTTCTGCTGAAACACTAGGAAGGGAAGGAAACGATTACATACTTTGGTAGATAGTTTAGACACATTACAATTAAATTATGTTATCTTTGCAGTAGGCTAAAAATATCTAAGGAACAATACTTACAGTAAAAAAAATTGTTGTGCTTTTCCTCCTATGTAATTGAGGGTTATTTAGTTGCAGGTAACAAAGAATGACCCTAACTGACAAACAGAAATTGAATTTTCTGAAAGAACAATACTGCGTGCAAGATAAACAACAAAAATGAAGAATAAAAATAAAAACTGAAAACCAGACTTAGAACAGACAAGAATAAGGGGCACATAGAGAAAGTTGGCCACCTGATATCCACGGCTAGAATGCTTGAAGCTAAAGTAAAGATTGATATTTGGAGACAGAATCTGATATAAGGAACTTCCAGGCATTCCTTTGACTTCTATGAAGGGAAGAAACAACAAACACCCGGTTTTCTCGTTCCATTATCTGTAGGGGGCACAGTGTGGGAGACACAATGTCCCAGAAGACAATCAGAGGCTGTTACAAATGGGTCCTGGAAGCTAGGAAGCCAGAAACAACAAAAGTTGGCTGCACACCCAGAAAGTCTTACTCTTCTGCACAGCTCAAATGGGAAAATACTGATATGTTCAGAGATTCAAGGAAATCAGCACCAGCGAAGGTCTATTAAATGTTAGAATGTATTACATTTTATTCAGCCTGCCTAATCAATTTATATAGTATCTTCACTCATATGATATATAGACAAAAATCTCACTAGGAAATGTTTTTACATCAAAAGTAACTTAGAAGACAAAATCTCCAGTGGAAAGCGTATACTGTGATTCTACTGCTGATTTGGACTTAAAGCGTGAAACATTATTTTAATTTTAAAATGTGATAGAAATTTCTATACTGCAAAATGAAGAACCTTAAATACAGAGTGTCTGGGCAGTTCTAGTACAGACTCCTGGTGCTTAAAGTTACTTCGTATCCCTCAGTGAAGCACTATTTTGGACATAATAAATTTGCGTCATGAATTCCAGGTGAAAAAAAAATCAGCTCTTAAATTTCTTTCTATAGTATGCGTCAATCAAAACCTCTTCTAATGATGAATTAATGTTAATCAAGTTTGATGATTAAAATATAAAACATTTTGGGGAGACTCTAATGATCACATTAGTAGATAGAAAATGGGAGGCCTTAGGTCACCATAGAATATTACTTTAGGGATTTTATCAGGCAGAAACACAAGTATTAAAGAACAACATCCTCTGAGATATCAGGGATCTGAAAAGAATTATTGTTCCCTTTGTTACTTTACTATTATATTTCCTTGGGTTTCTGAATCCCAAGGTAATATAATATAAAAACTAAAGCTAAATTATTCTAGATAAAATGTTCCAAATGACTCTGTTTTGTCCAATCATATTAGTAAACATGTTTTCTCAAGGAACTGGTGTGCTAATGGTATACTCACCCATCTAGAGTTCATCCTGGGACTCTGTTGAATATGACCCCCTCACTTACAATGGACCAGAGATAGGACAGAGTACGTGAATACTTCTGAGAAAGTCCAATCTCCTGTTATTCACCTTTCTTAACCTTTTGTCAAAAGAACAGTGACAAATCTGGGGTTAGTCATGAGCTGAGACATGGTAGTGAGATATCTCAGGAATTATTAACAAGTGTTGCTAAGAGTTGCAGAGTGGCAGGTGGCCCAGGTGGGTACCTGGTTAGCTTCAGAATATTTTATCATTTACCTAGCTGACCAAGATTTAGGGGAAGATTTTAGTCACAATATTAGAAAAACCAGAATTATGGAAAGTGTATAGAAAGAATTTTGAAAAAGAATGTGGGCAAAAATAGAAAACCTGAGAAAAGTTTTATATTCAAAAAATGAACTTTGGAAAAAACAGAGCTATTTTTTTAAACTCAGAATTGAGAAATGGAAACTAAGTTAAACCAATGTCAACTAGCATGAGTGTAATAGTGCTAAACTCTAGAACATAGGGTTAGGGCTAAAATCCACTGACCAAGTGTTTAAAAAGCAGGCTGGGTGCGATGGTTCGAGCCTGTAATCCCAGCTCTTTGGGAGGCCCAGGCGGGTGCATCACTTGAGGTCAGGAGTTCGAGACCAGCCTGGTCAACATGCTGAAACTCCGTCTCTACTAAAAATACAAAAATTAGCAGGGCATGGTGGCGGGCATCTGTAATCTCAGCTTTTTGGAGGTTGAGGCAGGAGAATCACTTGAACCTGGGAGGGGGAGGTTGCAATGAGCCAAGATCACGCCGCTGCCACTGCACTCCAACCAGGGTGATAGCATGAGACTCTGTCTCAAAAACAAAACAACACAAAACAAAAGCAAACAAACAAAAAACACAAAAATCAGTTCACGACTTGCATGGGTTTCTGTCTCCCATAAGTCTCCATAGCTCAATGAATTTCTCCAGTTCTTGCAAACTATCTCTTAAAATTTTCTCGTTTTCATATGACTTCAGCCCAATTTACATCCTTGAACATATGCCCAGATAATTCTTTGTTATTTCATCTATAGAGTCGACCATTTGGCTTTAACAGGCCGCAGTTTTAACTGAAAGGCCTCATAACTGTGTATATGACTGGTTCACTGAACGGCAGCAAACAATGAATAACTTAGCTTTAGTGATGAAGGCAGAGAAGAGGCAGAGGGAAAAACCTTAATTCTCTATGGTGACAGTTCCCAAAGAGAGAGATCTGCAGACCTTTAGGGATCCTTGGAACATTTCCATGGAGTTCCTGAGATCAAAATGATGTAAACAATAATTGCACGTGGCCATTTGCCTTTTTCATTTTTTTCTCTCACGTTGTACCGAATATTTTTTCAAAGACTACAGTATATGTGATATCAGAACATATTAAATGCAGAAGCATAAAGACAGTTGTCTTCTATTGTCAGACATTAACAAGGATTATAAAAATAAAAATTAATGCCATACTATTTACCATTTTTTTAAAGAGAGCTTTTTAAAAAATGCATTATTCATGTTAACATGTTGGGGTCTATTACTTAAAAAAATACATTGATAAAGTTTGTTTTAGTTTTAATTTCTAATTTTTGGATATTGATTGATTTAATCCAAATCAATAATACCTCTTTGGAATTTCCAAAAATATTTAGGAGTATAAAGGAATTCTGAGGCCAAACACATCGAGAATTGCTATTCTGTATGGTCACAGACGTTTCCAGACCTGGGAGTCTCAAAATCCTCTAGAGAAATAGAAACTTCCTACAGCTCTGTTCAAAGAAGTATGCTAGGCACAGGCAATATTTATGAATGCAACATACAACTGAGCACTTTAACAGGATGCATATTCAGATTTAACACAGCATGCTGAACACTATCGACTTACTTATTTATCTTTATACCTTTGGAAGTGTGTCAGGCACTTTCCATATGAGCCCAAGCTTCCACCCATGAGCAACTGTTGCTGCCTCTGTGTTGACATGACTCCTTCACGCTCTCAGGGCTTGATAACATTAGGCAATAAAACATCCAATTAATTGTTCTTGCTTTATTCCCATGTTGACTGTGAAATCATATAATTATAATTTAACTTGCCTATAGGGAAGGGATATGCTAATCAGTAAGTAAATAGAAGTATTCGGTCCTCCTGATAGCTGTATGTTTTATTTAATAATAATGAGATCTCACTTGGTTGTCCTGTGAGTATGGTTAGCTTAACTTAATCCTCCGAAGACACTGATGCAGGGTGCAAAAATCATCACATTTCTGAGCCTTCACAGCTGAGTGCCATGTGTACAAATGGAATTCCTGTAAGTGAGAACCTCTAGAGGGTGGCCACCTCTCTCTTCTCTCTTAAATATTGCCTTTTTGAAATTTGCACTATTAGTTTAAAATTTGTTTTACTCAGCATTGGACCTACCAGAGACACCAAAGACCCAAGTCCCTTTATAACCACCTACATCAACGTCCACCTACTAGGTACTCTGAGCGTTGAAAGACTTTTTCAGTGTACAGATCTTAACCAATATTTTTGTGTCTTAAATATTGTGGTGAAATATACAACCATTTCACTTCAAAAAAAATGCGACTGAAGAGTGAATTGCCCATTGATCTCCATAAAAACACTTTTAGGCTGTTTGAGCATTAAGTGCTCTTAGAAGCTTATTGAACTTTTGAGCTATAACTTCAGATTTTCTACTAACTCTTTATTACCATGATTTCTACAAGGGAGATGAATGTTTCAAATTACGAGTGGAAAAATAAAAACCATTAACCTTTTCAGGTTAATTGTGTTACTTTTTCACTGCTGTAAACTGTATAAGTGAAACTAATGTTGTATACACGTACCAAGGGTAGTGCCTTTGACCCACCGGGAAGAGGCAGTGTACACATTTGTGTTCTGTGGAGTGATGCATTTGTGTTGATGGTATCATACTCTTCCCAGAGTTGCCCATAGCATATATGTCTGGGCATTTCACTGGGAAGACTGTGGCTCCTGTCAGCCTGCGTCAACAAAATCAAAACAAAACTCTGAGGTTCATATCATCACACTTCCTTCATCCAGTCAGCTGGTATGGGAGGTTTGCTTACCTGCCTGGCAGGCGCCATCATTTTATAATGATTTTTCCTCTCCCAAACATTTATTTTGTCCATATTGTGCCTGGACCCGTGGGTGGCTTAGACATCAGTGTGTTAAGCCAGAATTATCATGGTTCCTTAAGAACAACTCCATTTTGACCCGACTTAGTCCCTTGGAAACAATGGAACATATATTTAAAACAATTAGCAGGGGTCAAGTGTACATTCTGTAACTATGAAACCATTCGCTCGTTGCATCCTAAAAATATTCTAATATCTATTTTTCACTCGGGAACAAAATAATTAGCCCAGAGAATTCTGGTCTGCGATGGTCTGAATATAAATGGGCTGGTAGAGCAGAATTTTCCGTCTATAAAAAGTAAAATAACAGTGAAATCATTTTCTTCCCTTCACACATGTTCCTATGATTTTCACCCATAGGAAATGTTAAGGATTTATCAGGCAGAAAATTGTCAAAGAGATGTGTCTCGTAAGTATTAAGAAGCCACGGCTTTGCCGCTTTCTCACAACTATGGCTAACATATTGAAGGGGGAAAAAAGCCCTTCAGACTGTTCTCAGAGGGAACAAGAAAGGGCTACATTGCTTCAAAAGCCTGGAGAGAATTCCAGTCAAATAGAGCTAGCTATGGAGACAGGACGATAAGAACACCTCTCTCAGCACTGACACAGCAACTGCAAAGGACCCGTCCTCTCTCTGCTTGCTGCTGCAGGCTGTCTGCCCAACACAGGCCTCAGCTACTGAAATCAAAAGCAGCTTTCGGCCCTGGCCTTTGGAGCCTCATTTTGTTGCAGCAGCACTTTAGTTATCAGCACTACTTTTCAAAACACTCCTTTATTTAAAATGTACCTGCATCAAGAGTCATAGATATAATGAGTTGTGCGTAGAGGTATTCACTTATAAATGCTAAAATCCTTATAAAATTTTCTAGTATAAAAAAATACTTTTTTGGTGGGATAAAGTCAAATAGAAGTCACTTAAAAATAATTAACATCGAAATAAAAATGTCCTTCCATCCTTTTCTGGAATAAAACAAAAATAAATTTTATCTTTCTAACACAGGAAGCAATAAAAAATATTGGCTGGTTCTTCCACTGGATCCTATATTAAATTCAAAAATAGCAATCTTTTAAAACCTAATATTCTGGTAAATCATTATTATAATATGTAACAAATTATTCAAATGTAGACTTTTTCAATAGTCAAAAGTATTAATTAAACAAATATTTATTTAGCGCTTGCTCTGTGCCAGGAAATAGGCTATACGAAGAGAATATGACACAAAAATTAATCCTGACCTTTAAAACTTGATGCAGCCAATTTATAATGTGGTATAAACTATTAGACAACAAAAGAGAAAGAGAAATGATATGTGGATAATTTCTTTGGTAAGATAAACTATAAAATATAGTATAAAACTGTTATCCATATTTAATCCTGGGCTGCATAATAATTTTCTAATTTTGGAGAGTCATTTTTGGAGTACTGGATTTTTCAAGTAATCTATCTCTTGGGAGTCTTGTATTTCAGCAACAAGATCAGGAGGAGTGAATGGTATGTTTGATTTACACGGGCCCGGATGTCTTCCTTGACAGTGTCTTTCTTCACTCTTTATACCAAATGGATTTATTCTCCTTGACCACTGTGAGAAGGAGGGAGACTATTCCCTTATTCTAGTAGGCTGTCATAAGGCTGCAATCCCAGCTCAACTCAAGAGTGTTGCTTAGAAACTGAACGATCTCATCTTCCAGTCTCAGGACCAGTGTAAGATTGGTGAAGGAGATAGAACAACTTAATTTCCTTAACACTGAGTTCATTTGACGATTTATTAATGGTTACAGGAAACTATGTCAAGGAGTAAAATGACTATATTTTCTCAAACACAGATAGTTTGATTTACATGAGTTATACACAACATCAACCCTCTCCAATCTTGGTTCCTTGATTGGCTGTACTTGTATTTTTACTTCCTACATCTGTTTGTTCTCCTTGTTACTCCTGAAGAATCCCTTAGTGCCTTCTTTTTTTATGTCCGAATTTGACTTTTAAAATCTACTTTAAATTATCATGCCAATAATAAAGACAGTACTTTGATATCCCAGGCCACCTTGTTAGATTTATGGGCATGCCTCCCTGATGGTAATTCTAGGTTGATTTTATCTAAATATTAGTAAACCACAGGGTGCTACTGTATTGAATATTATGCAAAATATCAGATGCTTGTTTTCCATTATATTGTATAGAAAGCTGTTGGTTTAAAACTGACATGTGTGTTTTTCCACTGTCCTTGTAGTTTTGGTTTGATTTTTGGTATAAATCTGTTCTTCTTATATGTTTAGAATGAATTTCACACACATTATTTTTCTCCTTCACTTCTATACATCAGACCGTGATTTTTAAATTGGACACTTTGAAAACAAAGTGCGCAATTTGGAAAAAAGCAAAGACTACGAAGAAACAATATGTAATATCCAAGTGTATTAAACTATTAATAGGCATGATTGCTTATTTTCAGCTGAGGATAGATGGGAACTTCGAAGAACCAAGTGTGAAAATTTGATGACAAGGATGTCTGTGGAAGAGCTATGTAGATGAACCCCCGTAAATAGGGAGATAGCATGAAGCTGTTTGGGATCATGTGAATGTCACCAGTCATATAAGGCCTTACTGGTCCTGGCATTCTGTGTAGAGACATACTAAATATCCATCACTTTCAGACTTTCAAAGACTCCCTCCATCTAGTTCCTATTTAATTGTTTCTAATATGATTTATTATTTTATTTTGTGTAAACCGAGATATGGAACATATACATTCACATCGAACATATACATAACTGAACATAAACACACATATTTAGTTGAACACATATACAAAAAGTGTATTAAAAGTTGGTGTATAAATCAATGGATTTTTCACGGTATGACATGTATCCTGACTCCTAACGCAATAGATTGGTTTTACCTGTGTTTGACATGCATGTAAATATAATCATTCAATATATATTTCTTTGTATCTGGTTTCTCTAACTTTACATTATGTTATAAGATTCATTCATGTTTGCTTTTTATAGTTGTAGTTCAAAATTCTCACTGTTCTATAGTGTATTCCATTTTACTAATATGCCATAAATTCTGTATTAATTCTTCCATTGATAGAAATTTGAAGTGTCCTGGTTACTATAAGCAATGCTCCTATAAACATTTATTTACTTGTCTTTTGTTGACTATATGACAGTTATTTGGGTATATACCTAGAAGAATTGTTGGATCAGAGCTTATGCTTTGATATATACAACAAACAATTTTTATGAATAATTGTGCCAATTTATACTTGGTATTTGCATGACCCAGAGAATAAGTGCCACCTTAAATCTTGTGCCTTAAGCACTTCACTCAGCTCAGCCTAGTCCTGGCCTTCTTTTATCAAGCAGTGTATGAGATTTCATTGCTTCACATCCTTGTCAGCACTTACTGTTGTCTTTTTTTTCCCTCTCTAAAGTTTACCCATTCTAGTAGGTATCTAATGAAATCACTTTGGATTTTGTATCCATGTTTTATTGATGACTAATGTAAATTTTATATTTTAATATATTTAATGATCATCTGCATAACTTGTTTTGTGAAATAGATGTTCCAAGTCTTTTGCCCATTTTCGAATTGGATTATCTGCTTTTTCTTACTGAATTTTAGAATTTTAAAATATATTCTGGCTGTGATTCTTTATGGAGCTATATATATAACAAATACCTTCTGCCACCCAACTTCCCTTTCCCTCCCTTAATGGTGACTTTTGATAAAGAGAATAATTTTTAATTTAAATGCAATCTAATTTATGATTTTTGTTCTGTGTGGCTAGTGTCCACGTTAAGATATATTTATCACTGCAAGGTCTGGTAGTTATCCCACACATTTTACTAAAATCTTGATTGTTTTACCTTTCTAATTTAGGTCTATAATTCATGTGGAAATAATTTTTGTGTTCAGTTTGAGGTAGGGGCCAAGATTGCATTTTTCTACGTGGATAGTCAGTTGACCCAGCACCATTTCATAAAATATCACCTTTTCTCACTACCCTGAAAGGCCATCACCTTGATCACATAACCATATACATATGAATACTGGACTCTATGTTGCTCCATTTATTAATTTTTCAGTTCTTATGTTAATATTATACTAACACCATTGATGTAGTGTTATTATAGTTCTTTGTATCTTAAATGTAATTCTTCCGCTTTCTTCTTTTTCTTCTTCAAGAGTCCCTTAGCTATTCTTGATTGATTTTCCACTTACATCTGACTTTTTGAATATTTTCAGTCAATTTCTCCCACTATTCACCCCCTAAAAAATTCACTTTATGGGATTTTAAGGTATTGTATTGAAACTACTTCCTTATTACGCCTGGGAGCAGTGTTGGAGTGGCTTTATACAAAAGCATTTATCTTGTCATTCAGGCTATCACAGTTTAGAAAGAGAGAACCATTTCCACTCACAAATTACTACTGTTAAAACTTTAGAATCCTTGCTTAAAAGGCAATCTCGAATAGCTGCCACAGTGGGTATTTGTCACTGTTGCCCATTGTATATCCGAGGTCAATCAAGAAAAAGAACGTGTATAGAGTACTGTCTGAACATCCATGTCTTCAATTAACTCTTGGCATCTAGGATTCTTCGCTCATGCCATGCCCAACTCACTGGCAGTGGTTCCCTGGGACCACATGTGAATCCAGGCAAAAGGATTTAACAATCACTTAAAAATACCTGCTATCAGTGAGGGAGATTCCATGAGTGACAGATATGGAGAGCATGCCGTTCTGATCCCAAACCTGGATGCCGTCATCTGCCTCTGCATTAGATCAGCACTTTGAAACCTCTTGCCTGAACTGTTTTGTTTTGGTTCCTTCATAGAATTATTTTTTGTTCTGAATTTCGAGTAATGTTATGACGTCGACATATAATAAAATAAATATCTCTACAAGTCATAGTTTTGCTCACTTTATGTATATGGTGAAGATAATAGGAAAAATACTGCTTTTAGTTTCCTTTTTGTTTGTTTGAAACAGGGTCTCATTCTGTCATCCAGGCTGGAGTGTAATGGAGCAATTCACCTTAGCATTGACCTCCCTGGCTCAAGCCATCCTCCCACCTCAGCCTCCTGAGTAGCCAGGACTACAGGACATGCTACTACACCTGACTAGTTTTCGTATTTTGTTTTTGTAAAGATGGGATTTACCATGTTGTCCAGGCTGCTCTCCATTTCTTGGGTTCCAGGGATCCTCCTGCCTCAGCCTTCCAAAGGACTGGGATTACAGGCATGATCCCCGTGCCTGGCCTGCTTTCAGATTTCTACTTGGGAGAACTTTTGAACAGTTTTGTTTTTATCTTAGGGAGACTATAAATTTTACAACTAATTATATCTTCAAGTGGGGATTAAAATGTTAGAAACTATTCTACAGATTATAGTACATGGATAGTTTTTTAAAGAATCAATTTGCATCTAATATTATTCTTGTCTTTATCCTATATTTCTTTTTGTTCTCATTTTCCTCTCCACATATTTTTTCATCTTATTTATTTGTTTTTGTAATATTGTTACTTTTGTTGTACTATTTCCAGTTTTAAAGTTTTTTTTTTTTTTTTTTTTTTTTCTTGAAAGTGTTTGGGAATGAAAACATGAATGATTATATCAGCCATAGCATAGAAAATAGGTAGATATAATTGGGGAAACATGGCTTGAGAAAAAAACGTTGAAGTGGTTTTAAAAGGGTTTTGTGGGTAAATACATTAATAACCTTTGGCCATGAAATCAACAGTTATGAGTTGAAAATAATTTAAATAGAAAAACTACTACTAAAAGAGAAGACAGAAGGCGTGTTAGAGGGCTCCGTGACAACCACTGAGGGACAAGCCAATGACGGCTTGGTTATTTTCCAAAGCGAACCATGAGATAGAGGTGTCAGATGGGATAATAGCTTTGTAGGCTAGGAAAAGCAGTTTTCTATATCCGAGGCCATTGACAAGTTAGGTTTTCAAACCTACAATGGCATTATAAAGTTTTAAACTTACTCTGAATTCTAAGAGAATGTTTCCTTGCAGAAGATCACATCACTCAGCGCCAGCCAGGAATGGGGGAAATGGTGAGCTGGGCAGTCTGGCAGGCTGCCCACGTCGGTTCTGTGAATGCAAAACAGATGAAGCACTGGGTTATGTGAAGACAGCATGCACTGACAGCCATTAGATGTTCTAACCGAACCCTGCCATAACCCTGAACCAGGAATTAGGACCTTGCCTCAGGAAGTCAGGAAGAAAGACACACACACACACACACACACACACGCACACACGCTTCTGAGAACAATAGTGGAAGGGTTGCACTGAAAGAGGAATCTGCCTTGTGATTTAGGGGAGAAAATTATGAGGTCAGACCTGCTCTAAGGACTAAAGACAAGTAGATTAAAACATTGCTTGGTAGTGAAGGGTTCTCCTGAGGCCTGGCTTGCAGCTTCTATCCCCGACCATCGTTGAGCTAGTAATGAAAATTCTCAAGCGGGGATGGAGAGCAGACGGGCCTGACACATAAATACTAGCCACTTCTGAGCAACCTAAAATTTACTTTCTATCCTAAATGAACTAATGTAATTTCTCTGTAATATTTCCACAGAAATACTGTAACATAAAAAAATACATAAAATAGTTTTCTGCTTTCTATATGTATTAAATGCACAAATGCCTTAAACTATTGAGAAACATTTATGGCATATAAGCACATAAGTGAATCTAAAGCAAATGCTAGCTTATTTCAATAAGTTATATTCAGAACTTTACCTTAAATAATTTTTTAAACTCTACCAATTAAATTCACCAAGAACCCATTTCACATCAGTAAAATATGAGTGCTTTCAGGCTGTTAAATTGCAAAGCCCTTTAATTATGTGTAACTACTAGAGGTTGAGTTTTCCCACAGTATCTCATGGACAACCACAGTGTCATATATACTTGGAAGATAAAATGTAGATTTTAGTTTATGTTGCTTAAGTTTAAATAAACTTATTAAAATGTGATTAAAATGTGTTTCTCACCAAAAGAATTATTTCCTACAAATATACTTAAAAAATATATTTCCCCATTCCAATTGCTCAAAATAATAATAAAGTACAATTTTCTTCAATAACACTGTAATAACAGTTGAAAGTATTACACATGGTGAAAGCAGAATACTACATTAAAATAGCATTAGCAATTACTTTAATTTTGCCCAACAATATAATCACCCTTATGCCTTATTTTCATGTATAACAATGGTACAAGAGACAGTTGGACAAAGATGCTGTAGATGTAGGCAATTCCACCCAAGAGTCACACATGACATGTAATACAATAGGTGTTGAAAAATAAATACACTACAATGGCAGCATATTGTGTTGTCTAAAGAAGGTTTGTGGTAAGGGAGGGGCATTCAAATTAGAACTTATAAACATATAATAAAAGTACTAGGCTTATTGGTTTATAAATTTTTGAATATATTTTCTCCCTTCATTGTTAGAATTAGCAGTTGGGAAAAGAGTAGACAAATATTTGGAAAGAATGATAAAATAGATGTGTGTATTTAAAGGTGGGTGAAAAAGGTTAAAACATAAACAAAAGTTACTGTAGGACAATAGAGAAAATATTTTCATTTCTTTGCTTGGCTAGGACTTTCCAAACAAATGGGACTTGGGCTAAGGGACAGCTTGGGATTCAAAGAGATGACTAAAAAGACAGAATTCTGAAAAGAGTTAAACTTTCCATAGAAGTGTATTTAAATATCAAAATGAAATGGACTCTGGAGCCGTGAAGACACTTCAGGGGTTGTAAATCTGGGGACACTTATCTTGTATTTCCCTGGAGTCATTTATTCAAAGACAAGATATTTAGGGAACTTCCCTTCCTCTCCCTACGGGAATTTATTTACATTGAGAGGGGTTTCTCTCACTATCCTTAAGAAGGAGGAAAGAAGAAGGTAATATATATAAGATCTCAGTTCAAATTTGTTTGATTCACTGCTTGTGGTACAAGAGTCCCCATTTTGTGCACGTGCAGGGTCTACCTGGTTCCCGTAGCACCACCTAACAGGCACTAATAAAGGGGAAAGATCGGGACATGGGAAACCATTGCTGCTAGTGCTGTAGTAACTGACAATACCTCTAACCTGTGCTCCATAAACTTCACTTGCATTCAGGATAATAAAAGTATAGAAATGAAAAAGCTACCAGTCATCAGACAAATGAGAGCTTTCATACACTCCAGTTTATACCACTTGGTTTTATTACTCAGTTACAAGGAAATATTTAGTCACCGTAACTTTCTCTTAATTAAAGTCCGCAATTCGTAGTAAAAGAACAACAGAATTTTAAAAATAGAGTATGCTATTTTCATTTCCTATGGAGTATGGAATTCCAACATAATTTTATGAATGTGCATATGCAAATTTTCTAGTTTCATTTCTTTATTTATTTCTACTTCACCAGTATTCAGTATTCTGCTTCCTCATATTCTCTGTTCAGTAAAACTTCTAAATTACTGACAATAATAAAAAGTGTATGCTTTTGTTTTTATTCTCATCCTGTGACTAGCAAACATTTTTTCAGATGACTTAAAAATCATTTTTGAAACATCTCCTTGTCCTTTTCAACACACGATATATTTAATTCTTCAATTATTTTTGCATTATTTGCATTGCTTTAGATCAGTTTAATGAAAAAAATAAGAAAAACTTCATTTTCCTATTCACTTTCATTCTAATATACAGTATATTCTTAGGAACAAAATTCCTCTGGGGTGGTGAGGACAGGCAGTTAAAGTGATGAAGATTGTGTTTAGGCCTGTGATTTATTAGAAACAAAGTAATAAAAGTCATTTGACAATATGTTTGTTATCATAAAACTTTCATTTTTTTCTCTGAGGTGGTTTATTAGAAAAGGTGTTGTACTGCAATGCAGTAGAATTGTGCCACAATTTCTGTTCTTCCAATCTTATATTTGTGATTTCAAATTCCCTAACATTTACAGCCTTCCATTTCTTGCCAATTTAAAAACCAAAACAAAAACAGATTGTGTAAATAAGTTCTACAAATCAATAAGAAAAAAAAGAGACTAAACTTTGAAAAGTAGAGAAAATTCTTGAACAGGTACTTCATCTTAGTATATGTATAGGTATATGAAATGGTGTTCAATGTCATTAGTCGTCAGGGTAATTGATGTTTAAACCAAAATGAGATACTACAAAACAAAACAAGAAAAGAACAATAATAAATATTGGCAAGAATATGCAGCCACTAAAATATTCACAATGCTGGTGAAAGTACAGCTTGCCACAAACACTATGAAAAAAATTCTAAAACTCCTACTAAAGCTAAAGATACATTTACCTTGTGACTCAAGAATTCTATTCCATGGTATATACCAAAAAATATGAGCAGTTATGATCAATAAAAAGGTGGACAAGAATCTTTATATTAGTTCTAGACATGATAGGTAAAACCTTCAAACAGGTAAAATGTCAATTTAAAAGAAGACCATATAAACAGAGATATTGACGTAGGAGGTGAGATTTGACTCTGGAGGCAGGGCTCAGACACCAGACCAAATTGAAGACTAGCTGAAACAGGGATGGGGAGAAGGAACTTTCCATAAAACTTACCCACCAATGTGCCATGTCAGTTAAGCACTGCCATGGCAATACCCGGAAGTTACTGCTCCTTTCCATGGTTATGACCTGGCAACCAGGAAGTTACCACCTTTTTCTAGAAATTTCTGCATAATATACTCCTTAATTTGCATGTAATTAAAAGTAGGTATAAATATGACTACAGAACTGCCTTTGGGTTGCTACTCTGGGCACACTGCCCATGGGTTAGCCCTGCTCTGCCAGAAGCAGTATCTCTGCTGCTGCTGTACATGGGTGCTTCAATAAAAGTTATAGTTTAACAACACCGGCTCACCCTTGAATTCTTTCCTGGGTGAAGCCAAGAGCCCTTCTAGACTAAGCACCAATTTTAGCGCTCTCCTGCCCTACATCAGTATAACCACAAAATATATTATTATATGGCATTCTGCAATTTTTTACAATTCTTAATTACTTTTCTATTCTTTTTTTTTTCCCCTACGTTTACCTACTATCCTTTGCTTCGTCTGCTTCCCAGCCAATATGAACTGTTATCGTGCCTGGCAGTTTCCTAAAACTCAAATGAATAATTTGACTTATAGCTATGTCTTTAACATTTCCACTGTACCACTGTCAACTTCCACTTAACTATCTTACCCACCTCAAACAAATATTTATGATTTATATTTTAAACAGACCAAAGCAGCAATATCATATATCAATTATAAGCTGCTTTTCTACAATGGATTGGTAGAAGGGTATCAGAAGATACTAATACTATAATTTGATGCTAGTGTGTACACTTTTAAATCACTGTTACATTAATTCTGATTCAATTTTTGATTTTATGTTATATTGAGGCCTCAGCATCAACATCTAGAAAATATATTATTGAATATTTTTTCTTCAATTTGAAATTCATTAAAATAAATACATATACATACATTTAATTTCTCAATAAATTGAGGCATTTACTTATTTTATTTTTATCTTTTACTATTTAAATAGTACTCTTAGGGATCAATCATTATTTGTTGGCATATGTGTTTTCTAAAAATGATAAAATAAGGTAAAACAAAGCATTACATAAAATCCACATCTCTTATGGTATAATAAAACTGTGATATTTTTCTCTTTTATTTCTGAGGAATTTGTCATAGCATACATCTCAGGTTATTCTTCACACACACGTGTGTGTTTTGAATCCCATGTTATTTTAAGAGAGTGACTTCTCCATAACAATGTTATAGCACATGGAAATTCTAGAGGATTTTATACCTCAGTAAACATCAATACAATGCAAATGATGATTTACTGGTTTTCTTTTATCTATGATCTTTTATTCATTGCCTCATGTAAAGCAAATGTGAGATGTAGTCTTTGTTCCTCAAATGCAGACAGAGGGTGCAGAATTCCTGAATCAGTGATCCTTTATTGAAAAAAAAAATATGAGAAGACAGGACTCATTACTTTTGCATTGTATTTTGTGCTAAATCTTTTTAGTATTAAAAAATTCTAATATAAATGATTTCTATTTGGCAAGTGAGTTTGATTTTGGCTTTTAAGTGTCATATATAATGGTTTTTTAAGTAAAAAAAGGATTTTTATTAAATAAAAATTTAAAATACAATTTTGTTAAATTCAAATAGTCAATGTTGGCATCCATAAATCTACTTTAAATATTCTTCACTTGAGCTATGATGGCATGATGAGAAGCAAAGTGTAAATACCAGAAAGCAAGCATTAGTGCTATTTGTTAAATTGATTATATTGCTTTTGAAAAGTAACAGTGTTTAATATTCAATTTCAATATTTAATTTACAAATATAACAAATTACAGGGTTGACACAATCACAGAGCTGAAGAGAACCCTGTCATTAAAACCAAGGATTTTCTAATGAACGAATTTCCTTTAAAATTTTCTCCAAGTCATTTCTAATATCCCCAAGTGTCTCTGGCAAGAAGCTGTTCATTTTATTGTTGGATAGTCAGTGCTTTGTCAATTTGCTTTTTGTGGTTGTTTGCTCATTTTCAGATTGGGACATAACTATCCACATGTAATTTTTGTCCAGTAGTTCCATATATGTTCTGTCTTCTGAGTAGACAAAGAAGACACATAATCACACGACAGCACAGAAAATTAATACAGACACATCTCATGACCTTTCAGAGATGGCTCCCCCAGGCTAATCATCTTCTTACTCATGTCTTTTAATCATTTTTTCTCATTTAGTACTATTTCCCTGTCTCTCCGTCCTTTCTTTCTTTCCATCTTCTTTCTTTTACTCTTTTGAATAAGCAGCTAACTGTAATCCAGTAGATGTCAAACACTGCAGTTGCTCTTTGGGTTATAAAGTTATATGGAGAGATATCGCCTTCAAATAACTTTAATAAACTGTCTAGTGGCAGCCCAGCAAATGATTTCAGACCAATAAAACAACTGCTATGCTGGAAATAAACATATGGATTATTAATGTGTTCATTCCTGACAATAATGCTCTAGACATGGGTATTAAGCTCTTTATTTTTCTAATTAGAAAGGTAATATATGCCCATTATAGAAAAATGTAATGTAATTATAGTAACAATTATTATTATTATTATAGTGAACATTGTTTATGCATTTACTTGGTGTTAAGCAATTTACTAAGTAGTTTGCATTTATTATCTCGGCTAGAATTCACAATGAAACTTTGCCATATGTCCTGTTATTGTTATCATTTTCAGGTGTAAAAAGCATATGAAAATACATTAAGTGATTTGCCTTTGCTTGTACTGCTACAGACTGGAAGTTCTATGTTTGAGCCAAGGTCATTTGATTCCTGAGCCTGCACTTTCTTAGTACTCTAAATAATATCAACATTATTCAAATTGCATTGATGAACCTGTTCTGTTCTTGACTTCTCACATTCATTTTCCCTTTCCTTTGGTCATAGCACTTTGCTTTTTATTTCTTTTTAAATTCAGGTATTCATTCCAAACTGTGAAACTTGCTTAATTATGTACAGCCCTAAGTGTGCGCCACAAAGAAATCATCTATATCTGTGGATATATTAATTTCCTCTGGATATATGAATGTTTCATAGATGACCATGACAGTCCACTTTAGCCAAGGAGATATTGAGTATGGACCTCTGAATAAGAAAAATCCCTCATTCTGCTGCAGAAGACACCCAAAGAAACGTACATTTATCCTGAGAGTGAACAAGGAAGAAAACAATCCTTTGAAGCCTTTGGAAGTCATCCTGTGAACATGGAAAGAATTTAACTTACGTATCTTAAAAGGAAAAAAAAAAAAAAACATAAACAAAATTTACCAAACCATGCTACAAAATCAATCCTTATTTGAAATATTCAGATAGTTTGTCAAAAATGTCCCCTTCCTAATCTGGCCTGTTTGGATTGGGTGTCTGTTATTTGAAAGCAAATTATTCCAATCTGATATTGTTCCATAAACAGGACATTATTTATTAGCCTCACAGTGGAGAGAAGTACAAAGCTGTGCTTCTTCTTATCCCCTTCAAATCTTCTCCAACCACAGTCTTGCTGACTCAGTGAGCCTTGACACAGAACTCTGCCACTTCTCCTTCAAAATTCATATAGACATTTAAATTTGAAGTGTTACTGAAATAATATGGTTATAAAAAGAGATTCTTCCTTAAAAGACTCATGTTAAGAACCGTGCAGAGAAGTTTGAAGATTGGAGTGGGATAAGTGATATCCATTTATACATTTTTTTTCAACACATTAAGTATCTTATTGTGTGTCTGCCCTGGGGGTTGAAATTTGAGCACATAAACACAACCCCAGGGCTCAGAGAACTGATGGGGTTTACAGTATAGTTCTCTTCCAATATACATAGTCTTTAGCGAGACTAAAAGCAGACTCAGTGATCAAACAATTTAGAGTTTAATAGGAAATAAATATAAAAACATGTAACACAAATTTTTCTAGTAACATAGTCGATCTAAAATGCCAACATGAAGCAAATGTTCACGTGTTTAACAAGTGACCTTCAACTACTTGGACATGAAATGATCGATAATTAGAAAAATGTCACAATGGTTTCGTGTTGTTCCTGTAGGACTCTTTGCTACATAGAAGACGTGACATGCATTCCTCTGTTTTGACATGATTAAGTGGCAGGGGAGTGACATTTCTGAAGTAATGCAAGATTGACTTACACTGACCAAAAGTACAGGGTTCTATTACCACATGTTCAAAGAATATGTATCTACAACATTCACGATTGTAAACGATAAATAATTTAACATAACTGGATGTTTCTTTCGAATAGGAAAAGGAAAATTATTGAAATAAAGAAACATGCTCCAACACAAAGAGCAAGTAATGTTACCTTGGAAATGCTCAGTGTTTCTTTTTTCATTTTTATACCATTACTTATAGATTTTGCTAAAAATACACATGTTAGGTAAACTGGATCGATGTGAAATGAAACAATATGAGTCAGGCATTTCCAAATAGTCTTGCCTTATTTAACTATTGAAGGGTAATTATTATTGGTTAAATATTATTAGTTATCTATTCTATTTTTTTAAATTAGGTATATTTGAAAGTAAAATATGTAAAATAATTTCCTTCTTACACTATTTTAGAGAAAAATATTTTATATATTTTATTCTAGAAAAACTTGATTTATAAAATGTGCATTTTTCTGATCTATTTTGAATTTTAAAGAAAATATTATTGTTAGAGTTGAAAAACTAAAAAATCTATAATTTACAAAAAATAGTTATCTGAATTGTATTCAAGTTTATGAAAAGTGGACATCCTTTCCTTTTTGTTCTCCAATTAGCACATTCTGAAATTATTCATGTAGTCAAGATTCAGTTAAATCTGTTACTAACTTGGTTAAGAATAGCATGTGATTTTTAAAACATTTTTTTAAAATGTGTGTTTAAATACAAAGCTTATAATTGTAATGTGGGAGGAACTTCTTCGAATGACAAAAGATTGTAATATGGAATATTAGCAGTTTAAGAAACAGATTGGAGGAAGACCAAAAATAGATCTAATTTAAAACCACAGTAGAAAACAGAAGAAATAATGAGAGTAGTGTTAAAAACATTATTCAATGTTACTTGTTAAAGCATGGTAAGGAGGACTTTCCACAGGATCATCGTAAGGGTAGGACCACTGCCCAGTGGGTGTGGGTGCCGGGGAGAGGCAGACTGGGCTCAGCACTGAATACAGCACGGGCAGTTAGGAACTTACAACCAAAGAGTATAGTGGGGAGAAGGCCAGTGGATCAGGGTACGGGGGATTCTGGCTAAATGATTCAAAGGGGATTCTTGCTAAGACTAGCCAGGGTGATCAGGCATCACCTCAGGGATGTTGGAAACTGAGGAACTGGATTAGGTATCCAGGATGATCAAATAGCAAGGATGGGGTTTCTGGTAAACTGATTTAGCAGGGTTCTTTGCTAAAACTGAAGTCTACAAGGAAGTGCATAGAAGTGCCTAGGAGAAGTTTCAGAATCTCAGCTGACGTTTGGCCAGGTGAATAATCTTTGTCAGTGTTTATAAAAGTCATGTGATCTCCATTCATTATTTCATTCAGCAGATATTTATTATGGGTACATAAAAACAGTTGATATTCATTAATTCAGTCATTCAATATTTAATGGACACCAGTCAATCCATTTAGAAGATAATTCTGAAAAAAAGAGACAAAATCTCTTCCCTCATGAAGTGTACATTATAATGGAAAAACAGACAAAATGGAACAATAAACAAATGCATATTTACCATATGGGTTAACAGTGCCATGAGGAAAAGTTAAGCAGGATAAAATTTCTGTGGGACAGGCTCTTTCAGCAAAAATAATTGGAGAAGGCCTCACTCACCATGTGCAAATGTAAGATTATATAAAAAGATGGAAATATTGTGAGCCATTATTTTGTCTTTCCCTCTCTGAATTTCTCCATTATTAATAAAAAACAATATTTAATTAATTGCACACTATTCAACATTTTTTGGAAATTCCAGTGTTTCAAATTAAAGTGTATGTTCAGTTTAAACCATTACATCACAGCTATAATACATTCTGAAGTCATTGACTTGGTCCCAACATAACGTGCATCCTCCCACTTTCTTGCCATGATCCTTCCACTAACCTACTCTCCCTTTGTCAGCATGGATGCGGGTCCACCAAAACGTTACTCCTTTCTGTCTCGAGACTTTTGAACTTGCTATTTTTGTCCTTTTCCTGAAACATTTTCCTTTCAGGTATTTATGTAGCTCTTCCCAAACCCCCACTTCTATTTCTTTTAGGTCTCTGTGATGGCAAAGTCGTTACATCTAAAATAGCAGTCTCGTCACACTCTACCCTCATATGCTGATACACTGCTATCCTCTTTTCATATTAACATATTTAATATTGCCTCTGCCAGGCCAGAAACATGGTCTTTCTTATTCATTCCTCATTTTACACTGCCTAGCACATAGTAAGTATGTGCACCGACTATCTACATACACTGCAATTTTGGTAAGATGTCCTAGGAGTGTCCTAGATAAAGTGGAGCCTCCAACGGGGTGGTGTATTTGTCTGTTTTTACTACAAGACTACAAGTCTTGAGGACTGACTGGATCATATCTTTCTTACTTACACAAAAAGCACTTAGTACAAAATGTTATAACAAAGAAAGGCATATGCTATACCCATCTAAAGGAAAAATAGAGTTCGTAGGAAAACTCCCAAAAATCAACCTAAAGTTATTTTTAATGCATAGAAAAAATAAGTTTAAGGAGAGTTGAAATGGAGAAAAATGATAGAATGAAGAAATATTGAATTGTGTAAATTGGGAGATAGATTGAATGGGAGAGCAAGAAGATCATGGAATAGAAACGAGTTAATGAGATTAGGTAAATGAGAAAGTGTATTTTTTCTTGGCATTAAAAATGAGTAAAAAATGCTCATTTTTTTAACTAATGTACTTATTGATAGTAAGTGAAATTGAATAACATTTCAATTATTTAAGATGTAGACTTTTGGGGAGCTGAACACTGATGAAATAATTACTATTTTTATAATACCATTTCCATACTGTTGCAGCTACTCTTATAAATTAATATTTTCCATAGTTTTGCATATTTAATATTTCAAGTCACCTTTCATCTTTTCAGTTTCTATTTTGGTTAATTTTGATAAAGCTAAAATTAATTATATGTTATTTAAAATGACATCAATTTTAAAATGACTATTAATTGCCTATGAATTTCAACTTGAGTAAAATACGTACTATTAATTTTAAGAATAAAACGTTTCCTTGTGGCTATTTAAGCCAGACAAAATTTCATGTCACTGGAGACATGCGGGGATGATCTTGGGATTTGCATAGTAACTGGTTTGACACACGCTGTCCTGTACAAAGCTGTGTACACAGATGGTCATGAATATACCAGCCATGGTCCCTGAGATCAGTATCAAAATAGGATGAAATTGATTTCTCATTCTTTGAAGTTTATATCAACCATTCTGCCTAATGAGCTAATTCAGATCAGCTTAAAGAAGAATATAATCACATAAATGGTAATTACTAGAAAGCAGGAAAAATGAAGCTTTTTAGTTTTCATCTCAAGTTTTAATGAACAATGAGAAGACAAGTTGTTTGACCTACATGATTAAGTTTCAGTATAACAGTTTTTATATATTTAATATGGTTTTAGAAGCACATTTTACATAAAATATCTACAAAGAACACACTTCCAACGATCATTTTAAGTAATATTCTAAAATATATATTTAAACTAGTGGAAATGCAACACAGTTATGAGTATTCTTACATATAAATTTATATATAAATTAAGCTCTAATAAATGGAACCAGAGAAAGTTGTATAGGAAAACAATATTTTCCTAACCAACATTAGTTTAGAAACTAATGTTGATTCTTGAGGTATTAAATGATTTCTGAGTCATATAATTGGCAAACTGCCTGTGGCATGGTGTGCCATAACCATTATCACTTGTTAATATGTAAAAATATTTTAAATTGGCAAATAAACAAAAAACATTAAATGTTTCCCCGAATATCTCATTTTTTGCCACTTCAGCCATAAAATTTATATAATAAAATATTTACAGAAAATGTTATTGCAAATTATATGAAATATTAGAAAATGATAAACATGTTAGGCTTAGTGGTGCAGAGTAGATTGCAATGTAATTCCTGATAACTCTAACCATGTCAGCTGGACAGGTCCACGATAGTAGTAAAGGATTTTCATTTGAGAAGTATAAAAATATTTACTATCTTGGAGACTATCTCAGATCATTTCTTTTTAATCAGGACTAATTCATTAGCAAAACTTTTAAAAAGTATTAATGTGGCAACTTTCCAAGTTACAGTTTTCCTACATGTCCTATGAATATTCCTCAGTCCTTTTCATATTTTATTTTCACAGTATATTTCCTTGCTCGTATCTTCTCCCCAGGGATGGGAGCACCATTCCTGAAAGACAAATTCTGTGATTATTCATCTCTAAAAATCTATTATTATTAGTCTTGAAACAGAGTAGGTACTCAAATGTTTGCTGAATGCATGAGCAAATCCAGCTTTATCTGCTCTTGTCTATAAAGGAAACCTTTTCAATACAGTAACTAGGCTTATTCATGTTTTTTAAAGCTCTGATATGCTAATAGTTCCACTCTAATAATACGTATTAATTAAATTGCAAGTATATTTCAAAATACTGTTAACCATAACGCTTTATCAAATATCCTTCCTACTACTTTTAAGCATGAAGACTTAATAATGTAATAAAATCTTATCAGTTCATAATACTTAGAAAATATTTACTTTGTGTGACTCAGAGTTAGCTACTAAAGTGTCTATCTGAAGAAAAAAACAGGTAATATAACTTGCACTTTAGGTTTTCCTGCTTCTTCAACAGAGAAAATGGAGCATAATTTAACATGTCCTTGATGCTTGGGGTCATTATCATAAATCTCACCTGTGACACTGTATATTGTTATAGATATAATGGTGACTGTAGATATGGAGGGCATGAATCTTACCAGTTTTAATAGTCTGATGTAATTAGATGTGAGATACATTGCAAAGCAGCAAGTATATTTTTCTTCTATATGATTTGCTTTCATATTTTTCCTCCATATTATTTTTCCATATTAATTGCTTTCTTTATTTCCTAAGTCTCTGTAATTAGCAAAGTAAGATGTTCAGGACTAAAGCTTGAGTAATTTGATTAGAGCACAGGACAACTGGGGGTGTGGGAGATGGTAGTAAGTAAAACAAAATATAAAGCAAGCCATATTCAGAAAAAAATCTTGAGGAATATACATAATCTTCTTAAAAACGTTCAGTGGATTTGTCTTCATACATTACCTGATACTTACAGTGACCTCTAAAACAGGAGAAATTTCCCGAAACACTGGCATCTGAACATGATGCCAGATGTTTTATTTAACAGTTTTGAAACTAAAAATCAATTTTGTTGTCATTCATTGCCCTTTTGAGGATTTAATCATAAAATAAATCAATACAAGGAAGAAAGAGAAGATAGCAAGAATATCTATTTTACATTAAATGTAAAAGGAAATCTTTTTGTAATATCCATCCGTTATTGTAACAGAATGATTTTATATAGGCAGATAATAAATGGGTTTTCACACATATTCATAAACTCAGAGCAAGTCCATTTGCTCTTAAAGATACCTTATAAAAAACCTATATAACAAGAATGATATATTCAAATATTTTTCAAATGGCTTTCAAATATGTTAATGTGAATTTTTGAAATAATTTAGTGTATTTCTCTTCATTTAAATGTTTAAACTTGCAAAACCTTTACAAATAGGAGAGATTGTTACTTTTTTAAAAAATATGACTCATGGTCAAGCCTATATTGTTAAAAGTAAGAACACCTACCTTTGCAGCTTGTCGAATCAAGAGTGTAGATACTGGCTAACCCTGCCTTTGGCTTGAGTACACCATCTAAAAACTTTCAGTTTCATCTCCCAAGTTCACCTAAAAGCCTTCCAGTTAGAGGAAGTTTCTTTTTATTCTTATTTTTTGTTATTATACTTTAGGTTCTAGGCTGAGCAAACTATTGCAAGGACAGAAAACCAAACACCACATGTTCTCCATAGGTGGGAACTGAACAATGAGAACACTTGGACACAGGATGGGGAACATTACACACCTGGTCCTGTTGTGGAGAGAAGAAGTTTCTTTTTAATTCCTAGGTGAAACCAGAAAACACTGCATTTACTTTTCTCAAAAATACCTTGCTCTTTTTTATTAGCTTTGGTGTTCACTCATGTCTCTTCTTTATGGAATTCATTTTACCGGATATTTTGGTGGGAGCTGCCACCACTTCTTCCTTCAAGATGTAAAGAAGCACTTCTACAATGCCAGATTAACTACCCCTCTAATTTACAGGCTCCTGGGATAAATCCATTGCTCCCACTCGATTGCTCTTCACCGAACCACCCTGCATTTGACTGCTCACTCACATACTGCCTAGATACCACCTGCTTTGCACGCATATTCATTCTTAAGCCATTGTGTATGTTCTAAGTTTCATCTCTTCCTCACAAATATACTGAATATATAACAAATGCATCTTGATCATATTCTTCAAATATTATAAAAATAGTTATATCTTTTATTATTATAGACATACTCATTAACTAAAAATTATCCTATCTGTTGAATTTTCAGTTCCATTAAAGATTTAAAAGTATCACAATAGACACACAGGGCTGTCTGCAATCTAATGCTTTTCCTGGTTTTCAGTTTATGAAACTTGCTGGATTTAAGATGAAGATTTTACCTGTCGGAGATAAGATATGGAACATAAACATAAAACCAATGCAGTAAATTTTCATAAAGCTTAATTCATTCTAAAAATACTTAAGATTATTTTCTCTGTAAATTTGTAAGTTGCTATTATTTTATTTTAAAAAGCTTGACATAGAAAAAAAGATGATAGTTTTCTAATGATTTTTACTTGGAAAAAGAAAATAAAATAACATTGAGAAATAAAAAAGGCATCATCTGTGGAACATTCCAATTTTTGTTATTGTTGCTGTTGAAATATCCCTGGCCCCTGAGTTCCAGCTCTGAGAAGGTTTTTCTGGAGCAGATGCTAAATTTTACTCCTGGAGATGAGTTTTTGTGGATCCAATCACAAGCAATATATCTAAAGCATTTGTTTAGAAGTAGATCGCTAAGTGATAAATACATGAACGTGACTAGGAAAAAATGCCTTTCAAATCGTCTGCACTGTGTAGAGTTGTAATATGAATCTTGTTTTCAATATAAAAGAGCAGTATCTTTTTCGCTCAAAATGAGTAATTTGTAGCCTTAAGGTTTATGTGAGGCAAGCTTGCATTCCAACACTATTCCTTGACTGAGGTCTCAGAAGTCCACTAGAGCCTTCCTAGCATTTGCATTAGACACGTTTATGCCTTGCAGCCACTCAGGAGCTCAGTGAGAGAAAAGACATTACGATTATATGTTGGAGGAATAACAAAGTAAAGTAAAGGTTGGAAAAATACTCCATAGATCCAAAGACAATACAAAGGAAAAGAAAATTCTTTTCAAATATTAAGTTGCAAGTTCAAGGAATATACAACTAACAGTCATGTTGCATCATTAACCTTTTGCAATTAAAATGTTATTACCCTTCCTAAATTAAGGTTTCTTTAATTATCATTCAGAACAAGGAATCCTTATATTTCATATTACAGAAGAACAGTTTGTTTACTAAGATTGAGAGGAAATTGTAAGATATTTTTGAAATAGTTCAACATACTGATATGTCTGGAAATTCACTAATGACCTATTTCAATTGATTTAGCAATCACTTCCTAACTGCAAAATTATTGCTATGGCTAGAGATTTAAGTTGAAGAGGGAAAACTTTGAAGAAAATTATTACCACTTAATATATAATATGATTTTTAAAGTCTAGAACCAAAGCATGGTTAAGACAATATGTCTGATGTGCAGGAACTAAATTTACAGATTTAAGCCAATTAAGTGCTTTTCTTAATTAAGTGTCAGGCAAAAACAATGCATGGAACTTTATCTTTAATTTAAAGACATCTCAATCCCTCTAACAGTAAATATTTGTTGATTGACCTTAAAGTAATTTTAAAAAATATTATTTCTTAGCACCATTATCATTATAACATTGTAAAGGACTTGTTCTAAATTTTAATTTTATTTACAGCTCTGATAAATGTATTTTTAAATAAGTCATCCTGGAATATGTGCTTTGATCTAGGGCTGTGGCAATTGTTCACATGTCTTCATTTAGTGCTCACAGTCCTTTTGCTATTTTTGTGCCTCCATCATCCCCAATCAAAGAGATCATTATAGCATTGCTTCTTCAGTTTCCAGCATCTGGGTTGCCTGATACCACTGTGTTTGTTTGTTTTTTTTTTTTTTTTTTTTTTTTTTTTTTTTTTTTTTGTGGGGGGGGGGGGGGGGGGGGGTGGGGGTAGAAACCAAAGTAAAAAGCAGAAAAGTCCTCTAGACAGTTTTACGTTCTATAAGAATCATTTCATCTTATCAAAAACAGCCTCTTTTTCCAATCCTTGCCTCCCTTCTCATAATTTCTTTTCCACTGATGAACAGCTACTGGGGTGGATTAGAGGCAGCCAGTTATTTAAATGTAATAGCTTTTCTCCAATTTCTTCAGATTCCTATGGGCAACCCACAATTTATCTTAAGTCAAGAATTTTTTTTTAAATTTAACTCTCCACATGGTGCTTTCGCTAGTTATATAGTCCTTTGCCAATTCCCTCAAGGGGCTAACAGTCTAAGAAAAATAGAATATGAATTTTAGTAAAAAAAATTCAAACATTATTTAATAAGAATAGAAATGTAAAAAGAAATTAAGGACAGAGTGAAGTTCATAATAAAGGGTTCACAATGTTAATTAAGGAGAATTAGTCCTGGGACACAAAAGAATTTGCTTCTTTTTAACATTGGTAAGACGCTTTTGTATTAGATTTTTTTTTTCTTTTTATAAGATGTTGTTCTGATTAAAGCACTTCTTAATCAGAGTTGATGTTTCTTGTTATATAAGGGGCATCAATAACAATGCAATCTAGGAATAGAATAGAGAAGGCTCAATATGGTGCCCTTGCTCAGACCTTAATTTTGGGCTTGACTAGGATATTCATTACTAACAGTTAATGCAAATTCCAATTCCAAAACAGGTTAAACCCTCTTCTCTCACAGAGATGTAGTCTTGGTTTTGTGAGTAAGATAGGAAAAAGAAAAAAAAAAAATAGAAAAGCAATTAGTGGTTTATAACTTGAACACTGAAATACAAATTTATTTAAGCAGAACAAGATCTTTAGGATGTAAACCTGAAATTTTAATAATGGATGGATAACTCTTGTCTATATTCTATTATTCCTAAAAAATCAGTCCTTTTACCTTAAAAAGTCATTTGCTTTGCACAATTGACTTTCAAGTAATCTATTCATTGGTTTATTCATTCATTCATAGAACAAATATTTGAACTCTATTGTACCAAATATGTGTGAGATTTGGTACCTACCCTCAAGAAGCCTAAAACAGAGTTAGGGAGACTCCCTTACTGTATTAGTCTGTTTTCATACCACTATAAGAACTGCCTGAGACTCAGTAATTTATAAAGAGAAGAGGTTTAATTGACTTACAGTTCCACATGGCTGGAGAAGCCTCAGGAAACTTACAATCATGGCAGAAGGGGAAAAGGAAGCAAGGCACCTTCTTCACAAGGCAGTAGGTAGGACAAATGCTAAGCAAAGGGGGAAGAGCCCTTTATCAAACCATCAGACCTCATGAGAACTCACTCACTATCACAAGAACAGCATGGGGGAAGCCGCCCCTGTGACTCAGTTACCTCCACCTGGTACCTCCCTTGACATGTGGAGATTGTGAGGTTTACAATTCAAGATGAGATTTGGGTGGGGACACAAACCTGATGTACATACGCAAAGCCTACGGTAACATACGTACCGTATCACGAATGTATGTTAAAGAATGTATTAGAATTTATATGTGACTGCTAACTAAATGCTTGTTATAGAATATAATACTCACTTACTGAAATTAGTCTTGGATCTCCTTATAAACCTAATACATACAACAAATGAGAATGAAATTGCATTCATTAAAAATCTTAGGTGAGTTTCTTAGAACCACATATTCTTGTTTCCACGAGGCTCCTGATACAAGCTTAGGATCATTTGAGGAGAATTTCACAAGAAGACTGTCTACCAAAGGATAGACATGGTGTAAAGGAAACAAAAAGAGACAAATCTATTTCTGTGGAGCTGTTCCCATCCTGGGCCAGAAGAGCCAGAGGAGGCAGCAGCTACTACTTGTTGGGACCCAAAAAGACAGAGATGTAGTGAGGACCTTAAGTGGAGGGTCACAGCAGCCCAAAGTGATCCCCTGGTAAAGATGCCTGGGAATAAACGCAGTGACCTACCTTACTTGCTTCACTCCCTCTGATAGAGTGCAATGAATGAGTACAAAGACCAAGAGAGAAGCAGAGAGACACTTCTGTCAGAGGTGTTTAAGTCAGAGCAACTCCATCTTGAATAGGAACTGAATAAACTAAGCCTTACACATACTGGGCTGTATTACCAGACATTTACAAAAGTCACAGGATGAAATAGGAGGTCAGCACAAGACGAAGGTCATAAAGACCTGGCTGAGAAAACAACTTGCGAAGTCACCTAAATTTCACCAAAACCAAGATGGCAGTGAGGGCTACCTCTGGTTATCCTCACTGCTACACTCCCAGCAGTGCCATGACAGTTTGCAAATGCCATGACAATGTCAGGAAGTTACCCTACATCGCCTAAAAAGCTAAAACATGCATAATACACTCTTTTTTAGCATATAATCAAGAAATAATTATAAACATGGGCACACAGCAGCCCTGGGGGAGGGGGGCAGGGGTCTCTGCTGCCTATGGGATAGACATTCTTTACCCCTTTACTTTCTAAATAAACTTGCTTTCATTTTATTCTATGGATTAGCCTCAACTTCTTTCTTGTATGAGATCCAAGAACCCTCTCTTGGGGTCTGGATGGGGCCCCTTTCTGGAAACACTTGTACAGAGCACTAGGAATATTTCTCATCCGATTATTGGCTATATGGTTTTATTCTGTAAGGCAAAGAATAGGTTTCTAGTTCTTGAAAAGTTCTGGCTATGTAGCTGCTAAGACATTTTTCTGCCTTCTGTATTTTATGTGCTTAAAATAAAACCGTGTATTTTTTTTAGCCTGACCATTTCTTCCCTTCTCTGAGACTGGAAAGAGTTGATAACTGGAGTTTTTTTCCTTAAGAGTCTAACTATCCCAGCAAGAATAAACCCAGCCATGGATGGAGGCAGAATGTGCTGAGGATGTGAATGGCAGGGGAGGACGAGTGCTTCACGTCTTCTTGATATTTAGGACTCTATTTAATAAAATATTTTCTGGGATTTTTTTTTTTTGGTGTTTCCTGATCTTGCATTCTCTTCCTCACCTTCTCCTACTGAGTGTACAGAAAAGAAACACAAGTAGCTGCATTTACTTACTCTTCCTTTCACTCTCTGCCCTAGTTCCTGAGTATCCAGGGATTCCCTGCAGAGAATTCAGCTGTACATAACCCTACAGTATCTCTGACTGCCTCAGGCCAAGGAACCCTGACTAAGTTGTTAGCCTGGCATGCTGCCTGTAGCTTCTTTGTATTTTCCTTTTGTTGATTAGTGTTATCTTCCAACATTTTAGTTTTTATTTCCTGTTTTACTATTTTAATATTATTAGTTCACCTACTTATTCTCATAGCAGAGTTATTATTCTAATGCTTAAAACCCTTAAAAATTTGTCCAGCATCTTCCTTGTTCATTGTCTGTTTAATTGCCTGTCTCCCTCAATCCTCTGTGAAGTTCCTCAGTTTTTTTATGTACAACACTTAGTATAATGGCAGGTCCTAATTGCATACTTGACATAATAATACAAAATGAATTTTTTTAAGAAACTCTGAATCTTGAGTATTTTCTTTCTGTAAATATGTGACATAGCATAATACAGCTATGTTCTTCCTGTGCGGATCTATAATAAGAAAATAGTCATGGACTACATTGTGAAAAGTAATCACAGAGTCAACTTCTCCAATTTATGTGCTTCGGGAGTTCTAATCTCATTCACTGTCTTAACCCAGGGACTGAAAGATAGAATGATAATTTTATATATAGGCTTATTATGAATCTCTGAAATCATTTATTGTTTCATAACATAGCTGATAAGCACTCTAATAAAGCATTTTTTTTTTAGTATTATCTAAGGTTGTGCTTAAGGCTGAGTATTCTGGAAATTACCCATGACCAGTCTAGGACTACTCAGTACACAGATTTAACTTCAAGTAGTTTGGTACAGCAGGGTTTATTCCATGTAGCAAGTATGATACCCACACGTTTGTAGGTGTCTTAAGACAATCCCACACATGCACATGTGTAGGAAAATGCATTTCAGAAGGATGTTTTTAATTGAAATAGGTATTTTTTGAAAACAGCTTCACATAACTAACACCGCTGATATTTTCCTCCTGACATAGACCATTGTCATTGTTAAACAACAACACACACTCCCATATATCCACTTCTACACACTCATAAGTATTTATTCTTAAATAAAGATAAATTTTAGTTTAACTTTATTGTTTGCCTGGACAACTAGGAGGTGGCTTATAGACTAGGAAAACGTGTGATTGCACAATCATTGTTTTCTATAAATGTTTTCTTGCTGCTGCTGCTTTGATTAGCTCTCTGTGGTTTACCCCCAAATATAAGCTACCCAATATTCATAACTTAAACTGATACAAAACTAGTTCTTCCTGATGCACACTCCCACAATACTCAGTTTTTATTCTATTTTAACACCATATTATTATATTATAATAATTTGCTAACATGTCCGACTAAGTTCGCAACTGTGAGCTTCTCAGTGGCAAAGATGGTGACCTATTTATTGGTGTGTGTATTGCAACTAAGGAAACAGCAGGCAATCAACATGTGTTTATAGAATGGATGTACAAATGAATGAATGGAAAAATTAATGAATGAAAGAATAAGCTATGTTTAGCTTATACATTAATTTCAAGTATTTAATTTTTTTTCTTTCAATAGCTTTAGGGGTGCAAGTGGTTTTCAGTTACATGGATGAATTATATAGTGTTAAATTCTGAGATTTTAGTATAATTGTCACCCAAGTAGTGTACATTGTACCTAATGTGTAGCTTTTATTATCCCTGAAAGTGTTCAATGCCTTGAAAAGGCTTTCAAACTTCACATTGGTTTGAAATTACAAACACATACTTACATTCATATATGTGTGGGTTTGCATGCAAACATACACACACATACACACATAAGATCGGAATTTCTACATTATTCCAGGTATTAGACCGAGTGGTTTATGTACAAGTTTATTGAACCTCACTTTACACATAAGAGAAGTGAGTCAGAAAGATCAAAAACGTATTGTAAGTCACTACCTAAAAAATGATTCGCAAGTTATGATATCCAGGCCTATAATTTTTAATTTTAGATTGATATGTAATTTTGATGTTCTCCACTAATATTTTAAACTTGTAAAACAACCCTTGTAAAACCCCATCCTTGATAATTAGGTTTAGTGAGATAGGTGACTGAAAAACATTAGAATAGGTCAAAATACAAGTAACAACAAAGTGATTCTAAAGATAGGCAGAATCGTAACTTCCAAGAGACTATGAAAGTCTAAAAATTAATTAAAATAAATAAGCATGCCTCTAGTTTATAGTAAGAAGCAACATTGAAATGATAAATTCTCATTATACAAACAATAGAGAAATTATAAAAAGCATTGATGCAATGGAGATGTCATTCATATTTGTGAGGCAAATATAGAAATAAGAGCATTGTCACAGTTATTGAGGAGAAGGAAAATAATCAATATCTAGATATCTTGTCTTCAAGTGATATCTGACATTTTAATTTTGGATTAAGGGTGAATTGAATTGTATCATTGCGTTGTATGTCATTGAGTATTGGTTGAGCACCTACCATGTACTAAGATTTTTACTATGCAATACTGCAGTAAAATAAAAATAAATATCCTGTTCTAATAGACTTCAGACTTTTTCATTAAAGACATACATTTAAAAATGATTGCATTAACTTGTGATGAATAGTTTAATAGGAAACATACATGGTGTTACGGGAAGTAAAAGTGAGGATCTAATATAATCTAGGGCTAATAAAAGATCTCTCAGTGAAGCAAACATTTAGACTGACTCTTGTAGGACCTTACCTTCCACAACTCACATGCTATTAGGTATCATCCTTAAATAACAGGATCTATATTATTACATTAATAATCTATATTTAGATAAGATTGTTCCGTGTTTCCATCAAAACCTAAAGTTAACCACATATAAATAACTGTGACATACATGCAGGGCCAGTTTAGTTATCTTCTAAGCATGGAAACATGTCCAAGGTAAACTTCACAAAGTAGAGAACTCTAGAATGTAGCCACCTTGCTCCTTTTCTCCCAGCATGTGTTTGTTTTCCCTTATTGAACTTTACTTTTTAAAAATTTTTTAAATTTTATGTATGTATGTATGTATTTATTTATTCTTGAGACGGAGTCTCATTCTGTTGCCAGGCTGGAGTGCCGTGGCACATTCTCAGCTCACTGCAACCTCCGTTTCAGGGGTTCAAGCAATTCTCATGCCTCAGCCTCCCAAATAGCTGGGATTACAGGCACACGCCACCACGCCCAGCCGATTTTTTGTGTTTTGTGTAGAGACAGGGTCTATGCTATGTTGCTTAGGCTGGTCTTGAATTCCTGAGCCCAGGTAATTTGCCCTCCTCAGCTTCCCAAAGTGCTAGGATTACAGGCATGAGCCACCGCGCCTGACCCATGAGCCACCGCGCCTGACCCCCTTATTGAACTTTTAAGGTCCCATTTCCTTCTCCCTACCAAGGAAGCATTGTTTGCCCTGAGCTGTAAAATATCTGTTCCTTTAAAAAAGATTCAGTGAAACTAACCACTTTTACTATGCCCATGTGTAAAGCAGAAAGAGGGCACTTTCCCTCCTCCCTTATCCTCACCCTATTATCTATCTATCTATCTATTATCCATCTATCTATCTATCTATCTATCTATCTATCTATCTATCTATCTATCTATC
>NC_045435.1:23430909-23431235 GCF_002776525.5 Piliocolobus tephrosceles | reverse complement strand
ATCTATCTATCTATCTATCTATCTATCTATCTATCTATCTATCTATCATCTACCTACCTACCTATCTATCATCTATCTGTGTATCTCTCTATCTATCCATCATCTTCCCACCTATTTGGAGATACAAGCAGGAGATGGAGTCAGTGTGGCGGAGGGATGACAGGGACACAAGCCAGTAGACTGTGTATTGCTCACAGATGGAACTTTGACTCTCCCTTCGATTCACACAGATATGCAGATATGACGGGTCTCATCCAAGCTATTTTCTTTTCTTTTCTTTTCTTTTCTTTTCTTTTCTTTTCTTTTCTTTTCTTTTCTTTTCTTTT
>NC_045435.1:23315574-23430899 GCF_002776525.5 Piliocolobus tephrosceles | reverse complement strand
TTCTTTTCTTTTCTTTTCTTTTCTTTTCTTTTCTTTTCTTTTCTTTTTTTAGGTGGAGTTCGCTCTTTCTCAGGCTGGAGTGAAGTGGCACAATCTCAGCTCACTGCAACCTCCTCCTCCAGGGTTCAAGCAATTCTCCTGCCTCAGCCTCCCGAGTAGCTGGGATTATAGGCATCTGCCACCCTTCCTGGCTAATTTTTATATTTTTAGTAGAGAAGGGGTTTCACCATGTTGGCCAGGCTGGTGTCGAACTCCTTACCTCAGGCAATCTACCCACCTTGGCCTCCCAAAATGCTGGGATTACAGACGTGAGCCACCACACCCAGCATCATGCTATTTTCTGAAAAAAAAAAAAAAAAAAAAAGAAAAGAAAAAGAAAGAAAGAAAAACAGAAAAACAATGTATTAAGGTATGATTGACACACACAAAGCTGTACATATTTAATGGACACAACTAGATGAGTTTGGAAATAGTATATACCGATAGAAGGCATAACCACACTCTATGCTATACATGTGTTTATTACCTCCAAAAGTTTCCTCTGGCCTTCTTTATTTAATGCTATCATCTTATATTCTGGTTTTCAAGATCAAGTGGCACGTTTTTATCTATTGTCTACTGTGTTGTTTAAAGGCAAGGCAATGCTAGAGATAAAGGGGGCTTAAGTAAATGTAAATGGTGGTACTTCTTGATTCATTCCATTTTAATTCACAGAGAACAGTCTCCTAAATAGTCCACCTCAGCTTATAAACGATTTTGAAGATCATCCATGTGAATTAAGAACTTAGTTCTTCTTGAAAATGAAGTGGCAGTGTTTGTAGAACCAATCCTACTTATGGTATCAATGCAATAAAGGCATGCTAAGAAGGTAAACACGAAGGATATCCGAAGAAGGGAGTCCTGATCATATTCCAGTCCCACCTGCTACAGAATTCAGACTATATTGTCCTTCCCTGACTCTTGCAGACATAAAGCGTTTTCTCATTTGCAGATAATAATGATGCTCATCAGGAAAATTGTGCTTATGTGGTATGATCAGCAGTTTTCATCACTAATCCATACATCTTGAGGCTGAATAGAAGTTATGGATTCCATTATTATAATAGTCCTTTTGTGCTAATCCTGGCCATGACTATTATTTCTTTGTATCCTTGGCTACTTGACAGTTTTGTTGGTATGTTATCAGCAATGGGGAATTTTCATCACAGCGACTTCATACGTTGATAGGGATTTCTAAAGATCGCTCTATTGATCTATCACGTAAGCATGCCCTTAGGAAGCAGAGACACCGTAATTTCCACAGTGCTGTACTTATTTCAAATATAGACAAAGAATGTAGACTTTTAACTTTCTTAGAAATTTTCTATACTATAACACAGGGATTTGAATCTTAGTTAATGACTAAAAAGTTCTTATCCTCTAAATAACTCATTAAAAATCCTATATAAGTACACCCTTTGAATGAATATATGCTATGAGAAATCATGTTGCTTATTATTCTTATAATTCTTCTATATAGAAACAGGATATTATAATGGAGAAGACTCATTTTTAAAAATTCAAAAGGAGAAAATACAAATTAAGAAAACTTGAACAATGCTGTGAAATTAGCTTCCAGTTCATTCATGTCTTTTTTATGTAGTTAATCTATGCCAGAATCTCATCATCACCAGTGAATGGATGTCCATAACTAACTGACAGATCACACTTCTACTCTTTGTGTGAAACTAAACTTTTATATATACGTTGTCTTTTGTTATTTTCATCCTTAAGATTATTTAGTGCTTAACTATCAAATTATATATTTCAAATGGTAAATCCACTCTCAATACTTACCTGAAATTTTAAATTTTCTTCCAAATATGTTTTCTCTTGAGAAGCCACATTTCTTTCTATTTCCACGTTTGTCTTATTATTTTATATTATGCTGAAGTGTCTTTCCAATTTTATCTTCTCTCTCTCTCCCTCTCTCTTTGAGATACAGTCTCGCTCCATCACTCAAGCCTGGAGTGCAGTGGTCCCATCTCAGCTTAATGCAACTTCCCCAGGCTCACCCCGGCTAATAGTTGCATTTTTAGTGTAGATAGGGTTTCACCATGTTGGCCAGGCTAGTCTTGAACTCCTGACTTCAAGTGATCTCCCTTCCTTGGCCTCCCAAAGTGCTGGGATGACAGGCGTGAGCCACCAAACCCGGCCAATTTTCTCTCCTCTCCAAGGTAAATATGCACACTTTCCTTTTCTTGGATTAATGGTCACTAAATCAAAATATATCATCTTGACAGCTGGAAAATAGATAATGATTTTTACTTTCAAAACCACATATGTGTCGGGCTTTTTATTTTTTTGAGGCATGAGGCCTCAAATTTTAGAACATATTTGTGGATGATATTGCTTTTGGGAATCCAGAGAAAGGAAATATATATATTTTCTCTCTCTCCTGATGTATCATAGAATATTTGGTCATAAACTAGTCCTTGTTGGAAGCACAGGGTTTGAATAGTAGACATAATTGAAACATTTTTAAAAATATATTTTAAATGGACCTTCCAAATGCTTTGTTTTGCAATGGAATAGTGGAATAAGCTCAGTGTTGGATCCATACAAATACAGATTCAAATGTTAACCCATCTTTTAATTTTGGGATTAAAGAGACCAGTTCACCTCTTTGATCCTCATTTTCCCCATAAGCAGAAAATCAACATCATATTACTTGCTTCATATAATTGCTTTGTAAACTGAATAAAGTAACATTCACATCATTTGTAAAATGTCTAATGCAAGTCTTGACCATAGTAGGTGTTAAAGGATGGTGGATGATGATCATGATGATGATGATATTGAAGAAGAAGATGACAATAATGAAGATGATGATACTTGGTGTTGAAGATATTAAATAAATATTAATATAGTTTCTTTTGAACATACCATATTTGACTTAGTGCAAGATTGCATTGTGGTACAAATAGAACTCATAAGCCTAGGATCCCTTTTAGAAGTGTACTGAATAGGCCAGGTGCGGTGGCTCACGCCTGTAATCCTGGAACTTTGGGAGGCCAAGGCAGGCGGATCACGAGGTCAAGAGATAGAGACCATCCTGACCAACATGGTGAAACCCCGTCTCTACTAAACATACAAAATTTAGGTGGACGTGGTGGCACGTGCTTGTAGTCTCAGTTACTTGGGAAGCTGAGGCAGGAGAATCGCTTGAACCCAGGAGGTGGTGGCTGCAGTGAGCCGAGATCATGCTGCTGCACTCCAGCCTGGTGACAGAGTAAGACTCAAAAAAAAAAAAAAAAAAAAAAAGAATACTGAGTACATTTAGAATTTATACAATACAATTATATTATGAAGGAAAAATAATATTAGCTTTTGGATTCATTAGAAAGAAATTCCATTCCAGCAGTGCAATGAGGAGATTGAGAAGGTCAGGGAGAGAGAGAGAGAGAAGAAAGATTCAGTAACTTGGAAAAGAAGGCGTAATAAATAAGCAATAATGTGAGGAACAGTTGCCTAATTCATTTGGCTAATTCTCCTACACACCGTTTTACTTTTGGCGTATCCCCTTTCTTAGTGAATGAAGCAGAAAATTATCTTGTGGAATCTTATCAGTAATCATTTGATTCTGCTGAACAGAAATATATAGAAAATTATAATGATAATGTGAGAAAATACAATTGAATTATCTTTGAACAGTCTTGATGATATGTAATGATTTGCAAAATACACTTAAACTACTTGGCATGAATACTCAATAGATGTCTTCAAAGAGAAGAATATCTCCATTTTGTCTCCTCTTCTAAGCTTTGTGGCTCTTTGAAGAAATGTTAGCTCTCATACAAAAAGTTATCTTTAAAATACTTTTTTTTGTTCTGTAAGAATAAGCTTCGCTGAAGGAATTGCCACAGATCATATGCCATGATGTTGAACAGCTTATTTATTGAATGCTGGCAAAGATATATGAGACTTTTTGGTCTGCCTCTTAAATAAAGTAGGACGCGCATTTTCTAATGTAGAAAGTAAGCCAGACCTGTATTTCAGACGGGTAAAAAGACAAAAAGTGTATTTAATTGTTATTTTAAAGCTATTTTAAAGTAAAATATTTGTTTTTGCAGACATACAGAATTCTTACATTTCTAAAGAAAATCTTGGACTAAAAGGACTTCAAAAGGAGGAATTTTGTTTTTTGCTTTCTAAATATAATTTTATATTTGAAAATAAAAGGAAAAATCATTGTCCAGCTCTAAATTTTTAGGATAGGAAACAGGTTATTTGTCATATCTCCCTTTTTGTCTCTTTCAGACACATCTGTGTATATATGATACTACTGTACTGTATTAACTTAAATATTGTATAATTATACTAATACATTGATGTGTATGCATGCATGTTTTTATATTTTTTCTTTGGAGTAGTGCTGTCAGGAAAAATTTGTGAATTAGCACTTCTGATAAGATTATTCAATAATGGTTCCGTAGTTAAAATGATACAAGAAAAAAACTAGCCACATGGTATGTAAACAACATTGTTTTACAAATTACAAAATGAAATTTAATTTGGATGATCGTTTAAAAAATTATTGCTTTTCTTTGTAAAAAGGTATCATCATGTGATACTACAGATTGGGGAAGAGTGTATTTAATTAATAATAAATTCCCAGAAGGAAACATAGTTATCTGAATTTAATAGGTTTTTGTTTGTTTGTTTGTTTTTGAGATGGAGTTTCACTCTTGTTGCCTAGGCTTGAGTGCAGTGGTACGATCTCGGCTCACTGCAACCTCCGCCTTGTAGGTTCAAGCGATTCTCCTGTCTCAGTCTCCCAAGTAGCTGGGATTGCAGGCACATAACATCACGCCCCGCTGATTTTGTACTTTTAGTAGAGATGGGGTTTCATCATATTGGTCAGGCTGGTCTTCAACTCCTGACCTCAGATGATCCGCCCGCCTTGCCCTCCCAAAAAGCTGGGATTACAGGCATGAGCCACCATGCCTGGCCTAACATTTTTTATCTAATGCTGCCGATACAATTGAATTTTGATTAATTTTATTAATACTATTTTAGGACCCATTGTTTTACCAGATATTGTTCTAGGAATAATAACAACAGAAAACAACAAGGTGTTAGATATTAAAGTGTTATATGCTTAGGGGAGAAGAGAAATATTTAAACGGATGCAGTTTAGTGGAACATTATAGTATGCAATAATTAAACTATAAATGTTGTTCTATGGGAACTCGGTAACCATAATTTATTTTTTTCCTCAACATCACGTCACATATTCTAGTTCATAAGTTTAAGATCATTTTGGTTTTCACCATTTCCATAATATTTAATGTTAATTGGTTTATGACAAGTGATCTTGCCTTTTGCAAGCTCTATATAACATTGATGGTGAATAAACAAAAAAAACTAACAGTAGTATAAAACATTTGTATTACATTTAGTTATTATATTAAGGAAAATATATTATTCATGTATTTGCATCAATTTACTTTAAAATGACACAATTAAAAATGTATAAACAAAACTCACTGTTTTGACAACAGTGAAATCCATTCGAAATGAACACATTGGAATAAATAGATAGGGATCAAAAACACTTCAAATAACGTATAGTATGACACTTAACATCTCTATTCAATAATACCAAAGTCAATATCTAACACAATGTTTTAATTCTACCTCTTCTTAATGTCTGTTTTGGCATTTTTAGAATGTTTGTCCAAGTTTTAATTTAGAAAGCAGGCAAAGGTGCAAACTATCAAGGTAGCATTGAGTCATATGATGAGTAAAATACAGTCTTTGCCATTGCGGGATTCACAAGATAGTAAGAGAGGCGGTCAACAGGCGACTTCGATACTGAATGAGACTACGTAAAATACACAATAGAGAAAATGTGGAGTAGGACAAATCAATTCTCAGTCAAGGTTTGAGTGTTAGATGGAGGAGCATCGAAGATGAGTTCTATGGGCTACATTAAAGTTAATAGGATGGAAGAACAGTGCCTGTGAGAGGAGAGAAAGTGATGAGGAAGAGTAACATGTCTGCAGATCAAGAATGAAGCGAAAGTGACACATGAGAGACTACACTAGAATTAGAATTGTGTTAAAATCATGTGAAGATTTAAGGGAAGCCCATTTAAGTGAAGATATAAGTGCTATTTTATGACATCCTTGTGAGATTATCCTAAAAGCAAAATGCAGAACAACAAAGATGGCAACAAAAAATGGTAACTCATGTTTTAGAAAAGTCACCAGCAATGAACATGGCAAGCATTCATGTATGACAATATGACTACATGCTAAGAGCATATGAATTTTCTGTTAGGAGCACTTCTTTCTTTTTGGATGTTTGGGAAGAAAGAAAAAAACGTTGCCTTGAACTGTAGTGTTTTGTACACACTAGTCAAATACAAGCTTCCAAAGGGTAGAGGCCGTAACTTTTATTTCACACAGAGTATTTTACTTAATATGGTATCAGTGATCATGTTTTGAACTGATGAACCGCCCTAGCCTTGTTTAAGGATATTAAGACACATACCGGATTATGTGGATTACAGTTTTAATAGGGAATAGCCTCTACTTTGTGGAGGCTGCTGCTCTTTCTCCTTCAGCAACAATCAGCAATCGGTTACACTGACTTCCATTCTGGCCTTTTAAAAACACTAAACACATTAATTATAGACATCTCAATAAGATAAAAAGATAAATGGACTTGTTCTGCTTCTATAGATCAGTATCTCAGTGGTAAAATATAGTATTTTTCCCCGGTTTCTGTTAAAGGGGATTATTTTATAGAAGTCCAATGCTACCAAGAAATTGGCAGTGTTTATTGCTTGTCTCTAATGGAAATTACATTTTATGGGGAATTGAGATTGATTACCCTTATCTTGACAAGTGAAGATTGAGGGTGTGTACTATGGAACAGTGTACAATCTCAACACCTACAGGGAGACGCTTAACACTTTAGTTACTAGGTTTTAAAGCCTAGGATTATAGTAAGGGGGTGTAGTTAATGCACCATTTCTAATTTTTAAAATAATATTAAGATCTGTATGTGAATTATTATACTTCCACTGGTTTGTTTTCTTAAAGGCAACAAAATGGTCCCACATTATTGATTTAAAAAATTTGTTTTGGTCTCTATTTTATTTATTTACCAAGAATATAAGGGAAGGTGGGGGATAAACATGGGATGAAACTAAGTTATAATTATTATTAGAAACTTAATCGTGTATTTTTCCAACACCAGATATAGGAAAATAGTAAATAATTTATCATGATGTTTATCTCTATGAACATATTTCCAATCCTTGTACCTTCCTGGAAATTAATAATAAAAGGAGCATGTTTCCTAATATAAAATATTATATTAGCTATGTAGTTTCTATGAAATATAAAATTCAGAGCCAATTATATTACAACTTATTTGTATTTGTAAAACCACCTGTAAACATACTGAGCTAACTGCATCCCCTGCCATGAAATCACTGATTTAATTATCACAATGTAAAAAATGATTAAAAATTAATCCAGACCTGAAATTTCTATTTTATTCCTAATTTAGAAGCCAACCTTTAGAAAACCATATGAGATTACATAAATATATATTTGGTATTACAAATTGCTGAATCTCATTATATTGTCTCATTTCAGTGTCAAGATACCAAGAAATTAAATATTACACTAAATTTTGGAGAATATGAATTGAGATAATTTTAAATGGAATGATTATCTGGAGATATGGAGAAGGCTCAACTTTCTGAAAATATTTTTATACCATTCTTTAATATTTCACCACTTAAGAGACATTTATCTGAACTGTTTGCAGTTACACTATAAATACCCTCATAAGACATCATCCCATAATTTTAGAACCACTTGATAAATGTGTTAATATTATTTAGGTATCAACTTGCATTCCAGGTGACAACTAATTCCTAAACTATAGTAAATTTTTATGCAAGGGAGAGAGTAAGCTTGAAGCATGAAACTTTGCAAAGAGGGCCACTCTGGTTAGGCAATGTGCATCCAAAATATAGTAAGGAAGAGCAAGTCACTTGGGGGAGTTAACACAGGGGTCAGTGAGGTAGGTCAGTAGACCTATAGGAGCTTGCAAGAAGGGCAAAGATTATGAGACCTATGTCATGATTTTGCCTAAGGCAGGGCTTGACCTCAAGTAGTGTTTCCATCTAGAGCTAGAAAGAATCTATAACCTTCAGTTAATTTACTTAACCTACTGAACAAGAGTGGTTCCTTAGTTATCGTTGTGAATATAATACCTGAATGTGTAACACACAGTGTTATAACAAAAATAAAACTATGGGAAATCATTAGGATTAATAGCATTTTGTCTGGAAGATCAATGTACAACCTCTTTGAATTTAAATTATTGACCATCTTTATGTTATTAAATAATTATTCATTGTCTGAAAGGGAAGATTTACTGACCATTAATATCATTCAAACTAGAGATAATTTTATTCTATAATATAATATACATTAGGTTTGTTTAAAAAAAGTTATGTTAAATAAATATGTATTTTGGGGCTGGGCACGGTGGCTCATGCCTGTAATCCCAGCATTTTGGGAGGCCGAGGCAGGTGAATCAGCTGAGGTTGGGACTTCAAGACCAGCCTGACCAACATGGAGAAACCCCAACTCTACTAAAAATACAAAATTAGCCAGGCATGGTGGCACAGGCCTGTAATCCCAGTTACTCAGGAGGCTGAGGCAGGAGGATTGCTTGAACCCAGGAGGCGGAGGTTGTGGTGAGCCGAGATCACACCATTGCACTACAGCCTGGGCAGCAAGAGTGATTGAAACACCCATCTCAAAAAAAAAGAAAAAAAGAAAAGAAAAAAAAGAAAGAAAGAAATATGGAAAAGAAAATGGAAAAATATGGCAAAGAAAAATGGAAATTTCTTCCAATTTTGAAATGGAAGAAAATCGGTTACCATTTTACCATCCAATGGCAGTTTGAAATTTAGTTTATTTAGAAGTGTATTATCGAATAATATATTGACTTATATGAAATTTTCAGTATTGAAAAGGAATGCTAATGTTTGTCTTTCACAGAACTGCAAAGATAATTTTGTCACAGTACTGTTATTTTTTCAACTAAAACTTATAAACAATCTTGACTTATAATGTTGATAATATAGTTTTCAACACATCAGCATACTTTATAAATGCAGGTAATGTACTTGTATATTGTACAAGGAGATTGCAGAACTGGGTTTTGAAAGTAATAATAGTACTGTTTTTTAAGTTAAGTTAGTTCAAATATGTTGTCTCGAACTTCACATGTCCGTAGAATGTACTCAATATATATTTGGTGAACAAAGGTTTATGTAATAATTACTTTATATAATAATTAGTTTATTAATATGAACAAAAGTTTATATAATATGTATATAATAATCAGTTTATAATAATGTAAATGAAAGTTTATATAATAATTAGTTTATATCATTCAGCTGTTGAAAATCTAATTTTATCTAGATGTTATTTCACATGAAATATCAATATCAAATAATAACATTAAAGAAAATTAAATTTGAAGTATAAATTACATGAGAACATAAAATTTGACCATGATAGTCAGAGTTTATGAAATTTGGCATTTCCTCCCTCATTTGAGTTACCCACTCAACCTAATGCTTCCTTACTTTCATTTTATGAATCTGAATAAATGTAGTACTGTCCCTGTGGCAACTGCATATTCGACTTTATCCATCACCACTGCTAATGATTATTTGGCTCTGAAGATTAAGCATATCCTCTTCAGTATGCCCTTTCCTGTACTTTGTGAATGTATTAGCCCCGTTGACCTTCCCTGACTAATCAGGGGACACAGTTGTAAGCTGCAGATTGGGAGCAATTCTTTATTTCTTTGATGTTTTCAAAGCAATTGAATAATTTCATGCTGAGTGTAAAGTAACTGGAGGTAAAGAATGTTTCAAGATACATGAACTAAAAGGTGTGAGATGGATGACTAATAGTATTTCTTTTTAATAGTGTATCCAATTCACACTTATTTATAGCTATTCTCTTCTAAGAAAATTTTTCTGTTAAAAGATTCCTGAAATTTTACATAGAAATGCCAAATAAGAGTTGCAATCAAACTTATAGGTTATAGTATAAATCACTATGTATAAATAGTATCAATATAATGGCTAATCTTTTTTCAACCAGAAACTTACATTGAAATTAATGAGCCAGGCAATGTGTAAAATGCAATACTTGCAGCAAGTAGTGGAGAATAGCAAACGTTATGACAGACTTAGATAGGCACCCCAGTTCTGCATTGTTTTGGTCAGTTTAGGAAGATTACTTAATCTTTAAACCTCAATGTCTTCTGTTGGATAAGGACACTCATATGAAATTCACAAATTGCTATAAGGGGTAAATACTGCAGTCTGTACAAAGCACATTCACAGTGCCTAGCACTTAGTTGTGCTCACTGAATAGCTGCTCTCTCCCCTTTTCCTTTTTCAGTTGCACATAGTTAAGCCAACTAAGTCACAAAATTTTCAATATTTCAAAAATCTGTCTTCAGATATATCATTTTCCACCATTTCATTGGGATACAGAATATTTACTTTAAAATTCAAGTACATATGGGCTATCTTATTTCTGATCATGGATTCAAAAGTATCTCAAAACAAGAACTGTAACATTTGCCTCAGCTGTTGTAATAGATTCCAGAACTGTCATTTTAAGAGGATTGTGAGATACTGACCTATAAAACTCAAAACTCTATGGTTCCTTTTATTTTTGCATTCTTCCCAGATTTTGAGAGCTATATTTATTGACTGCTACAATATCCTTTAAAAATCTGATCTAAACTCACTTCATGCAAAAGCTTTCCTTGAATACACGAAGCTTACCATCACTGCTCATTTCTTCTTTATTCTCCCTGTCATTATGTTAAGATTCTAGAATAACATATTGGAAGTATAGAATTTGATTTTTGCTAATTTTGATAAGAATTGGAATAATGTATACTTATCTTTACATATTAAGAAAGTTTGCTAGGTAAACTTAGAATCTGAGTAAAATATTTTTGTGGGCTAGGGAGATATTGGAAACATAAGTGAAAATATCTTTTCAAGTAACATTTAAAAAAATTTTTGAACTAGTTAAAAATATTGTATGTTAATTTGACAGAATATCTACTCATAAGTGTAGTTTAAGCTAATCTACTGGGCAACTCTACTTTGCTACATAGTTTTAGATATTATGAATAATTGGAAAGATTAAGGTTTTACTTGTTCTTTATAAGAATCTATTATTTAAACATTTGACTAATAAAAAATGTGCATTCAAATTGTTACCTTTTGGCATATTTGAATGTATTAATTGTACTTATTGGCATTTTTTTGTTTTTGCCCATCTTTAGTATTGCAAGTTTTCACATATTTTGAAAATTATACATTCTATAACAAAGAAAACCAGAAGTTCTTTTAAGATAGAAAACTGTTTTTCTTTCACTGGTATCTTTATTTCTATCCCAGTTCCATGGTGTCAGAATATAGTCTTAAATATTGGCCACAATCTGATATTTTTACACATTAGTTCCTCTTTAGTGAAATAAAAGTAAAATTGCCTCAGTGCTTTTCCACATTCTCCAACAATGCTTGTAAAGTATACATTGACTATGGACATGTCCTTATATTTGGAGGTTAAGTATTACTTTTAGAAAAGTGGAAGTGACAATGAGTCCATGAAAAAAAAAATGAGTTAGAATTGTTAGAATTTTATTTTAACTATTTTTAAATTTTATTTATTTTAAGTTCTGGAGTACATGCGCAGGATGCGCAAATTTGTTACACAGGTAAACATGTGCCATGGTTGTTTGCTGCACCCATCAACCCATCACCTAGGTGGTAAGTCCTGCATGCATTACACAGTTTTCCTGATGTTCTTTCTCCTTCCACCCCCCGACAGGCCCCAGTGTGTGTTGTTCTCTCCCTGTGTCTATGTGTTCACATTGTGCAGCTCCCACTCAGAACACAGAACACGCGGTGTTCGGTGTTCTGTTCCTGCATTCGTTTGGTGAGCATAATGGCTTCCAGCTCCATCCATGTCCATGCAAAGGACATGATCTCATTCCTTTTGTGGCTGCATAGTATTCCATGGTGTGTATGTACCAGTTTTCCTTTATTCAGTCTATCACTGAGCACGCGCCTGAGGTCCCAGCTGCTTGGGAGGCTGAGATGGGAGGATCCCTTGAGCTCAGGAAGCTGAGAATGCAGTGAGCCTTGAACAGGCCACTGCACTCCAGCCTGGGTAACAAAGTGAGATCCTGCCTTTAAAAAAAATAATAATACATATAATAATATTTATTATTATTTTATATAATATAATATATTTATTATATAATGTATTATTTATAATATATTATATAATATATTGTTATTTTATGATAATTATATAATTACTTTATAATTATTATATAATAAATATAATATTTATTTATTATTTAAATATAATAATAAAAATAAATAAAATAAAAAAAAAAGAGGAAGAAGGTATTTTCTTAGGGTGCCTCAATTGTTTCCTATTGTCCTGAGAATGTTGTCATTGAAAAATAGCATTGATTCACTATTATTGAGTTTAGATTAATGTTAATCATGTTATGGCCATAAAAACAGTATCACTCAACTGTATTAATTATATTATGCTACAGAAAGTGTAATCCAATGAACTCTCTAAAATAATGATTGACTGTCAACTTCAAGATCAAAATTATCTTTCTTCCTTTACTCTGCCTACTCTACTTCTGCTTTCAAATATGCATGTTTTTTTACCTTCAGTAATTTGAATTTTGTGCATTCACTCAATTCCTTCAAAGTAGTCAAATTTGGTTAGGTTTTATTCTTTCATCTCAAATTAAATTTTTTTTAGAGTTCTTATTTGCTACATTTCAAAATGTCCATTCAGTTTTTCAAAATATTGTGTCAATGGATTCTCAAAATCTATTTTACATGTACATATACCATATGTCCATTTATGTATATATCTGACAAAATTTGATTGTTCCAGTTGTACAATTTAAAAAACAATATTTCATTTTGATGACTGTGACGACCTATCTGGAGTGGCCACTGTGAGGGTGTCAGCTGTAGCAGAGGAGGCACATTTGGGACTCTGTGCTTCATGGTCCAGTGGGAGCCAAGAAAAAGTGAGAGCCCCATACCCTACCAAGTTGGTGGGGCAGGAGCCTGTGATCCTGGGCACAGCTGCAGCCACCCAGCCACAGCTCCAGACCCTAGTGTGCCTGTGCTCTCAGGGGCTCAGGAAGCCCCTTGCCCCTGCAGGTTTGAAACTACCTGCTCCTGTTCCCTGGCCTCGCCCTACTCCCAGCACCTGCTTTGGAGTGGAGCAAAGTTGTGGCTGAACCTGGGTTCTGTCACAACACACCCAGGTGTGAGTGCACTCAGGATGGTGCCACTTTGGCCACCTCCAGACTTTCAGCACTGATGAGCACAGGAAGGAGGCCGAGGGGGTGCTGAGGGTGGCTCAGTGTGGGCCTGCAAGCACCCTTCAGCATGAACAGCCTGAGTGCCATGGAAGGAGGCTGAGAGAGTGCTGAGGGTGGCTCGAGGTGGGCATGCAAGCACTGCTTGGCATGAATAGCCTGGGTGTCGTGGAAGGAGGCTGAGGGGGTGCTGAGAGTGGGTCAGTGTGGGCCTGAAAACACATCTAGGCATGAACAGCCTGGGTGCTGTGGATGGCATGTTGACGGCAGCAGGAGGCAGACAGGCCCCTGGGCAGAAAAAGGTCCCTGGTGAAACTCTACCTTCAAGCCAGGGACAGCCTGAAGCCTACAGGCCAGGCTGCCAGTTCTGGTTGGAGTCCACGGCACAGAGTGAGAACTTATGGTGCTTTTGCCAGGCCTCCTCATGGCTACCCTTTGACCAATCAGTATGCACTTCCTCCCTTCTGAGCCCCTAAAAACCCCGGACTCAGCTAGACTCAGACAGACACTGGGACTACCAGCTGCGGGAAGGAGCTACCCAGTTCGAGTTCGAGTCTCGTTGACTGGAGATGACCTGCCTTCGGAAAGGAGCTACCTGCTAAAGGCCTCCTCTCCGCTGACAGCTGGAAGCTTTTCGGGACAACCTGCCTGTGGACAGGAGCTACCCACTGCGGGTCTCCTGAGAGCCGTTTTGTTGCTCAGTGAAACTCCTATTTGCCTTGCTCACCTACGAGTTGCCTGCATACTTCATTCTTCCAGAACGCAGGACAAGAACTTCGAACCTACCCAATGGATGGAATGAAAGAACTGTAACACAAACAGGGCTGAAACACTCCCTCCCACTCACCATGTTGTGGGCGAGGAGAAGGAGAGAAAAGATGTAGCCCTTTGGGGAGCCCATACTTAGGGGGTCCCCACACCAGGGCCATGACACCCTCTTTGGGGTTCTGCAGTTCCTGGCGTCTCCATGCCTCCAGGTGCCACAGAGTTCCCCTCATCCAGATGCAGGTGCCCACAGCAGAAGCTGCATGTGGTACATCTGGTCCAGCCACAGCCTCACTAGGAGACAGCACCTGTGCCAGCGCCTGGAACTGTCCGCCCCAGCACAGCAGCCAGCATGCCTGGACCCCGCACTCACTAACCCACACGTCCCTCACTGCTCCACGCCTGGCTTGCCCTCGGCAGCTGTGGGATGCAGGCTGGTAGTGCAGGCTGAGCGCTGTCTGCCAAGCCAGGTGGCTGGGATGAGCCCAGCAGGTGCGACCAATACCAGACAGAAGACACTCCTGGCCACGGAGGTTTCTGGTTGGTAAAGCGACACCCCAAGTATCCTGTGACATTTTGTTTGCAGCCATTTCTCATTATTCACAAACACATCAAATGTGGAAAAAATAATAGTTATAAAGACGAGATGCCATTTTATAATTCAGTATTTGTTAAAATTGTAATTTTGGTCAGTTACTGCCTTCATCTGAATAGTTGCTGATTTGGTCACAAACAAAATCTTAAAAAGCAAAGGAAATATGTTTCCCAGTTCAAAATGTCAAACTATGCCTTAAGACCTGATCATTCTAATGCATTGCATAAGTCCTAGAACGTTCTTCATTTTCTCCGTATCGCCAGGCAAGCATCACATGATAAACCTCCACTCATATCTGACAAGTGGAAACTGCTCATTCTTTTTTCAAACATAAATGAAAATAATTCCTTGGATGTAAAATGCATTTATTATTTCTCCATTTTAATATTAATTTTGAATATTAGCTGAATTTTCTACTATTAGCAGATGCAAACAAAGCATTCCTCGGAGAATGCATTAATATTTTCAGCTTTAGCAATAATTTTATTCAGTATCTCTGGAAGAGCAAACTTGATAGTTTGTTTATCTATTTATCTATATTCCTATCGCTTATAGTTGCTAGCATACCAATAAAAACATAATATTTTCCTAGTATTTAACTTCTGGATTGCTGACACAACCATCTATACAACTGCCTCTGATATATTCTAATACTCTCAGAATCATTATTTTTTAATCTCCCTTACAACCTACATATAGCCAGAGAGTGAATCCTGCATATCTTAGAAATAACCTCTTTATTCTATGTTTGACAAAATAATTTGGTTTAGACCATTATATATATATTTGTCACAGCTACTTGTAGTGAATGCTACCAAGCACTACTTATGCTTCTAGTTGCTTGTCATCTCCTCATTAGTATGTAATTTTTAATCACCAACCAAATCTTCTTAAGAAACAAAGCCAATGTTAGATAACATTTGCGTACAGGACAATATATAGACTTCTAAGCGTACCATACAAGAAAATTGATCTTCTCATTTCTAACTACTTTGCCTAAATTTATGTCACTGGAACATTTGTCCATCACCCTTTCTAAACACGAACTTTATATTCCATCCAAACTGACTGCACTGTTCACTGGAAATGGCATTATATTTTATTGTACTATGTGTATATACACAGACATACGTAATTCATATATATGTAAAATTTCATGTTCCTATCTCTCCCTGAATTGTTCTTCCAGCTTCTTTTCCTGAAATGTTCAACTAAAATTGTTGAATTAAGCCTCAAATATTACCACGTGCTATTAAATAATCACAAACCTTCTCATTCAATCTAGGTTAAGTAGTAATTACTTTGGATTCCCAAAGTGCTTTATACCTATAACACTTCAACATATTTATCAACTTATTTATGCATTTCCCTGACTCAACTGAGGTCTTAAATGATCATTGACACTTTGGGGAGTTTCTCTTAAGGTATCTGATAAATGTTGAATAAATGGACATGAAAACGTTTAATCATTCTCTAAAAAACCTGATTTACAGAATGATAAATGATTTTATAAAAAAGAACCAAAATCAGTGAATCATGGATTTTCCCTTTAATTTCCCTTAAGAAATAGTGCAACACTGTACTTATTTTTTACATAATTAAGTAAATAATTTTACATAATTAAAATCAGAGTCAAAACTTCATTAATTACTTGGATTAAAATAAAAAGATATTACACATAGCCTCAAGCTTTTTTAATTTTTGGAGTTCATAAGAAGGTAATCAATTAACTAGAAATATCTTGTGAATGTCCATGTAATTTTTTTCTCTTCTTACTATCAATGTAACAAACTCATAATCCTTGTCAAAATTATTAAAGCTATACCATTTGGAAAATAAATCTTTCACAATTGTCACCCACATTTAATAGTCATATTTCATTTTGTTATTTTCTGTTTTCATTTTTTAAATATAGTAATATAATTTAAATAGGTTGTTTTGACTTACTAAGAAATAATATTATTAAAAACAAGTATACAACATCATTATGTATAAGTATATGGCAAAGACCATTATTCAATCACTAAATTAATTCACTCGTTTCTTCCCCCTGAACAAAGATCTAGAGTGAATGAGGTATACTGCTGAGTGTCTATGAACTGTGGGTAGAATATAATGTATGCGTCTTCCAGGCCTGACCTACAAAACTCTCTGAGTCACGGTCCTCCGTGTTTTTCACACTTTCAGGTGACTGGGATGAAAGCAATGACAACAATCTTGGAAGCTATGTGTTAAAGATGGTAGAGCCTCTGTCAGCCTGAACCAGCAATAACTGCATAGAAAGAACTGCTACTGGCGGGGCGCGGTGGCTCACGCCTGTAATCCCAGCACTTTGGGAGGCCAAGGAGGGCAGATCATGAGGTCAAGAGATCGAGACCATCTGGCTAACATGGTGAAACCCTGTCTCTACTAACAACACAAATTAGCAGGGCGTGGTTGTAGCCACCTGTAGTCCCAGCTACCCGGGAGGCTGAGGCAGGAGAACAGCTTGAGGTCAGGAGGTAGAGCTTGCAGTGAGCCGAGACGGCGCTACTCACTCCAGCCTGGCAACAGAGGGAGGCTCCATCTCAACAACAACAACAAAACAACAACAAAAAGAAAGAACTGCTACTGCAGTAGAAACTCCACCTGTATTACATGAGAAAAACATAAAATCAGCTTTCTAAACCACAGAATTTTGAAAATCTGTTTGTTAATGCAACTCAGCAAACCCTAACTAATACAAACATGCAATTATAGTAACACCATCAATAATAATAATCTCTACATCATATTCTGCCCTAGACAAAATAGTAAGATGTTTACATGCAGTATTGTGCTTATTCCAGTAACTCTCTGTTGGGATTATTATTTCCAGATGACAATTAGATGGCATAAAGAATGTGCACAAATCTTGTATCTAATGAATGAAATGTAAGATTCTTCTTCCTAACAAGATACAATTCTGCCTTCTAAGCCTTTTATTAATTTATAAATACAATAGCAATGAACATTTTCTCATATTTCATATTTTTTCAATTGAGTATTTGTAAAAAAATTACTGGTTCAAAAGCAAGAAACCTATTTAAGGCTTTGGGGACAGATCAAATTAATTTCTATGAAAGGTTAAGCAAATTTACACTTTTCTAAAAAGTATAGAACTTACATGTCTCTTCACTAAGCACCATAATTTTGAATGTTGCTTATTTAAATATGACAATATCTATACATTTATTTTTTCATTCTCCTCCCACTCCTATTCCAGTTCTGTTCCTAACGGCACTAACATTGATGGGTAGTCTTAATTGGACAGTCGCTGTTTTAAAGATTTGACATGCATATATTATTTCATTGTTATCACCACAGCATTACTTCAGGAACAAGAAAATGAATTGTTGATAAGTTTTAACATTTGTATTCTGTATTTCTTCTTGACTAATTTTTATTTGTGAAAACTCTAATCACAGTTTAAAAAATTTATAACTGCCCAATATATCATTTCCTATCTTTTATACTTTTTTTAACTGTACCTTTTCTATGTTTAATGATGTTTAGATATACAAACACCATTATATTACAACTGCCAACAGTATTCAGTAAAGTAACAAACTGTGCAGGTTTGTAGCCTAGGAGATTAGGCTACACCATACAGCCCAGACCTGTAGCAGGGTTTATTATGTGGTTTGGCTCTGTGTTCCCACCCAAATCTCTTTTAATTCTAATCCCCACATGGTGAAGGAGGGCATGTAATCCCCACATGTATAGGTTGGGAAGTGATTGAATTATGGGCCATTTTCCCCATGCTGTTCTTGTGATGGTGAGTGAATTCTCATGGGATCTGATGGTTTTAAAATAGGCAGTTTTCCTGCACTCGCACTTCTCTCTCTCCTGCTGCTATGTAAGATACACCTGCTTCCCCTTCTGCCATGACTGTAACTTTCCTGAGGCTTCTCCAGCCATGGAGAACTGTGAGTCAGTTAAACCTCTTCTCTTTATAAATTACCTCGTCTCAGGTATTTCTTTATAGCAGTGTGGAAAGCAGACAAATACAGTATGCCATCTAGTTTTATGCACGTAAGTACACTCTATCATGACAGTATAAAGATGAAATTGCCTGATAACACATTTCTGAGAATGTATCCCCATCCTGTCATTAAGTGATGCATGACTGTATAAAAATACTTCATCCCACCAGGTGCGGTGTATCACGCCTGTAATCCTAGCATTTTGGGAGGCCAAGGTGGGTGGACCACCTGAGGTCAGGAGTTCAAGACCAGCCTGGCCAACATGGTGAAACCCAGTCTCTACTAAAATACAAAAATTAGCCAGGCATGATGGCGGGTGCTTGTAATCCCAGTTACTTGGGAGGCTGGGCAGAATTGCTTGAACCTGGGAGATGGTTGTTGCAGTGAGCCGAGTTCGTGCCACTGCACTCTAGCCTGGGTGACCGAGCGAGACTCCATCTCAAAAAAAAAAAAAAAAAAAAAAAAAGAATACTTTATCCAAAGATTAAATATTCCCTTATATTTCCTGTTATAATTGATAGTTTTTTTAACATTAATTTGACTGGAATATTATTTTTTGAATGGTTTCACATCATAACTTAAAGAACTAAACATTGTCACACCTTGTATCTCTAGAAAGATAGAGGCACTATATATCATTTTCTTTCTCATAAGGAAATAAAATGGCAACTCTATTATTGTGTATTTAAATTAAACTATATTATCAAATGTCAGATGATTGCGGGTAACTATTATATGGGTAAATAAATAATTTTCATTGCTGTCCTCATGTATCTTGATTTATTTTTAGTATTATTGGGATTTTAGTTTTAATGGTATAATAGAAGAAATGAGAAATATGATTTGCTTAATGTATTAGTCTTTTCTCATGTTGCTACGAAGAACTGCCTGACACTTGGCAATTTATAGAGAAAAGAGGTTTAATAGACTCACAGTTCCACATGGCTTGGGAGGCCTCAGGAAACTTACAATCATGGAGGAAGCCACCTCTTTACAGGGCAGCAGGAGAGAGCATGAGTGTCAGCCGGGGAAATGCCAGATGCTTGTAAACCACCCAATCTCATGAGAACTCACTCACTGTTGTGAGAACAGCATCGGGGAACACCTGTGTAAAACCACCCAATCTCATGAGAACTCACTCACTGTTGTGAGAACAGCATCGGGGAACACCTGTCCCATGATTTAATTATCTCCACCTGCTCCTGCCCTTGACACATGGGGATTATTACAACTCAAGGTGAGATTTGGGTGGGGATACGGCCAAACCATATCAATTAATAAACCTATTATAGTCAATTATTTGATTATCTTTCTATTCATTTTTATGAGGAACATTGCATATGACTGTTGGTTGAATTATTCTTGGTTAGACGTAACAAAATTAAAGGGTGTAGCATCACCTGTAGAGTCTCTTTATGTAAATCACAAAGAATTCAGGAATAGTGAGAATAACCTGATTGTCCCCTGTCAGTGATGGAGCAATCCAGTGACTCTAAAAGCCATATTGGTGTCAGGATCAATAATCACCTCCTAAATATCAGATCAGTTGAATTCTGGTTCCCACCAGCCAATAATTTAATATAAACTTGGACTAATTTTTTTAACCAGAAATTGATAACTTTGATTTCAAGGAAAGAAAACAAATCATTTCCCAATGTTTGCCTTAACTATGTCTTAGATTTATATTTATTCCCAAATTTTGAAATACCTAGAGTGATGAAACTCTAAACAGTGTATATTAAAACCTTCTGTTTAAAGCATTATGTTGTTTTATTATAATGGTGATTAAACAAATACTTTTCTTGAACAACATCTTAATCAGAATATCTCCATCTCACCTTTGCCTAGCTCATGGGCTCTGACAAGTAAATATCTCACTATGGTTTTTTAGGCTAATGATATTGGCATGTATAGGTCATTTTGTTTTACAAGTTCAAATAAATTTTAGTTTTCTGATAAATGAGAATACTTGTAAATAAACTATGAATATGCTCTCTCAAATACTGTAATTACACATTGCTAGAATAAGAAAAAGGATATTCCATTTTTATGAAAATTCGTTAAACCAATAGGCGGTTGCTATATTGTTCATATCTTTCTATTGAAATATAGTCTGTGTAAAAATTAATCTTAAGCTAGAATTCTCCATACAACATTATTTATTCATACATGAAATTGGAAGAAGTTACCCCTAAAGGACCATACGCTATGGCCTAATATTTGCTCCAGATAGCAGAGCAGAAGGAAACAATTCTCAAAGCAGAATAGAAAATGTGTGTTTATTTTTTCTGAAGCTGTTGGAGCTGAGATACAGGAATAGGTCTGAAAACAAAACAGAAATAAATGCAATGCTGTTATTTCCAAGGATTAGTATTAATTTGTTACTTAGCATGATTAAGAAAATAATAACTTTACAGCTAAAGTAATATATCTAAAATTAATAAACATTTAGTAATTATGCTAATTTGTAATGAAGAGTAAAAAAATGACCAGAAGCCAAATGTGACAAACCAAATAATTGTCTAATATACAGATACTGAAAGGAGGTAGAATTAAAGTATGTTCTCCCTTCAAATCTCAATTGTTTCATAAGTATATTTCACCTAGATAAATTTGTTTTTGCCTTTTTAATGTAATTTAAATTAGTTTAACATATGACAAATTTTAATTTATTGTAAGTAAATATGACTCTTCTCATTTATCCTCAGAGAATTGATTTTATGCTAGATTATTAAGCTAAATCATAATGTTCGTCATCCTTAAACATTTATAAAAGGTACTAATCTAAAATAACAGGAGTTATTTGTAGTGAAATAGATAATTCCATACATATGTATCCTGAAGTTTTAAATATTAGGTCATTTTTTAGTAGTATAAATTTGACTGAAACATTTTTCTTAACTTGCTATCAAGAAGCGTATTTGTAAAATTGTGTTCATATGAAGGCACCAAACATGTCAAATTATTTTTCAGGACATTTCATGTTATAAATGACACAAAAATAACTCCAATTGGATTAAAGGGGAAGCAATATTTACTGGTTCAATCAAGTATATAGCTAGGAGACCTAACTTCCCTAACTTCTATACAATGGCTCAAACAATGGCTCTCTGCTGGTAGGCGGTAATCTCCAGTTACCCAGCTGAGGATAAGGCCTCTCCAAAGGTGTTAGCTAAGTGGCTGCAGCAGTTTCATACTCTACATTCTTCCATGAAAGATCTTGGTCTCTCGCATTGAATTACCCGTGGAATATGGGTGTCTCTCCCGACATCTCCAACCAAGATCTCACTGTTTCTCAATGACCAAGAAATACGATCTGTTGATTGGCTTAAACCAATTATGACACATTCTTGGAGCTGAAAACACAATTAATTCTCACACGAACAACATAGGTAAGAATGGGGGAGGAGCAAATTCCTCAAACAAAAGTCCTGTTGATGAGAGAAGAGGGAAAAGGAGAGCCAAGGAACACTTGTCCATTATAAGTAATACTTTAAGTGGAACTAGTGGATTTGAGTAAGTGCAGCTGATGATATATAATCAAAATGCATCAATTTATATAATTTAAGAACACGTCTTTCCCTCCAACCTATTTCACCTAGGTCTTGTTTGCTGGGGGGCTTCCTGGCTTCTTAGAAAAGGATGTGACTCATTTACCCTGTACTCATCCATTTACTCCATGCAGTTACTGATCCCTCCGAGACTGTAGTACCTGGAGACAGCGGGAGAAGGGAAGGAAATATTCTCACCTAACTGAAACCCTTTTAAGATTGCTCAGGCTCTTTGGTAATGGCAGATGCTTGAAATTCACGCTTGGAATCTTTGATGATGTCATGAAATCTTCAGAGGGCTCTTGCTGGATTGGACAGTAACACCCACTGGTAAGGGGCTTCCCTTAGCTCTTGATTGTCAAGTGTTCCCCCCACATCCACTGATATGAATTCTCTTGGGTCAAACCCAATTTTAAATGGCTCTAGACTGACTGCCATGTTTGGCCCACACACGAGGAACACATTGCTACAAGCTTTACCCTGCCATTGTTGGAAGGGCAGGTACTTTTCAAATGTAAGTCCCTGTTTTTTCTCTGCCCAGCTGCTCAGGCTAATAGCCACTTCCTCATATTAAGATTTCTCTGGATAACTCTTATGTAGTCATTCAGTATGCGTTGGTAATTCCAGGGTAACTCATGAGTTATCTAAAGGCATTTCCTTAAAGTTTTTTTCTACTAGCACTTCCTCTCCCTTCTGAAAGAAGGTGAAAAACATTAGCCTTCCCTCAAGAAATTTCTGCACAAATTCTTGTGACGCTTTTAGGACCCTGAGCGAGTGGTTCCAAGTGACAAGAAATACATTCTAGTTTCTTGTAGTACTCCCTTTCTCTCCCATATATTTTTAAACCTTCTGTTCAAGGCAATATATTGTTTTATTACAATGACCATTTCACAAATACTTTTCTTGAGCAACATCTTAATCAGAACTTAATTGTCTTAATTTATAACTTAATTTGTTTCAAAACTAATTTTAGAATTGTAGTATTGGCTATCAAAGCATTGTAGTTTAAATTTGTTAATTTAAATACTATAGACATAGCCATACCTACATATATTATCAACACTTAATAAAAGTAAGTACTATCATCTGCACTATTTCTTAAATTTTGATTTATACAGCAATTGGTCTATTAAATGACTCGACAAAATATTGAAACGTTAGTCGGTGCTAGCAACTATCTATTGAGTTCTTATTATATGAAAGTCTCTTTTGAAAGTGGTTTACATGTGCTAATGCATTTAATCTTTTTTTAGTTGTCCATGACATATATACAAGTTTAATTTTACAAATAATGGAGTGGAAGCAAAACAAAGTGAAATAATCTTGCCCCAAATTGCAGACTTAACATAATATGCAGACCTAGAATTTAAAGTTAGACATCTGACTCTAGATCCACAATTCTTGACTAGCTACAGGATTTCTTTCTAAAGATTTTCAAATGCTTGTATGTCTCTAAGAATTTCATGTTGCCTAGAAAGCAATGTTGTAAGAGGGTTACTTTTGTGAAACAGATAAGCTGGAAGTTAAGAAAGGAAGGGGGTTAATCTTTGACCAAGTATGATATTAACATATTGTTTCCTTTAGCTGAAAATAAGGGGGGAGTCTTTTCACTCAGAATTGCATCTTTTACCAGCTATTTTACACTCTTTAAACTAATTGTCCTTGGAGGCTGCAGCTCTTAGAGGGAACAGTTTCTGGAGAGAATGCAGGCAGTGACTCCTTTAGCACTGCTACCCCACTGCTAAGTGAGTTTAAGGAGTAAGTGCAGATGGAGAACTCGCCTCAATAGAAACACACCACACTCATACTTTTCCGTGATACAAAGATTAGTTTTGTGATAAAAACATAATTCAAAAACTCTGTCATAAGAAGTTAAACTCTTAGGAAAATGACAACCTTACCATGTAAAAGGGTTCCGTGGCTGGAAGTTCCCGGTGATAAAACACGTGTCATGTCACATGAGCCTTTCTTGCTCCACTTGCACACAAGTTGCCATTAGGGTCATGTCATGCCATATTCTGCACACGGTGATTGTTTAACGTTGCACTCCGGTGTTGCACTAAGTACCATATCATTCATCCTAAATGACTCCCTTGAAAATTGCTTCTAAAAGTTTGTGCCAAAAATGCTCATGAAATGAACAATTTACTATCCTTTAGCTATTAAGATACTGAAAACTGTCACTTCAGGAAATTGAATACCGTATACCCTGTAAAACATGTTGTTCTGAAGCTTTGCTTCAACAATTACTACCTATCATCTGTCAGCTTGTGAGTATTGTGTTTAGTCAGTTGTTAAATTTAATACTGTAATCACATTCTGATGTGAGAAAAAGAGAAGTACTGGAATCTCAGTGTAGCATTTTGAATCTGAACAAACTGAAGGTGTTCGTATCCATATTATTGTTTGTATTTTATAAATTCTTGATTGAGCTGCCAAGAAACTCAAGTTATTTTGGGGAACCCACAGGGTTTTTCTAGGTTTTTAATTATGGTTACTTTCATTTACTTCAGTAGACACCATATTGGCCATCATTTGACTATATATCAAGCACTAAGGACTAAAAGTTTCAAATAAAGTCTTTCCCAACAATATCTACTGTTGTTAACTGAATGTCTATAAATTTCTTTAATGTTGAATAGACCAAATTTATTTTTGGCCAATTTAAATGGCAGAAATAAGCTTATAAATATATACATATATTTATGTACACATAAATATATTACATATTTCTACTATATAGAAATATAATATATAAACAATTATAATTATATATAATATATAAATATATCATTACAGTTGTATATATAATATATAACCATATAATTATAATTGTATATATAACATATAACATATATAATTAAAATTTTACATAGAATATATAATATAAATATATATATAACATATGTCACATATTATGGATTATATTTCCATGATACATTTATTTCTCTATATATTTATATATGTGTGTGTATATATATACTTCTTGTTATATGCTTATTTATATAAGATATACCTGAAACAAAATTAAAAAGTTGGATTACAATTCAAATACATATCCAACTTTCAAAGCTCAACTTCAGCTCCTATTCTAGCAGAAAAGTGAAAAGTGTTCCAGACTTTTTCCCCTGCAGTGACTTTTCTTTGTTCTGAATTCACAGCACTTATCCTTTTATCTAACAATTAATCAAGAACAGTCACTTGGCATCTTTCAAATTTATATATTTCCATTTAACAAGTGTTTTAATATTTCATATTTAAAACCCCATAGCAATGAGCATAATAAATTTGTAGTTTGTTGAAACCGTTGTGAAAAATACAGTAAGAATGATAAATTCTAGCTCTGGTATTGAATGAGTCACTTAAAGTCTCTCTAACTCAGGGATTTGTTCACTTTTAAAAATTGAGCTATAATTTACCTGCAATAAAATGTATTAATATTAAATATTCAGTTCAAAGAGTTCTGGAAGTTTCACACACCTTTATGACCATAACTCAAACATCTGTAGCACCCAGAGTTCCCTCATGCCTCTCTTCAATTCCTCCCACCATCCCACTATCTGGGGCAACCACTCTCTAATTTCTATGACCATGGACTGATTTTGCCTGATCCTGACTTCATATGAATGGAATGACCCAGAATGTATTATTTTCTGCCTGTTTTCTTGTATTTAAGATGGTATCGTTGAGATTCATCCATGTTGCTGCATGTATTTGTAATCATTTGTTATTTGTTCTGGATGTTGATCCATTGTTATGAGTAAAGTACAATTTACTTTCTTTCCCTGTTCTTGGATATTTGGGTTGTTACAAAGTTGTTGATATTATTAATCTGTGTTTTAACTTCTCTTGAGTAAAATGAGTATGTTTAGTAGGTCTTGAGTCATCTTCTATGTTACTGTTTAAAACTACAGATAAAATGGTATATTATTTTTGTCATCTTTCTAAATTAACTTATGATGGTAATTTTCTTGGTAGATTTCTTCAGATTATCTAAGTAGACAATCATTCCACATAAGAATAAAGACTGTTTTATTTTTTACATTCCAATATTCATGTAATTAATTTTATGTTTGTGGCTTATTGCACTAGCTACTACTTTGAGTACCATGTTGAACATGGTTAGTGATAGCAAACATTTTTACTTTATGATGATATTGTATCATTAAGCAGGATGTTAACTATAGGTTTTTTGTAGATAGTTTTTAACTAATTAAATAAGTTCTTTTTTATTCCCAGTTTTCTGAGAGTTTTTGTCATGAAAGGTGTGGAATTTTGTCAATGACTTTTTCTATATCATTAAAAGTATTTTATCCTTTATCCCCTTAATGTGTTGAATTTCACTGATTGATTTCAAATAATAAAGCAATCTTTAATTTCTGCCATAAACCCACTTAGTCACGATTCATTCTTTCTCCTACCCTTCCTCTCCTCCCTGAGGGGATATCTCATTTCTTTCATTCTTCTTTAGTATAAGGGTTCAGCTGGCCTTCATACCTCCTTCAGTATTTTCTGAAAGTGTTTTTATAGAATTTGTGTTATATCTTTTTTAAATGGTTGAGAAATTTCACTGGTGAATCCATCTGGTTGTTGAATTGTATGGTAGGAATAATTTTAATTAGGAACTATATTTTTCAATAGATATAGGTATATTGAGATCATCTATTTCTTCTTGTTTTAATTTTGGTAATTTGTATTTTTCAAGTCTTTACCGAAAGCAAAAAAAGTTGTTAAATTTGTCCCCTTTCATTATTTTTTGCCTGTGGGTTTGTCATAGATGACTTTTATTACATTAAGGTATGTTCCTTCTATGCCAATTTTTCTGAGGGTTTTAATCTTAAAGGGATGCAGATTTTGTCAGATGTTTTTTCTGAGTCCGTTGAGATGATCATGTGATTTTTGTTTTTAATTCTGTTTGTGTGATACACAACATTTATTGACTTGCATATGTTAAACCATCCCTGCATTCCCTTTGAGAACTGGAACAAGATAAGGATGCCCACTCTCACTTCTATTCAACATAGTACTGAACGTCCTAGCCAGAGCAGTCAGACAAGAGAAAGAAAGGGCATCCAAATTGGTAAAGAAGAAGTCAAACTGTAGCTGTTTGCTGATGATATGATAGTGTACCTAGAAAATCCTAACACCCCCTCCAAAAAGCTCCAAGAACTGATAATTGCATTCAGCAGTTTCAGGATACAAAATTAATGTACACAAATCAGTAGCTCTGCTATCCACCAATAGAGACCATGCTGAGAATCATATCAAGAATTCAACCCCTTTTACAATAGATGTAAAAAACTAAATTAAAATACTTAGGAATATACCAAACCAAGGAGGTAAGAGACTTCTACATGGAAAACTACAAAACACTGCTGAAATAAATCATGGATGACACAAACAAATGGAAACACATCTATGCTCATAGATAGGTAGAATCATTATTATGAAAATGACTATACTGCCAAGAGCAATCTACAAATTCAGTGCCATCCGTATTAAAATACCACTATCATTCTTCACAAAACTAGAAAAGACAATCTTAGAATTCATATTGAATGAAAAAAAGTCTGTATATCCAAAGCAAGACTAAGCAAAAAGAACAAATCTGGAAGCATCCTGTTACCCAACTTCAAACTATACTATAAGGCCATAGTCAACAAAACAGCGTGCTTCTGGTATAAAAATAGGCACACAGACCAATGGAACACAGAATAGAGAACAATGAAATAAACCCAAATAACAGCCAAATGATCTTTGACAAATTAAACAAAACCATAAAGTGGGGAAAGGATACCGTATTCAACAATTGGTGCCAGAATAATTGGCAAACCACACACACAGAATATTGAAACTGGATCCTCATCTTTCACCTTATAAAAAAATCAACCTAAGATTGATCAAGAACTTAAATCTAGGACCTGAAACCATAAAAATTCTAGAAGGTAACATTGGAAAAACCCTTCTAGACACTGGCTTAGTAAAGAGGCTTAGGCAAAGACTTCACGACCAAGAACCCAAAAGCAAATGCAACAAAACTATGATAAATAGGTGGGACTTAATTAAACTAAATAATTTCTGCACAAGAAAAGAAGCAATCAGCAAAGTAAACAGACAACCCGCAGAGCGGGAGGAAATCTTCACAATCAATACACCTGACAAAGGACTAATATCCAGAATCTACAAGGAACTCAAATTAGCAAGAAAACAAACAAACAATCAAACAATTCTATCAGCAAGTGGGCTAAGGACATGAATAGACAATTCTTGAAAGAAGATATGTGAATGGCCAACAAACATATGAAAAAATGCTCAACATCACTAATTATCAGGGAAATGCAAATCAAAACCAAGATGTGATACCACCTTAGTCTTCCAAGAATGGCCACAATTAAAAAAACTAAAAAAATCTAAAAAAAAAAAAAAAAAAAAAAAAATGTCAATGAGAATGCTGTGAAAAGGGAACACTTTTACACTGCAAGTAGGAATGTGAAGTAGGACAACCACTACGGAAAACCATGTGGGGATTCCTTAAAGAACTAAGAGTGCAACTACCATTTGATCCAGCAATACCACTCCCGGTTATCTACCCAGAGAAAAAATGTCATTATACAAAAAAGATATTTGCACACACATTTACAGCAGCACAATTCACAATTGCAAAAATATGAAACCAGTCCAAATGTCCATAAATGAATGAGTGAATAAAGAGATTTTAATATATACAGACACACACACACCATGGAATACTATTCAGACATAACAGATAATGAAATAATGGCATTCTCTACAACCCGGATGGAATTGGAGAACGCTATAACGGTCATATCGAAGAAATAATGTTTTAATCTGTTGCTTTTCTCTGTTGTTTTTCTTTTACAAAACAAATTTTATCTCCTATAGTTAATTTTTTCTTCTACTTGTGTTGCAGTTAATTTGCCTTTCTTGTTTTTTTTCTTTCCAAAGTGGAATTTTAAAATCCCAATATTGTCTTTCCTTGTTACTGATATACAAATATAAACCTATAAACATTTCCCTAAGCACTGTTTTAGTTGTATCAACAAATTTTTTCTTTATTATCCAGTTCAAAATGCTTTCTGATTTCCTTTGTGACTTCTTAGACTTACAGGAAAACGGAATATTAATTGTTCTGATTAAAAGAAATGTACATACTAATTGTTTGTATATGTTGTGTAATAGTTTTCCTGACAAAAGTATAACTGAGATATTAATTAATAGCTTTTTAAAACTAGGTTATAAGATAAGCAAGACCATCAGCTTTTTGTTTGATTTAAAGTATCTGTAAAATGGCAACTTATTTTTTTAAAGGGCTTATATAGTATTCCTGATAAAGCAGAGACCATCTTGACAAATCAGGTTCAGCTTAAAAATAGCTCTATATCTTCTACCCATTTTATCACCACTTGAAATTTATGCTAACAAAACCTCCTGTTAGCACAATTGTCGATTAATTGCCCATAATTTGAACTTTTACGTCTTAATTTTTATTTTTTTAATGTGTGCAGTGAGTTATCATTTTTCCTCAAATTATATTTGCAAAAATATAAAAATGTGTTGTGTGTTACCCTTTGCTGTATGAAACTGAAACATCTAACTTAGCTTTAACATAAATGTATTCTTGTTGGTCTTTGGCTGGTGGTCTCTATTGAATACAGTCTCAATAAATGTCAAAGAAAAGGTGGTATATAAAACACAGTTGTTGACCACAATGTAACGAAGTTACAGAGCAATGAAAATTTAAGTAGAAATATACAAACTAAAATACCACTATAACCTAGAAAAATGAACTGTAATAAAAATTTAAACTTTTAAAATAAATACATAACACTGAAAGTACTACATTTTAGAACTTGTTGAGTTCTAAACTTGTTAAGCAAATAAGAGTTGTTAGTTGGAATTTTATAGTATTCAATGCTTATCCCATCCAGGTCCCTTTTTTTCCAACATTCAGGTTCTTTGTTAGAAGCTAGATACTCATTTTGATCAAAACACATACAGCCCTGGCCTTCTAGCAGCTTAGAGTCAATTATGTATTTTATTCTTAATCATTTATGCATTTGTTCATCAAATTGAGTCTTTAAATGTAAAAGTTGGTGCAGTAATAAGTGAATTATATACAACTTGTTTTCTAGATACTTGCATATCATTAGAGAGAACATATAATGACTATATTATATTACATATATAATATGACTTTATATTGACACTATATAATAACAATAAATAAATAACTAATAAAAATGAGGCAATACGTAGAAAAAAGATATAGAGAGAAAACATAACATGAGATAAAAGCAGAAAAAATATTGTATTTGGGGTAATTTACCAGGAAAACACACAGAAAAGGTTGAGGAATTATAAAGAAAAAAGAGTTTGTGTAGAAGTAGAATTACAGTATTTCATTTAGCAGCTATAAAACATTTCCAAAGTCATCTGTCATTACTTAAGGTTGTGATGAAGAGAAACTTTTCTGAAGCAACTTCACATGAGAATATACTCAGAGGCATGGCATTTGGGCAGAGTGATGTCTGTTAATTACAGAAACCTTGGTGGTTTGCCTTCAGGCAAGAAGTATTGAAGGGCCGGGGCAAGAAGGATCTTTTGGGAGACAAGTTTCCTTAGATCTCTCATATTTCTGCATGTCTATCTACAAAAGGCACTGAAGGCCTTGGTTCTTACTATCTTTTCAGGGATGTTTGTAGTGCCTACATCTGGAACACCCACCAGATATATTTATTTTTCAGTATAATAAAGATGATATCTCCTCCCAGGGCATAGAACAAGCAGGCTTAAAGTCCATTAAAAAAGATTTATGTTCTCAAAGACAGAAGTTCTCCAACACCCACTGTGTGTACAGCATCCACATCAGTCCCTCCACGGTGCCCCATGAGACATGGGGCTCAATGGGGGAAAAACACACAGACATACACACACACACACACACACACACAAACACAAAGCTTGTTGTGCCATGAGTAATAAGTCCTATGTCTCTGATCCGGAAATCTTATGTCTTCTACCAGCATACATAAACTGTGGCATACTAACACCTCGGCTGACAAGTAAAGGGAGATCTCAACTTGACTCAAACAGGACAGAGTTTGCTTGCATCGAAGAGGTACACTTACGTAAGCTGTCTAAAGTTCCAAACCACGGAGGGGGTAAGGGCTCTGGTAGAAGTGGTTTAAGCACTACCTCCTATTCTTTATCATGTGAGGGATCTTATATGGGTGGACTATACAGCATGCCTGTCGTATACAAGAATCTTTTGCACATCCATCAAAATGTGGTGTTGATGGTTCATCAAGTAATTTGGAGATTGCCTGTACCATTTTCTTCCCCTTCTCCTAGGAACGGCGTTAGTTTAAGGAAGAAAATGGGCATTGTGTCTGGGCATGTTAAATAAAATTATTGATGTCATTCTGGCAGGGCCTGATTCGAATAGTGATGTCATAGAACTAATTCAAAGATGCTCTGCCACAAAATATAAATTGTCCAGTATTTGACACATGGGTTTTAACCACTTTTTTTTTTTTTATCATGATCAAACAATGATGAACCATGCATTTTAACCAGAAATCTGGAAGTGAAACATGGCAAGCTTCATCAAGAACAGATGAGTTCATGATCAATGAGAAATGGTGGGTATGCCAATGTTGTGCGCTCAACAATTTGGCGAGTAGGTAAAATTTGGCAAGTAGGTAAATAACTGTGGAAATAGATGGTGGACAACTGAGCAGGAGAGCAGCGGTGGCAGGAAACAGTCTTAAATCTGATAGCAGCTTCTTCATCCAAATTGCCCTGGACAGGTGGTGAGAAAATAATATAGTCTTTGTTGAATATTAGTAATACATATGATTGTGGGTTGCTCAGACCAGTGCCAAAGGAAAAGAAGTTTGATGTTTCTGCTGAATAAAGAAAAACGTAGCAAGAAAGAATATATTGTATCTCGAGCAGCGCAGGGATGATGTTAAATTTGAAAGACCTCGAGTTAGTGATGGAGTGGAATGCAAGATTGCATCAGCCCTTGTGTCAGACCAGTTTAAAATTCATTCACATCCCTAATGATAGAAATAATTTCACCAAAAGAGGAAAAAGCTGAAATTATGAGAAAAATTTTTAAAAAACGCAGAAAAAACAACCAGGATGGGGACACCAACTAACATTTTTGTGAATGAAGAGAAGTAGCTTGGGAGAGCAAGCCCGTCTTGAAAAAGCTAATAAGGAAATGAAATCCATGCCGTATTTTAAGGGAATATGGAGCTTCTCTGAAGGAACATCCTGTATCTTGATATGAGATATGGTAGTAGAAAAGAATGATGAACTGCATCTTCCTGAGGGAACTTTTCCTAAATGTTGGAAAAAGATGCAAGTCTAGGTGCGTGCAGTAGAGGAGGTATAGAAAGTGAAATTTCTCCTGCTCCCCTCTTTGACTTTCCTGGTCCCTGGTGGATGTTGAGACCACATACAACTCCTCTTACTCAGTCATTCTGTGGAAAACATCCTTTGCTTCAGGTGGATTAAACGTGGCTACACTTCTACTTGTGTCCTTATGATGACCCTGAAATTTCCGGAGACATTTGTGGTGTCAGGAAAAATGGTTACATGTGTTAAGTGTCCAGCCTCGGGGCAACAACTGTAACTATTTTCGTTTTGAATTTGCTGCTTTGCTAATAGCCTGGGGCCTATTGTCCAACTATGCTTCTCATTCATGTGCTGTTGTAAGCTGGCATGTTTCTGAGTTTAGATAGCGTTTATTTCACAGATGCCCAGCAATCAAAGAGCGGACCAACAGAAAAGCAAGACAAAGATACTGAGCAAGTGGAATCACTCTCCTTTACCGGGGTGGGGGGATGTTAACGTGTTTTAGAACCGTAGCATACAGTTGAGCTAAAGAACAAGGTCAAACAGCACATTAGATGTGCCACGAAGGAGGTCAGTGTAGCAGCAAGAAAGAGCTAGGTTCCAGTTTTGGCACTGTTAACAGCAGACATGTCTTCCTGCTTAATGGGATCATCCCAGTCAGGGCATGCATTGAATACCCACTACAGTAGTTACTAATCCATGGAGGGTCATCAGAGACTCACTGGAGCTACAGATGTGGTCCATTGCAACCACCTGCTCCCTGGAGAAGCTACTCAGCAGCTCAGAATCTCCACTCACCATAGATTTCATATTGTTTGAACTACAGAATGTGACTCCAGGTAAGTGTTTTGTAGATTTTTCTAGAGCTTTGATTCTTGAAAAGAAAGAAGGCATTTCCTACAACAATCATGGTGATTTGTGAGGATTGTTTTGATTGTCTCAAGTATAGGTGGGGAGAGATGTCAGGTGCCAAAAGCTTTTAATGGGCAGAGCCAGGAATGTAAGACATTCTGGAATGTCTAGGATAAATTTTCATAGTGAAGAGTTTCTCTGTATTTCACACAATGTAAAACATCCCCCCCCAACTAATCAATTATGAGAAAAGCCTGTTTAAATCCTATAACAAAAACTATTTTGTATTCAAATATAAAATATCTTTATGGATTTAATATGTACTAAAATTGCCATGGTAGGATATTATAATATATATCGAAAGAAGAACATAAGCTTTTTTTTTAATGACCAAGGATTAGGGTTAATTTCAAGAAACTGCATAATTGATGTCAATAATAATCAAGGTACTTCAGTTCTCAGCACAACATTCCTGATTCACTAAGAATTTGTAACCGGGTTTTATTGTGATTATTAATGTGTACGTATCTGTGTGTGCATGTGAGTGTGTATGTGTGCATCTGTAGATATGTGAGTAGTCATCATTCATTAGGTTATTTTAGCATGATCATGCTTGAGGGTTTAAAATAAAATGATTTTGTTATAAATCACATAATCTTTTTTATTCTTTTTATTCCAGTTTGTATGTTATATTTTGAAATTCTGTGTGCAATAAATGAGGTGTTACAAAATATTTCATACTAAGAGAAGACTTCAATTCTGCGATACTTGAGAACTATTTTTCCAGACTATGCATGCATTTCACTGGGCAATACGATCAAACATGCTGCCACCCTCAGTGCTGTCCCCTGTCACTGTGCCACCCACCAAGTGACACATGTAGCTGAGTGCTAGCTGGGCTTGTACTTCCAAACCTTCTGGAAATGATTGCAAGGACACTCAGTAGGATACAATGTTAACTCTGGTTATGCTGGCAATGGATAGGATGTTTCTCTGTTTTCCTCAAGCAGGAATATTAATCCTTTCCTCAACCATTTCTGCACATTCTTTTCTTTGAACTCTCTAATTGTATTCCAGTTTTTTTTTAAAATAATATCAGCAACAAATTGAATGCATTGTCTTTCACTGATGATTCACACTTACTTAGCAAATTATAAAATTTCCCCTTCTGTTGACACTGTTTCACAATTAATTTGAAATTGATAACATTTGCATAAAATTAGAGAATAAATAAAGTGGGCTCTAGAAGAGATATAGTAAACCTTGATTATTATATTTAGTATTTCATGAATTATTTCCTTCAGTGTTTCTTTGGAAAGCTCTGTTTTTATTTTTGACGGAATCAACAATACATTGCCTCATATAATAAGTTCTTGTAGGACCATAGTTGTGTTTGGGTCACTTTGTGCAGTTTTTGATAGAGGGTCATATAAAAATGCTTTAAATACATAAAGACAGGACAGAGCTGATAGCTTCCTTTTCATCTTTCTCTGTCTCTCTCTCTCTCTCTCCTTATTGTAATTTGAAAGTTGGCCTATTTTAAAGCAGTTCTGTTAATGCAACAGTGGTTTTGAAACACTGTATTAAAAGAGACCACTTTAAAGCAGCCACTCAAGAAATCGTTAACAGCTTATAAAAAAAGAAAATACCATATAAGGTACACTTTTATGGCTGAGATCTGACATTCACAACTGAGAGAAAGGTTGGGGAGAAGTCTTTCTTCATTAGCAGCATGACCAAAGCACTTAGAGATTTCACTCCCTCACATCCATTATTCCATCTATTGTCCTAATTTAATTTTCCATGATTTTCCTGACAGTGAAGGTTGGCAACTCTTAAGTATAGTACAAAAGGTTTGCAGCACTCATGTTAATAATTACACAAGCTGCTGAGGTTTTTTGCTGAAGGGTGTATTGTCAAAAATATCAAATTTTAGACAAAAGCAGAAGCTACAGATGTGAGTGGAGCTGGAATCCCTGAGTGCCTTTGTTTTTATCCATAGAAAGAAGCCACCTCATGAGGTCTAAATGTTAATAAAGCATTCATACCATTTGGGGCCTTTGGGGAGCTCTAAACAGGAAAACAAGATCTTGGAGAATTGCCATCAAATTGTTGCTGCTATTGTCTCTGCTGTTGCTTACCAGGGTTGTTCTGACAATGTAGAATCTATTATTTTTATATTCTTTCTTAGTCAAATAGATTTGTTTTCTCATGATTTCTCATGATACGTATAGGCCAGCTTTGGAACACTTAATCTAAAAATATGTCTTCTTAACTGTAGAAAAACGTAAACTTTAGTCCATCAACCTTCTATCTTTGCTTTAAGGATGCAATAATTTGCTTTCCTTTCTTCTTCTGTTTGTCATAGGAGGCTGAATTCCTTGCAGTGTGAAATGCCTTGTACCACCTATGCCCATGAATTACCAATTATCCACACCTGTAAACCATACTCCAAGCAAATAAGGTGGCCATGGCTTATTAGAAGGAGTCATTCAATATCTGTGCTCATTAAAAATTGACCATAGGCTGAATTAATAAGATTCTATTTACTTTGTACCTAACATTTTGTGCCAAACACAAGTAGAAGATTTGGTGACTAATAATACACAAATACACTTAAAAGTATATTTAGATTCCTAACATATTGTAGGTTTATACACATATTTGACATATAAAACCAACACGTGTATCTCATAATTCCACCTTTTCTCCACCCATTAGATAAATACCATTGTAAGCCCAGAGAAAGCTAGAACTATAAACAGAGAGCTGCTCATCTTTGGATTGTAGTTGATGTTCTTGACTCAACTGGATAATAACAATTTTTCCAAAATGTGTCCTTTGGAGAGAAAGATGGTCTTTTTAAATGTCAACATCTTTAAGAACAAAGTTCGCCATAAGTAATTATTTAAAGAATTTGAATACAAGGACTATTTCTTCCCCACAGAAAGGAGTGTGAAGTGCTTGTACGCCCTGAAAGGTAAGTCTAAATGACAGGTTTGCAGGGATATTACCAGGTGACGACTCTGCCTGAGTTGATATAAAGGGTCTTAGCACCAGCCAACATCCCAACCCCCATACCTGTAGCATTTCATATATATTGAAAGTGAAACCTAAACGACAGAAAGTTTGTGCCATTTCTTCTTTGGAGTCCACGAAGCATAACAAAGCAACTGCATTAGGACAGAAGTGATGATAGGACGTACTTAGGCAGGAAGAACATCAGAGACAAGGGTCTGCATACAAATAGATTGTATATGGCATGAAATAGACCCACACATTCTTGTGTCATCAATAAGTAGCTAAGAATTGAATGAGTGGGCCTGCTAGAGTTTAGCTGAGAGCTGAGTCGAGGTGTCCCTGCAACAAAGGCACCCCTTTGAGGGCTGGGCAGATCTAAGCCATTGTCAGAACACAGTGGAGTCACTGGTTTTAGCAGCACCTGAGGGGTGTGAATAGGAGCATATAGTCACCAAGGCAGAGTGTTACCCGAGTGGACTCAAGAGAGTGACTGCTTGAGTGAAGATACAGCATCCTTGGTATTAGCTGTGTGACTTTGAACATGCTTCTCAACCTCACGAGGCTTCCATTCCATCATCCATATGAAGTTATTAAGGGTGTCTTTTTTAGGACTGTTATTAAAGTAAATGCTTTGTAACTATCATGGACTTAGAACAGTACCTAGTAGGCACTACATGTGAGCGTGCTAAATAAGTAAAGTCAGAAGGGGTTAATGGCTCCGCTCCCTGTAAGTAATCATGGTGTGCTGCTACTTCCAAGAGAACAGACGCTCAATTACAGCAGCCACAGGCTCTTTCTCAGTGGATGCTTACAGGACAGAGGCCAATGCTCAAAGCAAGATGGGATGACATTTCCTCACCACCGATTATGAAGGGGAGACAGCAGGTAACAATGTATAGGCCAGATACCCTTCAATGCCACTATGATTTTGTTTAAACTTTTCACTATAATGTGATTTCACTCAAGGGAGGTAGGAGAGAAACCTATTTGAAATAAATCATTAAAGAATGAGAGTATTTCTTCTTAAAAAATAAGAACAAGTTTTCACACCTTTTTTTACTCTTCTGAGGGCATTTGTGAACAAAACACGAAATGAGATTATTTAAAAACTTTAAAAAATTAATTTATACTTTCTTTCAATTATATATAGTATATTTTAGTCATTGTGTTAAATTCAGACTCCAGAAGAATAGCTTTTTATCTGAGAATTTTTAAAAATATTTCTTTTAAACCTCTGCAATTACTAGTTTATTAGAATCATCCAGGACTCAGATGTTCACTAATCCTCCTGAAATTACATAAGCAAATGCAAATGGAAAGAATCCAAGTCAAAATGATATAACAAAACAGCACTTCCTCACAAAAGCATATAAAAATACAAGAACGCTGTTTTAAAATATGGGCACTTTAAGAAAACAATAATCTCAAAAAACACAAAATTGACAAATTGTTTTCTAAACTGCAAAGTAGATAAACAGGACTAATGAATACGTTTGGGTTTTGTAAAAAAAAAAAATATTCAAATACATTGACTAATTCATACTGAGATGCAAAATTTGTCTTCTTTTCTCCTATTTGATTTATGAAGGGGCAACACATGATATAGGAAAATATACCCTATTTTAAATGCAGTATCTTCATTTCAAAGCTGGCCCAATTAATTAAAAAAACTTTTTTTTTTTTTTTTTTTTTTTTTTGAGACGGAGTCTCGCTCTGTCGCCCAGGCTGGAGTGCAGTGGCGGGATCTCAGCTCACTGCAAGCTCCGCCCCCCGGGTTCCCGCCATTCTCCTGCCTCAGCCTCCGGTGTAGCTGGGGCCACAGGCGCCGCCACCGCGCCCGGCTAGATTTTTGTATTTTTTTAGTAGAGACGGGGTTTCACCGTGTTCGCCAGGATGGTCTCGATCTCCTGACCTCGTGATCCGCCCGTCTCGGCCTCCCACAGTGCTGGGATTACAGGCGTGAGTGACCGCGCCCGGCCCTAATTAAAAAAACTTCTAATGGAGAGTCTCAGCTTCCTGAGCAGCCCACATTTAGATAAATGGGAAAAGACAACTACAGCCAGTATTTTCACAGTCTTCACTGAGGCTAACATCAACTCAATACTTAATATGGTCTTGTATTTTTAAAAAATATTTATTTATTTATTTATTTATTTGTTTATTTTTTGAGATGGAGTCTCACTCTGTCGCCCAGGCTGGAGTGTAGTGGCGCGATCTAGGCTCACTGCAAGCTCCACCTCCCGGGTTCACTCCATTCTCCTGCCTACAGGCACCCGCCACTAGGCCCGGCTAATTGTTTGTATTTTTAGTAGAGATGGGGTTTCACTATGTTGGCCAAGATGGTCTCGAACTCCTGACCTCGAGATTCGCCCGCCTCGGCTTCCCAAAGTGCTGGGATTACAGGCGTGAGCCACCGCGCCTGGCCGCAGTCTTGTATTTTAAGCTCACACTTTTGGTAATACAATCTCAGGTCTTCTTTAATATTGGAACTGCAAAATATAGCTGCTATTACATATAAAGATAAAATAGCATATATGTAATATGCTATTACATATAAAGTTACTTTTCTATTAGTCCTTTAAGGACAGACTTTTAAAATGTTTGACTCTAATATCCCCATGCTGTAAATAGATTGGTCACTCTTCAGTTTGCAAATATAAGTGGGCCATGTGAAATTTGTTGTCAACTGATCAACATTTGATCCATGCATTTAGTTATGGACGTAAACTGCCTCAATTTAACTATTTACCCCCATCATGATAGGTAGAGTATGTAGACGAAAGCTTTTTATCAGCTAACTATATGAAAGGATAAACACTGTAATAATTCACGTGCTCTTAAATGGGCAAAAGCAAAAGACTAGCTTCCCCTTAGGAAAAAAAAAAAAAAAAATCAGACTGATGAAAAGGACAATACTAAAAAACAAAAAATTGCATTTACTTAGTAGCATTCAGAATGTCAACAAAACAGCTGCATTTTTTTTTTTTTTTGCAATCACCAAGTGGTATTTAGTTAACAGAAAAACAATTATTTCATATATTCCACATCAAAGACAACCGATGAAAGATGAAAAAACCACCATCTCCATATGTAACTAATTTGTGCTGCACACTAACAAGAAGCTGCTTTGAATTTCCAGCCAATTTACGACCCCCACACTATACTAGGCAAGGTTAGTGGCTATTGAAAATACCACCAGGACAGGGCTATCTAAAGACACATTTGGTAATGTGCTAACTATACATAAAAAGACACTTTACATTTTAAAAACAAAACTTCCACAGCCTTACATTTCAATTTTCTTCTTTAAAGGGAGTGAGTTGTGTACGGGGGGCTAATTGCTTTATAGACAAGAAAAAAATAACTGTGCTAGAACCAACTTATCCATCATCATGACCTTCTTCTTCATCTTTCTTCTCCTCATCCTCTTTATCTTCCTCATTTTCCTCTTCTTCCTTCTTTTTCTTGGGTTTTTAGCCTTGACGACTCCCTTTTGCTGCATCAGGTTTTCCTTCAGCTCAGTATGCAGGGATATCCTTTTGTACTTTTCCTTCAGCTTCACAGCCTTCTTTTCATAGGGCTGCTTGTCATCTGCAATAGTGTTGCTCCTCTTCTCTCCCAGGTTCCTCACAACATCACCAATGGATAGGTCAGGATATTCTCCTTTGATTCTTGGGTGATTCTGGGAACAGAACAAGAAAAAGACTGAAGAAGGCCTCTTGGGTGTGGTGGGATCCTTGAGCTGCTTTTTTGTCTTTCCACTAGGATTCCCTTTTATAATGGGCCTTATCCGCCTTTGCCATGTCTTCGCATTTTTCTTTCTCCTTAGTAAACATGGTCTTCCACCTCTCTGAAGTTGATTGAAACATGTGGGTGCTTCCCCTTTTGCTCGTCCCAAGTTTGCACAGAGAATACCTATGGTGACATTTTGCCTCTCAGCTTCTCAGGATCTCTTTCACCCATGTTTAGCTGTTCTCCCTCTGTGAGGCACAGAGTCGCAGAGTGCCCATCCGACTCTCACCTGCCCCAGTGCTGTCTCTATGGAGTTCAATGTACTGCAATGGCTGAATCAATGGGAAGTAAAAATGCTATCATGAGTCATATCATTACAAAGTTTTTTGGATTTTGCCCTTTTTATTTTGATACAGTGATCTTGATTCTAGAAATATTTGAGAATCATATTTTGGATCTATTGCTTCACCCTTGGCATGACTTCTGTCAAACAAGTTGACCTAAATCTGTTTCATGATTTCTCACTTTACCTGCAAACTGAATACTGAATCACCAATAATATCAGAAACTCCTCTCTTTACGAGAGACAACGTAATATTTATGACACCATGAGTATCATTTACCTAAGGTGTTTTATATTTTCAGATCAACTAAGACAATTGAAGTCTCGTCTAATTGTCCATACTTAGCTCTTAGGTCATTTGACTCAATATTGATGGAATAGTTAATCTGGTATTATGTAAGTTTCCCTAGAATATGTTATTAAAACCAATATAAAGTATGGAATATCAATTTTGATTTTACAGTCTCTACAAGCCTTAAATGCTTCAGTCTTAGAATATTTTATTAATTAAACATAATTATGAATCTTTTAAAATTATATCAGGAAAATAAAGTTTCATATCTGTTTAAACACATAAATTAATGTGAACCTTAAATAATTTTATACGTTTAATTTTAGTAAAAGCACAAATTAAATCCATATTTATATTATCAACAATGTCAATAATATTTTTTGAAATAATATATTAATTTATTATAGCAATTCCCGTTAGGAATAATAGAATATTATTTGTTTTTAACCCATAATATATATGAGTCTCCACCAAAAATAACTTACTGACAACCAGCAAATAAATAATCATCACAATAGAGAATAACTATCCTTTTAAAAGGTATTTTTTGCATAGTGTGTATAATTTTCACTGTATTTGCACATACTTCACTCACTTCTCTTCCATTCTAACCCTTTAAATAGATAAGACAGATAATAAGAGAATAGAGCAGATAGAGAGTGATTTTGTAACTTTTGTCCAAGGTCATCCAGATAATTAACGACAGAGACAAGTATAGAACAAAAATTATTGAACTAATGTAACATACATGTAAATGGTTAGATGATAGTTATGCAGGAAAACTATGAAAAAGCAAGCAGAGAGCTTTTAACCCCAGTTTATGCAGTGGACGCATTTGATTGTGAATCTCAATAATGAACCAAAAGGACAAAAACAGACTGTAAGATCATATTTACCTGTTTAAAACGGGCTGGTTTCTCACCCTTTTTATTGCAGCAGTGGCAAACATTCTCAGGAGATGTAGGTTTTTGGTTAAGAAATTAACCAAATTGTAGAAATTTGGTTATTAACCAAATTGTAGAAATTTGGTTATTAACCAAATTGTAGAAATTGTAGAAAGTATTGTATTAGCAGAAAACACTCATATTCAAAGAAAACACTTTGAGAGTCTCACCTGCAGAGTTCCACAGGACGGAGAACAGGATTATGAACAACTAACCAGGAAAAAAAAAAAAAAAAAAAAAAAATGTAGTGTCTGAAATCTGTGTAATACAATAGATAAGTTATCTATGTTAAAATACAGCATTTAGACCAATCCGAAAACTGTTCCACAATACAAGGGGCTATCAGGGTCAGGACAAGTGATCTGCAGGGTCAAGAGATGTGGCCCCACGACGATGGCCATCTTATAAGCTGTGTTCTGAGGGTCAGGAGATGTGGCCCCATGGAGACCACGGCCATCTTGTAAACTATGTTCTGAGTATCTGGAATCCTTAAACCTCCACTCAGCGGGCCCTGTTCATTGATCTGCTTTCAGGACTTGTGCCTCTTTCCCAGGATAATCCTCCAGAGGGTAGACCACGAAGGCCCACAGGATGCTCAGAAGAAGTCCTTTTATCTGGAGAGGGGGTGTTGGATAAACTAGGATGTTCACATGTGAATACTTGAGGGCTTTCACCACGTAGAAGGGAATCAAAGTTATAAAGGAATCCCCTTGAGTTGTCAGGTTTCAGCATGAAACTGAAGAAAATGAGAATTTCTATCTTCAGTCTGTCTTCCAGGTCATGAAAACATATGAAGGTATGTTTTCAAGGTAAAATGCTAGATATAGTGCATTTAATCATTTTTTTACCTTGATTTAAAACTCTTAGATATTTGGACATGAAGTATATGGCCCTCCCTTTATACTATTAACCCAGGCTCCATGAATATCAGGCATAGCTAATTCTGCAGGCTTGTAGTTATTATACATCTAATTAAAAGTTAATACCAATTTTTCCATTTTGATGGAAGTGCTATTATTAATTCCCTATGCTGCTGTCTTATTACAAGACCATGATTATTTCCCACTTGTCCTATGCACCTGCTTAGACTGAGATCACCCAATCCTCATTTCATCCTCCAACCTCAGGCCTCTTAGCTTGCTGGCTAAATACATTTAATTATAATTAATTAACATAAATTTTGATAATAGTATTCTGTAACTAAAAATAACAGTATGATTCCTTCTTTATTATAGAGTTGTCTTCAAAATATTTAATGTGGCACAAAAAGACATATTTCAAAGTCTCATATTTGCCCATTATCTATGGCTTCTTGACTTCTGTATCTTTGCAAGTATTGCTCCTTTTACCTGTAAACTGTTTCCTATTTTCTCAGCCTGAATAATGCAGACTCATCCTTCAAGATTCAACTCATGCTTTATTTCCTCTATGAAGTTTCTTCTGTGTCCCTCAGACTGAGTTAGGTGCTCTTCTTTGTGCTCCCACCCATGCATATTTCCATCATTGCTTACTGTTGTTACCAATTTTTCTTCTGTCAATTATAGAATATAAGCAATTTAAGATTAGTGGCTGTGCTGTTTTACTTTATTTGTGAAATCATTATACAAACATTTGTTCAGATCTGCTCTAATCCATATACTGTGCAAATCCCTGGCTATATAGTGAGAAAATACACAGGCCTTGTCATTGAGAATGCAACAGGAAGACATGCTCACAGTCTCCAGGCACTGTGATCTGGGCTTAGACGGAGTTAAGTACAGATTGTCATAGCAGCGCAAAAATGTCTACCTATCTTTTACCCCCAGGGGAGGAGGCGTCCTGCAGAAAGGGGTCTAGGCTGAGACCTGTGTAGGATTCATGTTTGATAGACCCACGCTTGGTACATAACATGCATATAACACACCCTTTGTAATCACTGCATTTGCATTCATCCAAGAACACGACAAACCTGCTGTGCTCTGGCATGGGCAGTAGAAGTTATAAAAACAAACAGGGTCGAACCATGAGGATGAAAGAAGTACTGATCAGAATTAGGACAAAGCCACGCTCCAGCCACTCTAGGATGAGAAAGCATGATCAGGAGAGCCAAAATAGCTGAGTGAGAAAACATATAGACCATTTATCTCAGAATTCTACATATCTATATCATACATATATTACATAATTCACAGCCTATTTTAGTTTAAAGAAGGTAAAGCCTTTAATTTTTGCTTCACAGGAATGGCAGTTCATCCTTGTCTCTGGAATGGGATGAAAAATGATGCTAGAAAAAATAATGTAAAAAGACAGTAATTAAAGTTAATGTAATTAAAGTTAATGTAAATGTAATATACAGAGATTTAAATAACTGCATAGACCTATTTAAGACTCATTCTATATGATGGGTTCAGGTTTTCTCTACTGTTTATTGATTATGTTTATAATATAATGTCTCAATTTAAAAATCAGCTATTGTTAAGAGGTGGATATTTACTTGTAAAAACTAACACAAGTACGCAGTCAGTGTTTTTTAAGAGTAAGAAAATGAGTAAATACAACCTCTTACCGAAAGATGCAAAAAATATGACTATTCCATTTTATATGTGTAACACCTAACATATCTCTTTCCTTTCTGAGCAAATCACAATTTGGAAATTTGTAAAATTAGCCTCTGGCACATCCTTGAATAAATATAATTGGATCTGTAACAAATCATACCGTGAGAATAAGACTTTGTCTACATGACCACTGCTGATTTTAGTAATGACCATTTCCCAAAGCAATCTTAAAAGTAGTTTTACTAGTGGATCATATCTGAATATAGTAGATTTAACAAGTTAGCTTAGACCGTGGTACTTCAGGACATAGAATAGGCTTAAGTCAAACATTTTGTTAATATAATTTACTAAAGACAGTTGACAAAAAAAAACCAAACAGCTTTCAATCTATTTAGTGAACCTCTCTGAATACATGTGATTGAAGAAATAATCTTACATTTATTTCAAAGTATTATTAAATATGTTTTTGGTATTTTGTTAAATATTATTCACATTGAACATAAAGTATATTTAGTGTCTCTGGTCAAATAAAAGAGTACATGTATATAAGTTTTGAAAAATATATATTTAATTGTTACATTCTGTTCCCTTTATTGTCAGATATATAACCTGACCCTACCAAAAATCTTAACAATAATAAACTTTGTAACAGAAAACTATGCAGCTTTAGTACATAATAAACTGGACATTTGAATTATACATTTGTATTCTTCAATAAATATACTGCAATTAATAGAAAGAGAGAGATGGAACCAGAAGCTATAATATAAAAGATGTATAAGACGCATCAAACAGTCACAAATGTGACTTTATATGAATCTTAATTTAAACAAATAGATTACAATAAAATTCAACATCTTTTCAAGGTAAAAACTCAACAAATTAGGTATATTAGAAATATACCTCAACATAATAGAGGACTAATATGATAAACTCACAGCTAACATTATGCAGAAAAACAATGAAAAATTGAAAGCTTTTCCTCTAAGATCAGCAACAAGACAAGATTGCCCATCTTACCACCTCTATTAAACATAGTTCTGGAAGCACTATCCAGAGCAGTTAGTTAAGAAAAAAAGAATAAACTGCATATAAATCATAGAGGATGAAGTTAAACGTTCTCTGTTTGCAGACATGATTGTAAATATAGAAAACTCTGAAGAATCCATCTAAAATCTGTTAGAACTGTTAAACAAATTTAGTAGAGTTGCAGGATACAAAACAAAAATACAAAAATTAATTGTTGTATATACTAAAAATGAATTGTTCAAAAAATAAATTAAGAAAATAATCCCATTCACAATACATCAAAAATAATAAATATTTAGGAATAAATTTAACCAAGCAGATAAAAAATCTGTAGACTTACAACTAGAAGACATTGATAAAATAAATTGAGGAAAACACAAATAAATAAAAAAAATTCCATGTTCATAGATTGCAATAGTTAATATTGTTAAAATATCCATACTATCTAAAAGTTATCTATTAATTCAATTTAATATCTATAAAAATTCCAATGGCGTTTTTCACAGAAATAGAAAGAAGTCTTCAAAGTCTTCCAATTTTAATGAAGTCATGAGTAGCTGATGCAATTTTGAGCAACAACAAACCTGGAGGCACCATACTTTCCAATTTCAAACTATGTTACAAAGCTCTAGTAATCAAAACAGTGTGGTACTGGCATTAAAGTAGACACACAGACCAGTAAGAAAAAAATAGAGAGCCCAGAAATAAACCCATGCATATTCAGTCAACAAATCATTGAAAAGAATGCCAGGAATGAATTATGGGGAAAGGGTAGAGTTGGGAAAACTGGATATCCACATGGAAAAGAATAAAATTATATTATAAAACATTAATAAAATTATATTGCCCCAAAATTAACTTGACATGGATTAAGTCTTAATTGTAAGACCTGAAAGAGAAAACTTCTAGAAGAAAACATAGGGAAAGTGTTCCTTGATACTGACTTTGACAATGAATATTTTGGTATGACACCATTAGTACAGGCAACAAAAGCAAAAATAAACAAGTGGGACTACATTAAACTAAAAGCTTCTTCACAGCAAAAGAAATGATCAACAAAATGAAAAGACAATTTTAAAAATGTGAGAAACTATTTGCAAAAAACATCTGATAAAGGATTAATATCCCAAATCTATAAGGAGATTGTACAACACAATAGCAAAAAATAAAAATAAAAATAAAAAAGAAGAAGAAGAAAAAAAAGCACCTGATTAAAAAATAAAATGGGCACAAACCTTGAATGCACATTTTTCAAAAGAAGACTCACAAATAGCCAAGAGGTATATGTAAAGGTGTTCAATAATACTATTCATCAGGAAAATGTAAACCAAAAGCATAATGAGATATCACCTCAAATGGGTCAGAATGGCTATAAATAAAATGACAAAAGATAACAAGTGTTGGCAAGGGTATGGAGAACAGGAGATCCTTCACACCATTAGTGGGAATGTAAATTGGTACACCCATTATGGAAAACAGTAGAACGGTTCCTCAAGAAATTAATATTATAACTACCAGGTAATTATTTAATTTCACTTCTGAGTATACATCCAAAATAAATGACATCAGTATCTCAAAGAGATAGCTGCACCCACATGTGTACTACAGATTTTTCAAAATATCCAAAATATGCAGTCTGTCTATTGACATGTAAATGGATTGAAAAAAATGTGGTATGTTTGTATGTGTGTGTGTGTATGTGTGTATACAATGGAATATTATTCAACCATAAAAAGAAAGAAACCTTACCATTTGTTACAGATGGTTGAACTTGGAGGATATCAGGCTAACTGAAATAAGCCAGATGGGGAAAGACAAATATTGTATAGCCTTCCTTATATGTGTACTCTAAAAATGTCAGACTCACAGAAACAGTAAGTTTTAGAAGCAAGGTTGCCAGGGGCAAAGGATGGAGGTGGTGGAATTAGGGAGATGTCAGTAAAAGAATACCCACATTCAGTTACTCACTCATTTACAATGAGTAAATTTTGGGGATCTTATGTACAACATGATGACTCTAGTTAATAATACTGTATTGTTTAGTTGAATTTTCCTAAGAGAGTAATGAATGTTGTGTCCTCACCACACCACAGACACAGACACAAACACACATAATTAATGGTGATAAATGTGTTAATGTAGTAATCGTTATATATTGTATACCTGCATCAAATAATTGTGTAAACAATTTTTATCAATTATTTTTCTCAATAAAACTGGAAAAAGAGACAAATGAAACAAATACAAATAATCTTTAAAACATTATGAAATTTATTAAATAGCCGGGCGCGGTGGCTCAAGCCTGTAATCCCAGCACTTTGGGAGGCTGAGACGGGCAGATCACGAGGTCAGCAGATCGAGACCATCCTGGCTAACACGGTGAAACCCCGTCTCTACTAAAAAATACAAAAAACTAGCCGGGCTAGGTGGCGGCGCCTGTGGTCCCAGCCACTCGGGAGGCGGAGGCAGGAGAATGGCGGGAACCCGGGAGGCGGAGCTTGCAGTGAGCTGAGATCCGGCCACTGCACTCCAGCCCGGGTGACAGAGCGAGACTCCGTCTCAAAAAAAAAAAAAAAAAAAAAAAAAAAAGAAATTTATTAAATATACTCATGCCTCAATATACATGAGAGATTGGTTCTAGGACCCCATGTGGATACCAAAATGCACAGATGCTCAAGTCCTTTATGTTACATTATGTAGTATTTTAATATAACCTATACATAGCCTCCTGTATAATTTAAGTCATTTCCAGATTACTTATAATATCTAATACAATGTAAATACTACGTAAATAGTGAATTCATTGCTTAGGTAGTAATAATAAAAAAAGAAGTTTGTATATGTTTAGTAAAGAGACAACTATCATTTAAAAAAGTATTTCCAATTCATAGTTGGTTGAATCCACAGATGTGGAACCCATGGATATGGAGGGTCAACTGCAATCAGAAATTTGAATACTAAACCTGATAGTTAATAATATTCAAGTTTATTGTTAAATTATTTAGATCTGATAATAATATTGTGAGCACATCATAAAAATAGAGCCCTTATATTTTAGAGGTAAACAAGAAATACTGAAAAATTATAGTTTGGATTTAGTTTCAAAATAATATGGAAGGAGGATGTCAGATAATATTGATTATGAGTTGATAATTTTTGAAGCTAAGTAATGAGTTCACAGAAGCTCCCTGATATATTATGTATAGTTTTATAAGTTTGAAATATTCCCTCACAAAGCAAAAAAGAAAAAGATGTTGCCATAATACAGATTGATTGTCTCTGAAATAACAATGCAGAATTATAATAAAATTGTTGATATTCTCATTTTACTGTAATCAAAATAAAAAAATAAACAATATTTAACCTGATTTGTTTTTTCACCAAAATAAAAAAAGAAAAGCAAATGGAAATTCAAAATAATAGCTCTAATTTATTTGTTTTTTTTTTATTGTGTTCTATAATATATTCAGTGTGGAAACCAAATTATCTTATTTAATTTTTATAACAACCCTACATTAGATGCTAGTAGCCTCACTTTATATAGAGAGAAACTGAGCTTCAGGGATTGGAAAAACCAGGATTACTCAAATATTTTCAGTTCTAAAGTCAGGAATTTTGTCTCATGCCATATTTGACAAGATCTTTTGATTTGAAAGTGCCTATCTTTCACTGATCATATAATTAAAATATATAAACAATTAAATGAATACTTGCAAAATCAATTGGGAAAATAAAATGTATCTATTTGGATTTATTTAGAAAGTTAAAAACTGTAGGACTTTCAACCAGACAAGGATTTAATATAGAAAATTATGTACTTTCAAAATGATTGGGAATGCTGTAGACACAAAAGTCAAGAGTCTACCACTGAACTGTCCATTTCAAGGGCACTCAAGTGTAGCTAGTGTTGTGGACTAAATGATGGCCTCTCAAAAATGTCAACATCCTAATACCTGGAACTTGTTAATAAGTTATTTTATATATTAAAAGGGACTTTGCTAATTTGATTAAGTTAATGTAGATTATCCAGGATTATCATATTTGATCCAATATTATCACGAGAGTCCTTAGAAAAGAAGGAACGTTGGAATTAGAACAGGTATTGTAGTGATAGGAGGTTTTAGTTCTACATTGCAATGAATGGTGACAATGCAATGTAAAACTAAAAGGAATGTGGGCAGCCTCCTTAGAAGGTAGAAAAGGGAAGGAAATAGATTCTCGCCTAGAGCCTCCAGCATGAATGCAGTACTGCTGATCCATTTTGGACTTCTTACCTATAAAACGATGAGATAACAAATTCATGATTTTTTTTTTTTTTTGAGATGGAGTCATGCTCTGTCACCCAGGCTAGAGTGTAATGCCTCAATCTTGGCTCACTGCAACCTCTACATCCTGGGTTCAAGCTATTCTCCTGCCTCAGCCTCCCGGGTAGCTGGGATTACAGGCGACCACCACTGTGCATGACTAATTTTTGTATTTTTAATAGAAACGAGGTTTCACCATCTTGGCCAGGCTGGTCTCAAACTCTTGACCTCATGAGCCACTCGCCTCGGCCTCCAAAAGTGCTGGGATTACAGACGTGAGCCACTGCACCTGGCCCATGTTGTTTTTAAGGCACTAATTGTAACGCAAGTTGTCAAAGCAGCAATAAGAAACTAATATAACTGGGATCCATATGCTGCTTCTATCTGCTCCCGCTGCCACGGCCACTGGCAGCCAAAAGCTGATGACTGCCCTGGAATCTTGAGCCCGGCCGCCACAAGAACATCTCTTTGAATTTTGATACTAGCAGCAATAGCAGCAAGCAGATGAGCTCTTTCTGAATTTGACCATCCAAATAATTCACGTTCAGTACTCTAATTGCAACGGATAGTAGGATCTTAGTTGTAAACTTTCTAATTACTTTGATACATCAGGATACAAACAATGACAAATGAATGGTTAAACGTGCAAATCAATAAAGATGATACACCACATTAGCAGAATGAAAGACAAAAATCTTATCATCTCAATAGATGCAGAAAATGCATTTGACAGAATTCAACATCCCTTCATAATACAAACTTGCAACAATGTAGGTATAAAATGAATATATCTCAACACAACAAAGACCATATATGACAAATGCACTGCAATATTATACTAAACAGGGAAATGTTTAAAGCTTTTCCCCTAAGAACTAGAATGAGACAAGGATGCTCACTTTCATCACTCTTACTCAACATAGTACTGTAAGTATTATTTAGAATAATTAGGCAAGAGAAAGAAATAAAGGACATTCAGATTCAAAAAAGAGGAAGTCAAAATGTCTGTGTTTCCAGATGACATAATCTTATATAGACAAAAACCTAACGACTCCAATGACAACAACAAAAACCCTTCAGAACTTATCAACAAATTCAGTAAAGCTGCATAATACAAAATCAACATATACAAATTAGTAACATTATTATACATCAATAATGAACTAGCTGAAAGCAATCCTATTTATAATGGCTACAAAAAATAAAAATAAATAAAATAAAATACCTAGGAATAAATTTAACCAAGGAGGTAAAAATCTCTACAATTAAAATTACAAAACATTGATGAAAGAAATGGAAGGGAACACACAAAATTGAAAAGACATCCCATATTCATGGTTTGAAATTAATGTTGTTAAATTGTCCATACTATTCAGATCAATCTACAGATTAAATGCAATGCATATCAAATTACAAATGTCATTCTTCAAATAAATAAAAAATCTCGAGATCTATATAAAGCCACAAAAGACATTGGGCAGCCAAAGAAACATCTCATGTAGCCCATAAATATATACACCTACCATGTACCCATAATTTTTTTAATACAAAATTAAAAATTTTAAAAATGCTTATTAAAAAAGAAGAAATTCTGAGCGAAAAGAACAAAGCTGAAGGCATCACACTACCTGACTTATGAGACACTATAGTCATAGAAACAAAACCATCACAGTAGTAGCATAGAAACAGACACCAATAGAACAGAGTAGAGAACACCAAAATAGTTCCACATATTTACATCCAATTGATTTTTGACAAAATTGCCAAGAAAATATATTGAGGAAAGACAGACTCTTCAATAATTTGTGCTGGTAAAATTGCATATCCATATGCAGAAGAATGAAATTAGACCCCTCTTGCTCACCATATAAAAAAATTAAAATGAATTAAAGGCCGGGTGTAGTTGGTTATACTTATAATCCCTGCACTTTGGTAGGCCAAGGTGGGTAGATTGCTTGAGCTCAGGAGTTCAAGACCAGCCTGGTTAACATGATAAAACTCCCTCTCTACAAAAAATATAAAAATTAGCTGTGTATGGTGGTGCACACCTGTAGTTGCAGCTACTCATGAGGCTGGGGTGGGAGGATTGCTTGAGCCCAAGGAGGTAGAGGCTGTAGTGATCTGTGATTGTGCCACTGCACTGCATCCTGGGCAATCAGATGGACCCTGTCTCAAAAAAAAAAAGGAGTTAAAGACTTAAATGTAAGACCTCAAACTATGAAACTACTAAGTAAAAATACTGGAGAAACTCTCTGAGACATTGACCTTAGCAAAGATTTCTTGTGTAATAGCCCAAAGCACAGGCAACCAAAGCAAAAATGGAGAAATGGGGTTACATCAAGTTAGAAAGTTTCTGCACAACAAAGGAAACATTAAAAAAGTGAAGCGATAACCCCTGGAATGGGAGAAAATATTTGCAAACTCTCCACCTGACATATGTTTTGCAACCAGAATATATAAGGGAACTCAAACAACTCAATAGGAAAAAATGTAACAATATGATTAAAGAATAGACAAAATATATAAAAAGACATTTCTCAAAAGAACACATACAAACGGCAATCAGGCATATGAAAAGGTGCTAAACATCTTTGATTATGAGAGAAATGCAAATTCAAACTACATTGAGATTGTATATTACCCCAGTTAAAATGGCTTTTATCCAAAAGACAGGCAGTAAGAAATGCTGGCAAGGATGTGAAGAAAAGAACTCTCATACACTGCTGGTGGGAATGTAAATTAGTGCAGCCACTATGGAGAACAATATGAAGGTTCCTCTAAAAAGTAAAGATAGAACTACTATATGATCCAGCAACCCCACTGCTAGGAATTTAACCAAAAAAAAAAAAAAAAAAAAAAGGAAATCAGTGTATCAAAGAGATCCACACTCCCATGTTCATTGCAGCAGTATTCACAATAGCCAAGATCTGGAAGCAGCTTCAGTGTCCATCAACAGACAAATGGATAAAGAAAATGTCATATATATACACAAAGGAGTACTGCTCATCCACAAAAATGAATTCTATCTGCTCATTTGCAACAATATAAAGGACATTATATTACATGAAAAAATCCAGGCACAGAAAGACAAACTTCACATGTTCTCACTCATTTGCAGTAGTTAAAAATTAAAAGAATTGAGCTCATTAAAATGGAGATTAGAATGATGATTACCAGAGACTGAGCTGGGTAGTGGTGGGGAGTAGCAGGTAAGAGGAAATAATTATTGGATATAAAAATATACTTAGAAAGAATGAATAAGATTTAGTATTTGATAACACAGAGGGTGACTACAGTCAACAATAATTTATAAATTATAATTAAAATAAAACTAAAAGAGTAGAATTGGAATATTTGTAGCACAAAGAAATGATAAATGCTTGAGGTGATGGATACCCCATTTACTTTGATGTGATTTTTACACATTGTATGCCTGTATCAAAATATCTCGTGTGGCCTGTAAGTGTATGCACCTATTATTTACAAAAAATAAATAAAAATAACACATTTAAAATAATAGTAAAATAACAGTCCATAAAAACAGTGCTGGGAAAACTAGATATCCATATACAGAAGAATGAACCAGACTCTTACTCTCACTGCACAAAAATCCACTCAAAGTGGATTAAACATTTAAATGTGAGACCTGTAACTATAAAACTACCAGAAAAGAAAAGTAGGAGAAACGGTTTGGGACATTTTTCTAAGCAAAGACTTATGGATAAGGTCTCAAAACCACGTGAAACAAACCCAAAACTAGACAAATAAGATTACATCAAACGAAAAAGTTCTGCACAGCAAAGAAGAGCATCAACAAAGTAAAGTAACAACATGCAGAATGGGAGAAAATATTTGCAAATGATTAATGTGACAAAAGATTAATATCCAGAATATACAAAAAACTTAATAGCCAAATAACAACCAATCCAATTAAAAATCTGTAATTTATCTGAATAGACATTTCTCAAAACAAGATATATACACAGCAATCAGGTATATGAAAAAATGCTCAACATCACAACGAAATACTTTTCAGCCATACAAAAGAATGAAATCCTGTCACTCATGGCAACACGAATGAGCAGCACATTTTGTTAAATGAAACAAGCCAGGCACAGAAAGAGAAATACTGCATGTTGTCATTCATATGTGGAAGCTAAAAACATTTGTCTCATACATGTAGAGAGTAGATTAGCGTTTACTAGAAGCTGAGAAGTGGAGGGTAAGGGGCGGTTAGCAAGAGGTTGCTACATGGATACAAAATACATCTAGACAGAAGGAATAATTTATAATATAATTTATATTTTTTCACAGCGCTTTAGGATCACTGTAGTTAAAAATAATTCATCACATTTTTTCAAATAGCTATAAGAGAGAATTTTGAATGATTCTAAAGTAAAGAAAAGATAAATATTTGAGGTGATGGATATGCTAATTACACTAATTTTAACATTGTATACCTGTATCAAATTATCTGTAACTCATAAATTGTTACACACAATTATGATGTGTCAATTAAAAATAATTTAAAAATGCTGTTTTCTTTGTTTCCATGGATTTTAAATTTATCAGACCCTTCTGAATATTTTCGTCCATGATATTGTAAGGATGTTCCGAATGAAGTATGACATATTCTTTTGCATAAGGCCTTTCGAATACCTTGAACTTGGGAATGGCTTCAGGTAAAAATTTACATTACAAAAATCCAAATATGTGAGTCCATGAAAATGAATCATATATAATAAAGTTGAATTTTTATATATGCACTTTATTGTCCAACAGCATATATATATATATACATTTATATTTCACATAATTTTCAAGTGCTTATATATAAAATAATGCATATTATTTGTGGGTGATGTAAAGACTCTAAATTATTATTTTTAATTAATGAAATATTTTCTCCCTCCAAAAAATATACAAAAAAGGAGTGAAAATGGATGTCAAGTACATATCGGCTAGATTCAACACACGCAATTAGTCTATTTAACCAAATGTTACTTAAAACTTGCACAGTTAACTCTTGTAAATAAAACAGATTTCCTTTCATATTTCTATAATTTTAAAAACTGCTAACTAAATATGTTAACATTTAAGCCATTGTTTATAATGTATTCTTGAATCCAGTCTGCAAAAGCCACATGTTTTGCTTACACTTGAAAAAATTCTCTTTTTTTGTATGTGCATGAAAGTCTGCATAGCTTGAATTATTGTTCCTTTTTTATGCAATGGGCAAATTGAACCTGGCTTTCTAAGTGTGATTTGTACAGCTTTTTGCTCTCTGCTCATAGTCAAATTTTATAACTTACTCTACTGTGTAAGTTCTAACTTAATGTATTTTCACAGCAAGCTTCAACAAAGGATTTAATATGTGCTCTAAAATTTAGACAAGTATTAACATTTTAGTGGTATCTTAATGTCAGCATGTAAATATTAGTTTATTGACACAATAGTAAATTCATAACAACTTAAATTACAAGAGACTTCAACGAACATTTTAAAAATTAAAGTGTCTTGGACTTTCTTCAGTTGTCATCCATTTTACAATTTGTACATTGTTTTCTCAAAATTAAAGAATCCTGTTTATGAACTGTGTGTTACAATAGTTAAATGTTATAGTTTAATATTACTTCTGGCTTTTTAGTTTAAAAGAAACAAACAAAAAGGCTGTGAATAAGCATGAAGCAGACATCTTTTAAATAAAAAAAATCTTGTACTACAACAGCTGATCTTACAGTGTTATAAATAAGAATTGTATCTCCAGCATGATTGGAAAGAAATTTCTGCTTAGCTCTACAAACATGTTTAAACAAATATTTGAATATTTCTATATTAGAAGCCATCCTTTTTGCTTTGTGCGTTGGAAATAAGAGAAAAATTGCTAGCATACTATCTTACTATGTCTGTATTAATTTGGGTAAGATCACTCCATCAATTACTAAGAATCATTCATTTAATTCTCAGTAGCTAAGCTGGAAGACGAATCCCATACACAACTCAAATACATAAAACTTTTCAGTCAAGCCTGAAACTACTTCTTATGTAGATTACAAAAAATACCCTTCAAAAGTTGAGAAAACAAAACAAAAACAACCAAAAAATATCTTTCAAGATAATTTTTTTCTTCTTACATTGTGTTTCTCCACTTAGTCGCCTATATTTCATTAATAGGTTTAGTTTAATTATAAAAATATTGAACTCTTAATAATTAGTAATTTTAAAATAAAATAATATTTAATTTTCTTGCAATGCTAAACATTCAGCAAAGAGTAATAAATAATGTACAGCAAATATATAAATTTAATAAAATTAAGATTTATTTTCATTTCTGAAGTTATTCGGCCCACTGTGATTCCTAGTTATTACAGACAATGCACTCATAATAAGCACTTGCAGGCTGATTCTTGTACACAATATGGAGATTTGGGAGCATGGTATCAAGTCACTGGGGTAATTGACACAACCTCTTGAAGGATTCCTCTGCTGTTATCTATTTTATGCCCACAGTGCTGCTTGTATAGTCTTTTATAACTTAAATTTGATCATGTTCATTTCTAAAAATCACTCCATGGTTAATTTAAGGTTAACATCTTACATTTGCAAATCATACAAAGACAAACTAGTCTGCCAGTATCATACCCTGCCTCTTGCCACATGTTTGCTCACGTCTGTTATATTTTATTATGCACCCTGTGCCTGGAAAATGTATTTCTATCCCGCTTGGCTCCTGTGTACCCTTCAACACTTAAGTTGTGTGTTATTTTTTCTGGGAAGGCTTCCAATTCTCCTCCAGACAGAGTTAGTTGCCCCTGCCCTCTGTGCACAGAAACACCCCATGGGGCTTGAGGTGAGAAAATAGCGTGCCAGAATAAATCTTACTTTTGAGAAAATATTCATATGGGTCAAGGCTGTCGTGGTATTTTCTAGGCTTCTCAGTTCCTCAGAATAGCCCTAGAAGAACAATTTTTTTCTCAAGGGTAAGTTGTCTCTTGACTGGTTTCAGTGGCTGTGCTTCAATCAGCATTCCTTACAGAAAACATGGGCCAAGCTCTGTAGTCACTGTGGTTGATGGAAGAGTTGGAATTGAATTTGGAGGTAGTCAAGCCAGTGAGTCCCTTCATAAAATGGAAAATAAGCCACAAAACAATTATCATCAATTTTTTCATTTTTTTTAAATTTTGGTTTCCCTCTGGTCTCTTATGAACTCAGGAGGTTTTGGCTTTTGTAGAGCAAGAATATATTTATAGAAACTTTCATATCAACTTTATTTAACCATGTCTCATTCTTTTTATTTTTACTATTGATTCAAGTTACCATTTGGTGTCATTTACTTATCCCACTACAGTGTCAATCCCACCTGACTGTATTGTGTTATTGTTGTCAAATATATTACACTGCAATATGTAATTGACACAATACAAGTACCTATGTGTTGTTTTAAAATAAATTTAGGAAAAAAGAGAAAATATGCAATTGTACGGTTTTTAATTTTTACACAGTTGTTTTCACTGGTACCGTTGGTGTGTGAATGTGAGTTTTCCTGAGGTAACTTGGTTTCAGCTTTAAACATGTTCTTCAGTGTTTCCTGTAAAGTAGGACAGCCAGCAATGAATTCTCTCAGCTTTTGTTTATCTTGAAAGGTAGCTTTGATAGAGAATTCTTGGTTGACAGTTTTTTCCCTCTAGCACTTTATTAGTCCACTGCTTTCTTGCCTCTATTGTTTTTGATAAGAAATCATCTTTTATCTTACTGGTGATTCTTTTCACATGATGAGTTATATTTCTCTTGTTTCTTGCTACTTTCATGTTTGTATTTTTCTTTGGTATTCCATGTCTTCAATATAATTCATCTAAATGTGGATATATTTTTATTTACCCTACTAGAGACTGTTGTGTTCCTTGATTGTATAGGTTAATATAGTTCATAAAATTTTAGAAGTTTTCACCCATTCTTTCTTCAGGTTTTTTTAATTCCTATCTCTTTCTCCTCACTTTCTGATATTTGCTACCTATATATTGGTAATATTCATTACCTACATGATGGTGTGATTAATGGTGTTCCACATTTCTATAGAGTCTCTTCATTTATAAATTATTTTCCCCCCTCTGACTTTGAATTGCATAATTTCAAGTAATCTACTTCAAGTTCATTGGTTATTTCTTGGACCAGTTTAAATTTATTCTTAAATTCCTTCAGTGAAATTTTTACTTCATTTCCTGTACTTTTAAATCCTAGAATCACCATTTGGTTCTTTTCTATAATTTTTATCTCTGTATTAATATTCTCTGTTTGATGAGACACTGTCATTATAGCTTCTTTTACTTCTTTAAGCATAGCTTCCTTTAGTTCTTCAGGCTTTCTAATAATGGCTATTTAAAATTTTTAAAAAATTAAATTTTTAAAATTTTTATTCTCTCAGAAGCAGCTTATATTACCTGCTTTGGCTCCATCTTTGTTGTTTATTTCCATGTCTCTTTTTTAGTTGATATTTGGAGTGATATATTATAACAATTCTGTACAACGATTGTTTTTCCCTTTCTCTGAGGCTGCTTTTGTTATTGTTTGCTGGTTTATTTGTTTAATGACTTAGTTGCACTATGTAAGTGAAGTCTGCTTCCCCTGCAATGTGAAGCCTCTGACATTATTATTCAGATGATGCAGCCTTAAGCATGCACACAGTCACCCTAGGATAGCAGTGGTTTTACCACAGCTTTCTTTAATTGCTTCTTTCTGTCTATCTCCATTGCACTGTCTGCCTGTCTGCCTCCTTTTGTATCACCCTCAACTGTTAGGATTCATGAATTGCTAGCTGATTGCTCTGTCATTTTAAATAATGTTTGAGGAAATAAAATACTTCACAGTCTAATCCAGTGAAATACGAGCAGGAGTAATTTTTGACCTACTCTTGGGAGTTAGTTTTGATCTCAGAAGAGCTCTTCTTGGCTGCCCTTTTTCATGGTTTTCTTTAATAAACTAGTTGATTTATGATTTAGCTGGTTGCTCTCGTAGAACTACCAGCCTTCTCTTTTTTGTTTACTCCTGCCCCCAAATCTCTATTGTTTTCTGGAATGTCCTTAGGCTTGAAGCTCCTCTCCTTCTGTTTCAAATGATGATAGTGTTTTTGGGAAAAACTTTAGAGCTCTCTGTTCTTATGAATCCATCTTACCATGAGCAAAATATCTGAGTCATTCCTCCCAGTACTGAAGTGGGAGCCACTGATCTTCTCCACTTGCCTCTACCAATGTGAAAACTTCATCCTGTCAGTGAGCTGCTGTCACCCTATTTATTGCTTCACTATTCTTGGCCTACCATGCCTGGGGTAGAAGCTGGTGGAGGAAGGAAGCACAACAACATCAACTTCATGTAGAAGTCCTGTCATGTTGAGCTTGGGTGTGGGGAGGAAGAAGGTCGGTTGTGTCTCAAATGCCACAGACTCTCACTTTCCTTACTGAGATTTAGTAAATTGTCTTGAATGAATGCCTTTTTAAAATGTGTTGTTTCCCTTTAAAGCAACTTCAAGAGCTTTTAAATAGTTGTTGTGTTTATAATTTCCATCAGTTATGGTTGTTTACATGGAAATGACCTATGGAGTTCCTCACCAACACATCTGGCTATTATCTTCTTAACTGTGAAGATGAAAGAAGTAAAAGACAATTATCCAGAGATATAAAAGGAAGCAGACATATAGAAACAGGAAACGACAGTAAATGAAAAGACACATCTCTCTTGGGATCTATGACTTTCCAGTCTTTGGTTTCAGTCAGTGAGACCCAGCTGCATCTTTGCGAACATATTCTGTATTGTCTTGAAACATTCTTAGGACATATCAATTTTTGGAAGGGATTAATGCGAAAAGTAAATCTAATACAATAAAAATATTACATTACAATGATAATAATTTAATGCAATGAATTTCTATAAATTAGCATAGAGAAATTTATTATAGAAATTGGCTCATATGCCGAGATCATGCTACTGCACTCCAGCCTGGGGACAAAGCAAGACTCAATCTCAAAATAAAAAAAAAAAAAAAAAAAGAATTGGCTCACATAGTTATAGAAATAAAAAATCTCATGATCTATCCTCTGTAAGCTGAAGAAACAGGAAATATTGTGCTGTAATTCAGTCCAAGTCCAAAAGCCTGATAATTAGGAGGCTGACGGTCTCAGTCCTAATCTGTATCAGAACCAGGTGCATCCTTGCTACCATGTTCTGCATGGCATTGAAGAGCAGAAAGGCAGAAGAAGATGGAAATTTTGGCTCAAGTACAGAAAGAGAATTCTCCCATACTCTCTCTTTTTGTTCTATTTAAACTCTCAGTCGATTGGATGATGCCAACCCATATTGGAGAGACCCATCTGCCTTACTCGGTTCACTAATTCTACGCTGCTATCGTCCAGAATCATCCTCACAATCCAACCCAGAAATAATGTTTCACCAGCTATCTAAGCATTCCTTAACCCAGTCAGATAATGTTTCTTTTCATCTCCTTGTCAGTGTGTCATCCATACATATTACCTTAAGCCATGTTTAATCTCTAAATAAAGACAACATCAAGGCTATAATTTCAACTAACATTACATGACTAATCAATGTACAAAAAAAATGCACTAATCCCTTCCCCAGAAGAGAAGGTAAAGTCCTTGGGTGATGTGTGTTCTTCTTCTGATATTCTGTAACTCAAATATTATTATATAAAATTAATACTACCTAAATACTGATGTAAAGTCAATACATGTTATGTTACATGATAAGGACATAAGAAAGGAAATAAAACAAATATACTTGCTTAATATATGTGTGTGTGTGTATATATATATATACACACACACACACAAAATGCATTTAAAACAAAATAAAGAGATAATACTCTTGACAATTACTGTTCTTGTTTCTGTAAGTGGTCATGTGGTCATATCTGTTATTTGTGACTATCTTCTTATACTACCCATCTCTATTCCCTTGCCTTCAGCAAGAACCTCAGCTGCTTGTGGTTCTTTACCAGGTGGAGTGACCCTAACTTTCATTACTGAAGGGTGTGGGCCATTTGTAGTCCTCCCTGGATTGGGTTGTTACAGTTTTCCATTTACCTAATCCAAGGGCTGGGTAATACCAAGAAATGCTCTAAGGAATCTTCTGTCTTCCTTATCTCTGGTGTGCAGTAGTAGTCAAATTTCCCATTGGTCATCCTGGATCAATCACCCTAGTCAAAACCTTAACTCCCTTCTTTGCCAGTTGACTAAGAGGCATGAGTCCAAAGTGACAGGGTGGCAGTCTTACTTCCAGTTAAATGGAGTCATTGTGTCTCCTGGTGGAAGCATTCTTCCCTCTGGAACTAAGACTACTGAGCCAGCAAAGCATAAAGTCATGGGCACAAGGAGCAAAAATTTGGTAGTGGGTCACTACGGGTAATAGTGATTCCTGGCCCTGTGAATCCTGGCTCTTGAAGAAATTTCACCATCTATTGGATGCTTATTCAGGGTATATATATCCTTTGGGAAATCCTTACTCCAGCTCTGCAAGGAACTGGCACCAAGCTGAAACTGCAACTAAGTCTTCAAAAGTCAATTTCACTATTCTATCAAGCCAACTGCTTTAGGATGGTGGGAAACATGGTAAGACCAATGAGTTCCATGACCATTGGTTCATTGTCATACACTTTTTGCCGTGATGTGAGCTTCTTGATCAGAAGTAATGGAATGTGGAATACCATGATGATTGATAAAGAATTCTATAAGTCCACATGTGTAAAACCTGGGAAGATCAGTGAATTCCATAACCAGTCACTCATTGTCATACACCATTTGCTGTGATGTGAGTTTCTCAATCAGAAGTGATGGAATGTGGAATACCATGATGATTGATAAGGCATTGAATAAGCCTACAGATGTTAGTTTTGGCAAAAGCAATGTGTGTAAGGAAGACAAATCCATATCCAGAATTAGTGTTCCAGTAAGAATAAAATATTACTCCTTCCATAATGTAATCAACCTACCACCAGGTAACTGGCTGATCAGCCAGGGGATGTGGCATATTAGAGACTTAGTGCTGGTGTCTGCTACTAGCAACTTAGGCACTCAGTGGTGACCATTGCGAGGTTCCCCTCATTGAGTGAAAGTCCATGTTGTTTAACCTATTCATAACCTACGTCCCTGCCACTGTGCCAATTGTCCATGAGCCCATTGAGTGATGACAAAGTTGGCTGGGGAAAGAGGCTAATTGGTATTCACAGACTGGGCCACCCTTTTCAATTTATAATTAAAATCTCTTTCTGCTGAGGTCATATTTTAGCAAGCATTCACATGAGAAAGAAATATTTTCACTTTTTTTTTTTCTCAATCAGGATGGTCCATCTACATACCACTTCTCCAACTTTATTTGTAACCTATATTCCAATCGTGTTTATTCCAAGCCTCTGATCACTGGCTACAACCATGCATCTGTATATGATCTCATATCCGGTCATTTCTATCTCAAAGTAAAATGCACAGCCAGGTACACTGCTTTAAGTTCTGACAATTGGGAAGATTTTCCTTACCACTGTCCTTCAGGGATGTCCCAGAGAGGAGATACGGTGGCGCAGCTTTCTATTTTTGGGTGGTACCTGCCTACTATGGAGAACTAGCTATAAACCAGGCCTGGGTCATCTTGTTCTCTGTCAACTGATCATAGAGAAGTAGCCACAAGCCCACAGGTGAGGACAGAGTGAGGAATTAGTGTAGCAGGAGTGAGGACCACGGACATTTAGACCTCTTCTTTATATAACTTACTTATATCATCAGCATCTGCTTGGATTTGACCAGGTATATATCACTTCTATTGTATCATAGCATATTGCTTTTCGTTTACAATTTTAATTTATAAGTTAACCTGCAGGAGCTTTAAAAGCCAAATAGTAAAGGGATTAGATTTGAGAATGGCATGGCCAGCAGGGATTTCTTAATGAAATTATTTTTACACTATTCTAAACTGCTGAGTGTTCCAACAGAATTGTTTTGAAAATGGTTACTCACTAGATATATGACTTTGGAAGTCTTTCTTCCTCAATTTTCCCATCAGTGATACGGATTTAATAATATCCACCTGAGAGGGCTGCCATGTGGTGAAATGAGCTAAGGCACGTACAACGCTTGTAATAGTGCCCGGCAGAATAATCACTCAGTTTGAAACTAAAAATCCTTCCGTGAAAATTTTGGGGATGATTTTCTTAAGACTTGGAAGAGTTACAATAAAAACTGGTGCAATCAGAATAATATGCTGATGATACATGTACTTCTTAAGTTCTTATTTATAATTATTAAATAATGTAATAAATTGGATTATACTTCAGTAGATTTAAAGTAGCAGCTTGAATCTGAACCCTGTTTGTTACTAAATACTGTATCCACCCTTCACCCACACTGTTTGTTACTAAACATTGGGTCTCATGTTACATTTTCATGTCAATTGTTTTTATCTAAAAAATTGCTAGTAGCCAATTCTGGCTTGCACTGAACAACAAGCTGGACTTCTAAAATTGTACTAGTACTTTTTTCTAATTATGATAAAATAAAATAATTTGCTTCTATACCTCTTTAACTTCATTGAACCATATATGGTCACATCATTTCAGTATTTACTTCAGGATAACAATTTAAACTATACAGCCACACCACAAACTGCAAATTATTCTTGGAAAATGGGACTGTGGTTAAGTTGACAGAAGAATATATCATCTTTCTGGAGGATGTCAGTGCGCAGTTATACTGTGGGCAAATTATTGTTATTCTAAACATAGACAGTTGTACAATCAGACAAGGTAAACAGGGACATCAGTGAAGGACATACTGGTTTTACTACTTTCTTGCTGAAATGCTTCTTTTACTCAGCCATAGAAATAAGAATGTACCATGTGAGTAAAATCTATAAAAGGCGAAGAACTATTTGTTCTTGATAGTATACAGGTAAATATACAAAATTGTTTTTAATTGTAGAAAACCGTCAAATCTTTACCCACACACCAGGTGTAAAGTGAGGTTGTTTTTGTTTGTATTTAGGATTTTTATCCTTTCCTTCCTTCCCTTCCTTCCTTCTTTCCCTTCTTCCTTTCCTTCCTTCCTTCCTTCCTTCCTTCCTTCCTTCCTTCCTTCCTTCCTTCCTTCCTTCCTTCCTTTCTTTCCTTCCTTCCTTCCCTCCCTCCTTCCTTCCTCTCTTTCTCTCTTTGTCTCTTCCTTTCTTTCAAGTCTTCCTCGGTCACACAGGCTGGAATACAATGTTGTAAATATAGTTCACTGCAGCCTTGAACCCCTGGGCTCAAGTGATCCTCCTCCTTCAGCCTCCCAAGTAGCGAGGACTAGGGGAACATACCACCACACCTGGCTAATTTATTTGTTTTTATTTTTATAGAGACAGGATCTTGCCATGTTTCCTGGGCTGGTCTTGAACTCCTAGCATCAAATGATCCTCCCACCTTGGCCTTCCAAAGTGCTGGGATTACAGGCATAAGCAACTAGGCCCAAGTTTAGAATTTCTATTAATTAATAGGGTATGGAAACAAAAAAAGACTGGAAAAAAATAGCAGCAAAATACAAATGATTTCTCTTGGTAATGTTTGATATTTAAGTTATGTTTGCCTTTGTAATACTTTTAGCCACAATTTTGAAAAAAGTGAAAAAATGTTAAAAATCTTAAAAATAATGCCCTAAAACTTCAATTCTATTTTTAACATGTAAATTTATTAAAAAATAGTTAATGCTCACTCAATGTTAACTTTAAAAACTATAGAGTACATTAAAATACATTAAGAATAAATAATGCTTCTTTGGTTACCTTAAATATTATAAATATAGGCATGTATTGAGAGTGTAGGCTAAGGACAAAGCACAGTGCACACTTTATCATTACAGTGATATTTAGTTATCCAAACGAGCATAAAATCCTGACATTTCAATAATGCAAACAAATCACTTCCCTTAATATTTTTTGTGTCTTTATATCATCTACTTTTCCCCTCTGAGTATGAAGGAGACAGACTACAAATAAAGCAAATAACTTTTGCTTGATAGATTATGAAAAAATATTTGATCTTTTGGTCTCATGAAGCTACACAGCCAAAATGCTTTTACTTTCTGGCATGAGTCCCAGACTCCAAGTGTCATTCAAAAGGAACATTTTCAAGATACAGCGCTTGATATTTTACATCTTGTAAATCTCGATTTTTTTTTTCTTTTACTATTGCTTTACTTTTTGCAGGCTTTCTTACACGTAGCTGCAGAAGGTATTATCAAATGGAAAAAATTATAAAACTAATTAAAACATTATTTCTTCAGGATATCTCAGCTGTGAAAATAGCAACACGTTGTAAAGATAGAGAGAGAGATAGCAAGACAGCAAGCAATAGAGAGAGAAAACTACGATTAAACATGTAACAAAAATTACTCACCTGCATTGCTGGCCATTCACAAAGGTTATGCCCAGTCCCTGAACACAGAGTCTACCATAATTGTGAATATTGTGAATACTTGATAAACCCACAGCAACAACACCAGAATAAAAACTCTTAATGTTTGTACAAGCTGAACTGCTCAATAATTTTAACTATGCCAGGAATAAGACTGGAAAATAGAATATGGATCTCTTTTTTCATATGAATTCTAAAACTTCCATTAACTTTTGTATTTGAAATATTAAAAATTACAGATAATTTAATTAACATTAGTTCATTTATTCCTATTTTAAATATCATTTATTTATACTAGAATGTATAATATAATGGGATATTAAAGGAATAGCCTGTTAACAACTATGTTAAAAGGTTTAAGAAGTATATTTCTTCTAAGAATTTAACAAACTTTCTTTGTACATTATACAATTAGAAACACAATATGGAATACTTAGTAAGTACAGTGTAGGCATGCATGTTGATTCTTTAATGCATAGTATTTGGTATATGATATTTGAAATAAGTATATAGGGGAAGTCTTATACATAATACTATCTATTCTATGAAAAATTACATAAAATTTACACACATAAATTTATAAAATATTCAAACAAAACATTTGGAAAGCCTTCTTTGGCAGAAACAGTTTGTAAGTCTTAAATTATTATGAACTTCAAAGTAACACACACTAATTTACTTTTAATTAAAATATTTTTAAAAATACACAGTTTTCTGAAATAAAAACATGGGAGACGTAAAATCTTGTCTTAACTTTCTATCTACCTGATGAAGTAGCAAACTGATTTGCCTTCCAAGGTCTCAGTTCTTTATGGGGTGATTTATAAACTGTATGTCTCCTACCTAAATAAGCAAATTATTTAGGTTATTAGGAAGATGACTGTAGTCACATCTTGCCTTTCAGAGTTTAATCTACAAGGCTACTTTTCTTTGTGAAACCATTATTGTCAAGGGTTATTTGAGACCTACAGCAATGTTGGAGGCAGATAATTTTTATGATAAAGTATGAAGGGGTAGATAAACTAAAATTCTATGACCCAGCTGAGACAACGGGAAGCCATAGGAAAAGAAAAACTCATAGATTGGTGGATAGTATCTTTTGGCTTTTCAAAGATAGGCGAAAAAATATTGATTGCGAGAGAAATTATATTTTGTGGAGGCAGGAGTCAATCAATACCTCTTAGCAAGAAGAAATTTTGAGTGCTCTTGCCATTCAGAGATGCCTGGGAAATCAGAAGCAGGTCACAGAGCAGGAAGGAAGGAAATACCGCAAACACTAAAACTAAGAGCAGAAGAGTAGGCGATTCTAAGGAATATAGGTAGATCACACGCAGTCATGGCAGCAGAGGTAAATTATTCAGTCAGTCAGAAATTGCTGGGAGCTGAATTAATGGTCATTGAGACCTTGAGAGCATGACCAAATTTTCAACCACTGACAAATTATTTTTAATCCTTGTTTCTGGTTCTTAACCTGAGTACAGCCTGCATCAGTGGAAGTCTAGGCAGAATGCAGAATGCTCACTCGGCTGGAATTTTAAAGAGAAGTTAATAAAAGATTATAAATGTATACACAATATGTATGTATATAACATGTGCATATACTGTATTATATATGTGTATTTCTCAAGAATTAAATATATTATTCATACTACATTTAAATATATGTAATACACTTAATATACATATAATATCCCAGTTTGATTCTTAGGACATAATACATGTATGTATCTATAAATTACATATGTATAATATAGCAAGAAGTAAATTTTATCACATATATATAAGATTTTTGTTTAAACTACACTACTGAATTCACTACTAGTGAATACTGTCTTTGACATATTCCCTTCCCCATGTAAGTCTCTTAAGGAAAACAGAGTTCATTGAAATTGACTTCTAAGGTCAAATGTCTTTGGGCCTTGTGTAAGGTCAAGTGTATTAGCTAATGCAAGTATTAACACCAGACCCAAAGAGCTTCTAATAGCAGATGAAATAGTTTCAAAGGGTCCAAAAGGTAGGGACAAGGACTAATGACTCATTCTGCTAAAGATTGATGATGTTTGTAAAGCAAAAGAGATTTATTGACTTATTTATCGATTTGATTTATTGGTTTGGAATGATTTTTTTTCCCATGAAGCATTCATGAATGTGCCACAAACACAATCAGAGAAAATGCAGCGTCTGCATCTTGGTGAAGAGTGAAGCTCAGCAGACAGCTGCAAGTGCAGAGGATTTAACGAAGAAGAATGATTTTTGCAGCAGAGATACATCACACAGCACAGCACTGCGCTCAGTCAATAATGACGACTAACCAAGATGAGACGAGAATTAGAGTAGCAAACAATGCCTGCAGAGTGACTACCATAAAAGAGAATAAAAGACAGTATGTAATCATAGCTGTTTTTCTTTATTTTCCCCCCAACTATGGCATATTATGGCATAAAAATTGGTGAATGAAAAGGAAGTCACCCAAAACAAACAAAATCCGTAAAGCATTTCAGTTTGACTAGATACCCAGATGGCATGCATTTTCCCTATAACCAAATCAAGTAATATAAAATGTGGAAGCCTCAACGATGACTCAGGTAGAGTTGACTGCTTGAGTTTATACTAGCACAAAGGAGGAACTGATTCTGGACAACTGACTCTAGAAAAAGAATTCATAAGAAAGACATTGGAGAGCTCATAAGATCTCCAGAGATGCAGAGAACCAGGTTTGGAGGCCAAAAAGCCAGAAACAGTGCTCAAATCATGCTGCACATCTGGTCCACCAAAGACGTAATTCTGTCTCTGGAAATGAGATGATACTTGTTTATGAAATGGGAACTGTGAGTCAGAGTCCTAGAAACAGTCTCTACTAATGCAGCCCTGCTGAGACTGTCCTCTAGGTTTAGCTGCACTCACTGTAGCTACCGATCACCAGAAAGCATGTCATCATGTCCCTTCTTCTTCAGGTAACTAGCTTCCTTTTCAAAGTCAACGTGTAATCAGAACAACCTTAGTCATGGGTTTGTAATTTTTCTGTGAGGGACTGGGAAAGTAAGACTCCAGTATACTTGACTTCTAAACAAGAAACTGGATATACCTCATTGGTTGGGAATTTCACAAACACAGTATGTAGGTTCAGACGCTGGGTAGACAAAAAGAAGGTTAAGTGATCTCTGAAGCAAACAAGCAAAAATAACTAATGTACCCTGGACAAGACCATTCTTTATGCGAAAGAAGTTATAAATGAAGAAGTCCTGTGCTATGAAAATCACCAACATTCCATGACTCTTGTTACTATCAAATTTATGTAACTGAGTAGAATTACTATTGCAATCTGGATTTTTAAAAGTAGATTAAACCCATCTTGATGGCCTAGCTACATGACCTAGTCAATTATCATTTTAAAAATATGTGTTAATTACAGTATAATGACAGTTGTTGGACTACATATTATTACTTGATTTGGTTATTCTGACCAAATCATACTCTGGATAATATAAATACCACATAAACTAAATTTGCAACTTATAATTGCATTCTAAAATTCTCATTCTCTAGTGGCTACATTTTTTCTGATGGTTCACATCCATCTTATAGCACCATAATTATTACTGTATTTTATTTTTATTTTATTTTATTTTTATGAGATAGAGTCTCGCTCTGTCACCCAGCCTGGAGTGCAGTGGTGCAATCTCAACTCACTACAACCTTCACCTCCCGAGTTCAAACAATTCTCCTGTCTCAGCTTCAAAGTAGCTGGGACTACAGGCGCACACCACCATGCCTGGCTAATTTTCATATTTTTAGTACAGATGAGGTTTCACCAAATTGGTCAGGCTGATCTCCTGACCTCAGGTGATCCACTTATCTTGGCCTCCAAAGTGCTGGGATTACAGGCTTGTGCCATCGCGCCTGGTCCAATTATTACTGTATTTTTGAGCTACCATGATATCACTCTTTAGTCAATGCATTTTAAAATATGTATACTCTGCTTGTCTCTATTTTGTGTCCTTCAACAGACACTTCTGAACACCCTGGAACTTGACTTTTCTTCTTAACACTTTGTTGTATATATTTTCAAGGAGGACAACTAATGACTGTCTGTTGGCGAATCCAGTGGCCCTTTGATTGTCTTCATCCTCCAATGTCTTTGTCATATTTATTTATATTGCTCAGATCACCTTACGTACTTCCCTTCCTTGTCTTCTAACTTATCTAATGGTGCATTTTCCTTTTACTACTGTGGTCACTAATTCTTGGATCTTTTTCTTCTCATCCTCTTCTAAATGCAAATATCTCATCAAATTCCAAATATCCTCTTGTCTTCCATGTAACGCAACCATCTTTGGTCACTCATTCCATAGAATTTGTAGAGTGATCAACAGTCCAATCTAAATGTGTGATTATCCTATATACATCTCTGTGTTCAATTATCTTCCAAACTACCCCTTAATTTCCATAAATATTGCATAATGAAGAATTTCCAAAGCCAAATTTATCACATTTTCTCTCAACTGCTATCCCTGCAGACTTAGTATTATATATATTTTAAGGCATGAGAGAGGCCTAGCTGCAGGTCATTTGGTTCAATTATCCACATATTAAATCTCAATCTCACAGGCCAGAGCCAGGGTTTTTTTTTTTTTTTTTTTTTTTATTAGTGCAAGCACTGTATGTCATTGTTATGTATATTAAATTTTACTTGGATACCAAACCTTTAAATGCTATATAGAGAACATAGAATAATAACAATGAGAGAAATAAGAGGGCTATTAGACCTATTGTCTATGATCAAGAACACAGAACTGTGTATTTTATACTTTAAAATTATAGTTTACCTTCTCCTTTTATTCACCTTTTTCATGAGCTAGGTAATAAAATTGGTAGTCTGTCTTTAAAGAATTTGCAGTGGTAGAAACTTAAAGATTCCAAAGGTGAATGTAATATCTGAAAGTTTTCCTTGCTGATCATCAGCATTCTATAGTATTCTATTTATTCTGATTCTGGTAAAATTCCCTGTTATTCTCCTAGGGACAGCATTTATGTTTTCAAAGTATTGCATCCACCTACCTATGTGCACACACAAACATGCTGCTACCATGGGCTTTTTTGCTGAGCACCATATTTTGTTTGCCTTTTTTTTTTTTTTTTTTTTTTTTTGAGACAGAGTCTCACTCTGTTACCTGGATTGGAGTGCAGTGCAGTGGTGTAATCATGACTCACTACAACCTCAGCCTCCCCAGGCTCAGGTGATCCTCCCACTTCAGCCTCCTGAATAGCTGAGACTACAGGTGCACACCCTCATGCCCGACTAATTTTTCTATTTTTTTTTAGAGATAGGATCTTGCTATGTTGCCCAGGCTGGTCTCAAACTCCTGGGTTCAAGTGATCCACCTGCCTCAGCTTCCCAAAGTGTTGGGTTTACAGACATGTGCCACCATGCTCAGCCTTTGTTTGCCTATTGACTGAAGAACAGAACATAATACTTGATGTGCATTCATTCTACTAGAATGATTTGCAATCTTAGACATGTGTAATATTTTGAAGGTTTTAATAGGTTGGATTAACTAACCCATAACATTGTGGATATGATATAAATTTTGTAAAGCTAAAGCTGTCTAAATCAGCAAAAACAAGTGGTTAAGCCTAAGTTTAATGAAGATGTTGGCCAACTTGTTATAAAAATTACATAACTTAATAAATAAGAGTCAAATATTTTATTTCTCAAAGCTTCAGGAGTACTTATTAGCTACGCTGTAAAAGATCAATAAGTGAGATGAAACATTAAAAATGGTAACTTGTGAAAACCACCAATGTACTGTTTCGTTCTCACTTGTATGATACATTTTAGAAAGGCAAGGATTCTAAATGTATTTTCTGAAGAATGAATATGAGAACAACGCCATTATTACTAATATTTCATATTTGAGACTGTCAGTTCAGTCACTGATTCATAGTCTTGTGTACATTATTGGACAAAATGATTGTTGACCCACATGCATAAGAATAAGTGCTACGAATTCCATCAGTTCCATTAGATTTTTATGTGGAGAAACCCACATTCCTCTAAAAGTTAAGAACATAAGATCATAATCCTGGTTGAAGGTAGAGAAACTCAGTCAGCAGAAAGATAATTTAGGAAGTGTGCTTTTCATCTCTTTTCTATTTAGTTTTCTTGGGATGAAAAGAGAAACAATAACTTTGTGTAGGTTTATTTTTTTTCTTGGAAAGGGAAACATAATTTCATACATTTAAATTTATATCTGCGGAGCAAAAGCTAACAGCCAAATGAGAAGTGGCACTGGAAAAAACGTAAAGAGAATATTTCTCTTTTTTAAATTTGCTGTTAATATTATTTCAAGGATTAATATAAATGCTTATATATAATATTAACAGTATAAAATAATGGAAATTTAGCCTTTTACAGTATTCTCACCTACTCATCAAATATTTTTTATAGTTTTCACTAACTATATTTTTCTTTTCTGTTGCTTAGATTATGACTTTTAATATTAATTAAACCTCCATTTTCTGATCCAGTGACTTTAAACAGAACTACCAATAAAGGATGAATAAAGTAGAATGAAGAATTTTTTTTTTTTATCTTTGACTATTCATCCATTACTTTTTGTAAGTGTGGTAGGCATGAAAATGCTTCCACTTAAGATAAACTAACTTCAAAATTTTTGAATCCTGTGCGTATGTGACTGATTGAAGGTGTGTGCAGGTTCTTGGCATCTTGAACAAAGAATTGACAAAATGCACAAAGCAAGGAAAGAATGAAGCAACTAAAGCAGAGAGTCATTGAAAATGAAAGCACACTCCACAGGGTGGGAGCCGCGGAGCAGAGCAGCTCAAGAGTCCTGTTACAGAATTTTCTGGGGTTTAACTACCCTCTAGAGGTTCCCCATTGGCTACTTGGTGTATACCCTATGTAAATACAGTAGTGGTTCCTCATTTGTCTGATCGGTTGCTTACCAATCAGAGGCTGAAATGAAGTTACAAAGGTTACGCCCTATGCAAGTATCTGATAGGTTGTGGAAAGCAACCAATTATAATGAGGCTGAAGTGAAGTTACGAGGTTGCTCTCCTGTGCAAACGTCTGATTGGTTGCTTTCAGCAACCAATCAGGGATCATCTCAATTTTCCATCTGCCATGCAAAAAAATGGGAGGGGCTTCAAAGAAAGGAGCCTCCTCTCCTTTTGTTGCTTAGGTGTGGAGAGTTGGGGTTTCCTTTTGATTTAGTTCTAAGAAGTCAGCGTGAATCAGCCTTAGGTTCCCTGCGTCCAGACGCTACTCTCTTGTCATATATATATGCGTGTGTGTGTGTGTGTGTGTGTATATGTGTATATATATGATATTTTAGTCGCAAAATAAGGGTCTTGAAAGGTAGATTTTATGCTGGATTTTATCTATTTTATTTAAAATAGATGTTTAAATGCAAACATCTATTCCTATAAAAGAGAGGCAGAGACAGATAGCCAGACACACAGGAGGAGTTTACATGGCCGTGGGAGCCGAGATTCCACGGAAAGAGGCCTAAGCCAAGGAAGTTGGAGGAGGCAAGAAAGAATTCTCCCCCAGAGCGTCCACACAGAGTGTGGCTCTGTCAACACCTTGATTTTAAACTCCTCACTCCCATATCTGTGACAGAATACATGTCTTGCTTTAAGCCACCAAATTTGTCTCTTGAAACACCAATTTGTGAGGTTATTTGTTACAAACCACCGTAGGAAACTTACAGAGTGAGTCATACTTGAGGCTTTTTCATTTGTTTGTTTTGCTTTTATCCATAAGTTAACTTTACAAATGCAGATTAGAGAACATTTCAAATATTATCTTATATATCATATATAAGGTACAAAGTGTTGTGACAAGACTCAGAGAGACAAATATCAGTAAATTTAGGGTGCCTGAAACAGTTTTAAAAATAGATTTTTTTTCCTCTTTACTCCACCAGTTACTCAAAAATCACCTCATGTTTTATTTTGTTTTTGAGCCATGACTTTACTATACAGCTTTTTTCTTGTCTCTTTCTAGATCATTTTTTCTGTCTTTCCATTCACGAAATAAGCACTGCCTTTACTACATTAATCATCCAGTCTGGATAATGAAACCTACTTCATTGCTGGAGACGTTCTTCTCGAATCCTCTGACTTCCCTAGTCCACATTAGATTGATTACATCTCCGACAATTATGCAGCTGTCATTCTGGATATTTTTTATTTTTGTCCTCTTGAATTATTTTCACTATTTCCTATCTCATATGTTTCTATTTTTGTTCATTTTAGGTTTTCTAAATTATTTATCAAATTATATTATTTATCAACTTATTTGTCAAATAATAGTTTAGAAATATTTTAAAGTTTTGAATATTTATATTCTGTTCCCCTACTAGAGTAATTACTTAACTTACTATTACATTCTAGGCACAAAATTATTTTTGCTAATAATTTCTCAACATAGTTTTATTAGATCTTAGCATTTAGAATTAATAATAAAATTTTTGACATGTATCATCGTTTGGGTTTTGCCTTTTTCCTAATTTGTGGCTAACTAATGTCCTTTCTTTTCCTTTCATCTCCTATCTTTTAAAATCTAAGGGTTTTCATTTGTTATTGCTATTTTTTTCTAGTTTAGTATTTCAAAATATTATAGAACTTTGTCTAGGCATGTACCTTTATTTAATTATCTTTTCAGTCTTTGTTTATCCTTGAGAAAACTTTCCCATTATATTTAAAAGCACGTTGTTTTTCTTTTCTCTTTCCTTGAACTAACTTTTAGATAAATATTAATGTTCTGGATTCATTCTAAAAGTCTCTGATACTTTTATTTCTCATGATTTAAGAGACTTTCTCAATTTTATAATACAGCTCTTCCACTGGCTGTACGAATTCAAGCAATGACAACAAGTAAAGGAATATTGGACTAAGATATCGATGACTACTGTCTACACCTGTCAAGTAGCATTCAAGCTTGATCTTAGACTTTAGGCTTCGCAGTGCTGTACATCACATAGGACTGGCGAGCTCAGAAAACAAGACCGTTGAAGCCTAATCAGGAATTCCTTAGGATTAAGCAAAGTTTACAGGGTCAGTCAAGACTTGAAAAATGTAAAGCAGTTCACTCCAAAGGATGGTCTGTAGTCCACTTAGAGTCTTAAACAAAAAGAGCAAGTCCTTTTTATGGTGTTCAATGAGAAATTGAGCACCATTAAATTCTATGCTTTCGTGTTTATGTGCAACAACAGGATATTTCCTAATAATTTACTAAATATATTATTAAATATTAGGAAATTTGGGTATCTGTCAACTAATATTAGTAGGTTGTTAGAATTCACTTATTTTGCATTTCCCCTGCCCCAAAAACAGTGGACACCATAATCATGAGCCCCATGCATACCTCCTTTTCCATCAAGTTGGTCCTCTTTTCTGAGGTTACATTGTGTCAGTTCTTACATTGTGTAAGATCTCATGCTGATGATCATGACAGTGGTGTTGGCTGAAAACTTGTGAGCAGAGAAGGCAGACCCATACATGGAATATATGCCTGTTCGTCTCGGAATCAATTGCTGGCTACTTCAGAGAGTGCTGTTGTGATACTCTGGAAATCAATGTTAGCTCAGATCCAACACGTTTGGGCAGTTCCCTTCTCCAGTGTATAATGTATAAATGGAAATCCTTCCATCTGGAGAACAATCATGGTCATTGCTGCCAGGTACATTTATCATCTAATGTGGAGTTCTTCTTCCTATTGACATGGATTATTTTCAGATAGTGTGTTCTGGGTCCAAACCCAGCTAGGTCTGAAATGTGTGCAAGCGACTGTTACTTTTCACTAAGGCAAATGCTTTCAGTGTCTTGGATAATTCACTTTTGTGGATGCCCATCATTTTATTCCTCTGGGCACTATTTTCAGTTACTATTTTAATAGCACTTTGCTGATCCAGGCCTCTCGACTACCCCTGTTACCTCAGTGGGAGAATTTTATTCACTTGGCTTCTAAGTGCTGCCACATGGACTCGCTGGGATCCTATCATTCTTTTCCGTTACTGTCAGTGAGACAAATTTTGTAACCACCTTTCCTAACATGATCCCAGGTATGCAGAGTAGAACACCACTCAATACTGGTGTCCTTTATAATGGTGCATTCTGTATGGGCTTGATACATCACCTATCCTCCAGACCAACCTGAAAACAACCATTTGGTGGCTTTTCAGCCTTGCATGGTATATCTACTCTAACCTTCCCGCTTCTCTTATACTTTTAGTACCTTCTTCCTCTTTCTGTTATGGCAATTCTTGCATTTTAAAGTAGCGTGGATCATTACACTTTCACACTTCTAGGACATTTCCTAGCAACAAGTTAATTATCTCCTGGAATTCTTGCCAGAATTTTATATCTCACATCTAGGGAAAGTGCTCCTAAATACATGCTTTTTACTCCACTTTTATTTTTGAATTCTTCTCTTGATCAAAGACTCTCAGAAAGCAATCCCATGCTTCCTCTCCATGCTGCTTCTGATATTTCTGTCCAGGTTTTATTGCTCCTTTAAGATACAGTTCCACTTTTATTAGGCATTCCCTCTTTTCTCGGCCTCTTTTATTACGCCAAGTATATCCCTGGCTAAGGTTTGTTATGAGTTCACCCTATGTACAGACTTACCAACCATGAGAGAATTTAGAACAGATTCTGGGAAGGTCATTGGTATTTTGTAGGGTAGAATCTTCTCAATGATTTTCAAGCAAAGGGAGAATGCTAGCTCTTAATATGAAAGTTTAGGTTACTTCCACCAGTTCAAGGAGTTTAGAAAATCCCAGGATTCAAGATTTTCAGGGACATCAACACACGTGTCTCCATTCTATGTCAGTGCCACATTTTTTTCCAATGAGAGTCTTGAATTTGGCATGAAGGACCTGTGTTGGGAGTTTAGTCTTATTTGGAACTTGGCTGTCCTGTTAAGCCTAGTCTCCTATCTTATAGAAGTGCTACTAAGAAGACCTTCTGACTTTCATCTTTGCTTTCAACGGTGATCAATCTTTCCTGACATCTTGCTATTTTTCTAGAGTGCCAGTGGAGTTTAATAAGTTGCATAGTAGCTACTAAATTTCCTTGCCCTTAAAATTACTATTTTGCTAATGTTATTCAAATACCTTATACTTTGCACCAGATAATCTATTATTTTCTTTCAGATACTATCCCAATTCCCTACTAGTAAAATTTAACAATTGGTCTGTCAGTTATGTCAGGAATACTTTGTTTCACCTACCACCAGTGATGGAAACTTGTATCAGCCAGGCTGCAAGAGAGCCAACCAGAACCCATTTGAGTGCCTGCTTTCTCAGACCATTCCTTGAACTAATTATCAGGCTGGATTCCCTGGAGAGCAGATCCCAAAGTAGATTTTAGCATGCATGATATTAGAGTATCTCTAAGATCAATACCTATAAAAGGATGGTAAAGGAAGCTGACTCGATGAGAAGGACTGAAGACTCCTTGACCAATTCAGTCAAGCACGAAGGAAGTTCTAAAGCAACAATGGACTCCCATAGTTGTTTCTCATTGAATTGAAATGATCAGGCTCTTAAACTCCTGCGTTGATCAGACTTTGGGTGTGAACTGCCCAGTGAAGGGATGCATCATTGGACAAGGAGCTGTTGCCTTTGAGACAATCTTTGGGGAGACTGACAGCACTTTTATCAGTTAAGGCAACAGATCCATCCATGAAGAGTAATATGAGCAGCACATCAGAATGTCTGTTACAAACGTACCACATAAGCATCAGTCATACCTACTCCAAGCAAAAACTCTAATTAAAAATTCTATCCCATTGAAATCTCCCAATGCTTACAGTAGGAAGTCTCATACTTTTAGAAGTTTATTAAAGCCAGTTCAGAAAGGACTTCAATTGATATTGATTTTAAATTGATGCAAATATTCATTTTCTCAATATTTATTTTCAGTAATTGTTTTACATGAACTATTTAATTATCCTCACGGTTCATGGTAATGCACATTTACTTTGGTTTCCTTTTGTTTATACTTTGGCAGTACTGAACTTGTTTTAATTTGTGTTTGTTTTTCTTATTTTGTTTTTGCTTTTTATTAACTAAGTGATACATGACAGAATGTTTGGGACCACTAATTTTCAAAAGAGTTCTAGCACCCTCAGAGCAAACACATTGAAGAGTGGGGGGGAAAAAAAACCAACTTGGGTAGAAATTGCTTATTATTCCATCACTTTTTATACTGTTTTCACAGGAATTGGGATGTTTTTCTATAGTAAGGGTGAAAAAATTATGTTGAATTTAAATTTTAGTTAGGACCACAGACAAACGCTGGTCCTTTTTTTTTTTTTAAACCAAAGCAGAAAGATGGGTGTTCTCTTTTTTTCATGTAAATTCTTGATTAGAATCATGTCAGAAATTTTAAAACTATAAAAGTAAATGCTTTTGATTTCTGTTTTTGTTATTGCTTACGGTCCTTAAAATGACAATATATTATTATTCCAAAAAGGACCCAATAGCTTTCCTTCCATTGTTTTCTCCTCAGAGAATTTAGATATATTTTAATCAACAGATAAAAAATGCCTACGCTATTTTAAAATTTAATCAAATTATTGAAAATATTTTATTTCTACCTTTAAATATTAAGTTATAAAAGCAAAATCTAGATGAACGCACCTTTAGTATATTTATAACCACAGTAAACTTGCTGTTGAAATACAGTGTCTCTTAGACTCTGGCTGATTTTTTGAGAAAAATGACATATCTGTAATCTGGAGTTTCTAATGAAAACCATTTACAATGTATCTGATCATTAACGAATTTAGCAGAGTTTTGCAAAAGTAAATGTTTCTAGATTCTTGATTGAGCTGAGATAGAAATCTTGGATTCATATTACTTTTTTCTTCAAACTCTCACTTTTTAAAAATATATTTTGGGGTTAGTTGCATTTCTTACATACCATTTCTTTTAGAATTGCTTTGAGATTTCCTTAAAAGAAATGTTTAGTTTTTTTCTGAACATAGAAACATTATTCTAGTGTAGAAAAGCTAGAAAACAAATTTAGCTAAGAAACAAATCTAATTTTATCTGCAAAATAAAAGAATGTCATTATGTCCTGGGTTTCAAAATATCAAATCCTTGCTTTTGTCTTTCGGCATTGCATAGTGTAGCATTTCTCGCACATTTAAAGAATTGCTATTCCTGTTGGACAGTGATGTTTATAAATTATTAAAAGTGAAAAAGTGAAGAGTTTGTTAATTATTTGATTCTTCTATGATTGGTCTGTGTCAATGCAGTCACTCATCATTACTGTTACATTTATAGTGTATTCCTGGCTTTTTCTGTTTTTCAGTGAATGTTAGAATTTTCAATATAAGAATGCACTTAAACTAACACAGAATTAAGGAGACATCTCTTAGCCTGAATAATATAATTTTAACAAATAATGAAACAAATATTACTGGAGGAAGATACATTTACTTATAGTGCTTTGATATCCTATGAAGATAAACCAAGTTGAGGAGATTAAAAACATATTTAGGTAGACTTTTCATCTTATCACTCAATATTATTCTTAGTTAAGAGTTAGTGTGTTATTAATATTGTGTCTGATAAAACTTGCTTCACTGGAATTTCAAGATTTTTTTGAGTGCCTACATTAGGCAAAAATTGAAAAATGAAACGATTTGGAGAGGTTGATTTTAATTTTAAAAATTAAATCCAATTTAATTTGGGTATATATATTTCAATGAATTATGAATTGTAGACCATGGTGTTCTTTAAATGAGGGGTCAGTAAAGGACCTAGAGGTTGATTATTGTCAACTAAACTAAAAGTGCTAATTTTAAAATCCATGGAGCTTGCAAATTGCTTGAGAAATATTGTTTTATTGTTATGGAAATAAAAATAAAATTTCTAAATATGGGTTTAAAGTTAAATGAACTTTAAAGTTTTATATACCTTCTGAGATGACATTGTCAGGGTCTAATAAGCTGAAAAAGACTATAATTCTTAGAGGGTTTGGATTTTGTCTTCTAATATATTATTTACACCTTTTATGCATGGTTATTTATGATTAATAAATGTTTTCCACATAAGAACATATTTAATGAGAATATTTTTCATTCAAATATAAAGTAATATGAAGTATTAACTATAAAATCTTTCCATTGTACAGAAGGCGATAATCAAAGTCTTTCAAAGCAGAGAGAAAGTATCAGATTTTTACAACATTTTATACTTGTTTTCTAAGAGCAGAACTACAAGTTATGGAAATAGTAGTTTACTAGGTCTGCTGTGTCTATTTGTTATATAATTCAAAGTAGAGAAAGAGTGAACTGCCTTTTACATATTGCTTTTTAAAGTTAAGAATGATATCCTTTTAGTTTATTTGCATCTCTGATTTGACTGATTCATTGAACAACAATTGTTGAAGACCGTGACAGAGAGGATGCTGTGCTAATTCTGGAGAAGAATTCCAAAATGACTTCGACATAGAGCATGGATTGAAAGAGCTTAATGTTTATGTGCTAGCTTGAACACGATTAAGTTTACAACTTAATTCTTTAGTAGTAATAGATTCAGAGTAAATTCAAATTATAATAATAACTTCTCTATGATGCTAAGTATATGTTCAAAGTTTTGAATGGTGACCAAAATGGCTATAGTTCATATTTTCTACAATTAATGGTATTCTAAGTAATAATGTTCAATTAGAATCAACTGTTACACAGTTGTTGGAGAAGCATTTCTTCAGTCTGTCAATATTTTGAATAAAATTTATTTTTTCAGGTGATGCATTCATTTCCTAAAACTGCTGTCATGAAGAATCATAACCCGGGTGGATTAAAGCTCATAAATGTATTGTTTCACAGTTCTGAAGGCTAGCAATCCAGAGTCAGGTTATCAGCAGGGTTTGTTCCGTCTTAGGGCTGTACTGCTTTTCCCTTTTAGCTTCTCATCATTGGCGGGCAATCTTTGGCATCGCTTCTCTTGTAGAGGCATCACTCCAATGCCTGCCGTCATTTTCACATAACATTCTCTCTGTGCCTTGTCACATACTGTTCCTGCTCTGCTTGTCTAATTCTGTGCAAATTTTCTCTTTTTTGTAAGGATACCAGTTATATTGGCTTAGGGCCCACCCTACACTTGATTACCTCTGTAAAAATCCTATTTCCAAATAAGGTCACATTTTGAGGTACTGGGATTTAGGACTGCAACATTTCTTTTCAGGGGGACGCAATTCAATTCATAACAGATAAATAGGGATTATTCAAAACCACAGCTACATTGGCAGCTCCAATATTCAAATAGAAAATTAAATCAAGTTGTTCTCTTTACCTATAAGTCACATTTGCTATGGCATTTTTAAACTCACAGAAAACTGTAAGTTGTATATATTTTAATAAATACATTTTCCTTCTATTAATAAAAAATTTCTAACTTGTTTAACTCTTAGGTTTTTTGCACAGTTGGTTTTTCTAATTATGCATTACAACCCAAGTAATTTTAAAATATAAGTGTCTTTCATCTGCCCCAGTCTATGTCTATATTAATTTTAAAGAGCTTATCACCCCAATAACATTGGATATAAAAAGAAATAAAGATACATATATCTTCTTGGAATTTATGTCTTTACGTAATCCCTTTTTTGATGTTGTATTTTATCAGACTCTTCTTAATCTTCTAATATCCAAACACATATATTTTTCTAGCATATGATTTTTAAATTTAATATAGATGGTTTTATAAGGCAGTGGTTCACAGTTTGGGTTATACTTGGAGAAAAGGAAATGTTGAGAGACTTGGTCAAAACTCTTTTATTAACAAATAGTTAGAACACTATCAGGAAGTAAATAGTGCTCAGTAAGTTGTACTATTAGTTTTATGAGTCATTTTTTTTTCTGGATAGCTTGTGGTAATTTGACAAATGACTTTAGAATAATTTTGTCATTCAAGAGGCTTTAGACCTTCAGATGAAAAATCAATGTGACTATTCTGTTTCAAAAATAACTTTTTCATAAATGCATAATGTACGTAAGAGAAATATAGCTTTTATGTGAATTATTTAATTAATAGTTTCAGTTTTCTTCTGGCAGAATGGCTATGGTGGATACACTATTTTTTTTTTTAGACAAGTTCTCACTATCTCAGACTGGAGTGCGACGGCTCCATCTCGGCTCACCGCAACATCTGCCTCCCAGGCTCAAGTGATTCTCCTGCCTCAGCCTCCCGAATAGCTGGGATTACAGGTGTGTGCCACTGCTGTCCGGCTAATTTTTGTAGTTTTAGTAGAGACAGGGTTTCTCCATGTTGGGACAGACTTACGCAGCATGTCAAATCCTCTTTTTTCCACATTAGGAATATCATCAAGCTCTTTGAGTTTCATAACTTATCTCTTTATCAATATCATCTATATCAGTTCAAAATTGAATTGTCTCTTATCAAAATCACTTCTATATTTTTCTAAATGAGCCAAACAGAAAATCTCCAAAATGCATTCAAAAAGTGTTACTCATTGAAACTAGATTTTTTAAAAACACAAATTTGATAGTATTACCCATCTACTTAAATAATATCACTATATTTATATTGCTATGAATATAAAAATGGGCTCCAGAATATGGCAGACAAGGGCCTCCTTGTGCATAATCCATGCTAGCAAAGTTTTGAAGATGTTGCAGTTCTTTTTTTGTATTTCCTCCCTTCCCACCAGGTTAAACCTCTAGTGCCTCTGATTTTCATGCCCCAACCATTTTTATTTTTATTTTTCAATGCATTTATTAGAAAACACTCCATTTTGCTCAAGCTTTCTCTTTCAACTTCTTGGTCAAATTTGAAATGTCAAAAAATTAATAATAATAATATTTTCATTTTCACATAGTATGTGTATTTTCAAAATTGTCTATAGGGCACTGGCATTACTGAGGTAAAAATGACAAATTCTTATTGTAGAATTACACATTCTGGCACATACCAGTGATAAAGATTTGTTGGGTTTATGGGATTATCTGTATAAACAGGAACACTGGAAATGTTTGCAATTGTCTACTGCCATATGACATTTCCTACATTTAAATAGCATAGCAAATGTATAAAAAATATGTCTTGACATGATGACAAGCTCAATAGCAGCAAAAGATTATAGATCAACATTCTTGTCAAAAATTCAAATATTTGAGGTCAAAAAATATTTTAGAAATACTGAATATTCTCAGTAATTAAATTCAATTTTATTTTCCTATTTACATACTTACTTTGCAGTCTTCTTTATGTTGACATTTTAATTTGTAATATTAATTTTAAAAATTTTACTGACTCTATCTGATAAAAACAAGATGATCTTATTCCAGATATAATGCATATAAATCAACTTAAAAATAAAATATCAGCATAAAGTTTTATAAACCAATGCAAGGTTATGGTTTTATGTTCATAAAACTAATATAAGCATAAGTAAATCAGATTTCTAGTTTTAATGAATTTTAGAAACCTCTTCCCAAAAGGCAATGAATGAATTATTTTCAGTCTGTCATCAGGTCAGAAACAATATTTCACAGAATGATGAACACAGAAGGTTTTCCCCAGATTCCCTCCAGTGCTGTGCACATCATTGGCCTTTAAAAAAATAAATTGAAGGGCAAATATATATCAGAGCCTAAGAGTAGGATACCAACATCCTAGTCTTCATTTTATCACTAAGAATTTCTTTTAATCACTTAACTTCTCCCAAGAAAAGATGAGGGGTTTGGGAAGAATAGGAATATCTGTGAGAGTTGAAATCTTCAGAATGTTATAGCTTGTATAAAGTTGGCACTATGGTTTGAATATCTATCCCCTCCCAAACTCATGTTGAAATTTAATTACTATTGTAACAGTATTAAAAGAAAGACTCTTTAAAAGGTGATTAGACCTTGGCTGGGTGTGGGGGTGGCTCACACCTGTAATCCCAGCACTTTGGTAGTCTGAGGTGGGCAGAACGCTAGAGGTCAGGAGTTCGAGACTAGCCTGTCCAACTTGTTGAAACCCTGTCTCTATAGAAAATAATAATAATAAAATAAGTAGTCAGGCATGGTGGCAGGCACCTGTTATCCCAGCTACTGGGAAGGCTGAGGCAGAAGAATCACTTGAACCCTGGAGGTAGAAGCTGCTGAGATGATGCCACTGTGGGGGTGGTGGCTCACACCTGTAATCCCAGCATTTTGGGAGGCTGAAGCAGGCGGATCACCTTAGGTCAGGAGTTTGAGACCAGCCTGGACAACAGGGTGAACCCCTGTCTCTACTAAAAACACAAAAAGTAGCCGGGCATGGTGGTGGGCTCCTGTAATGTCGAGATTGCGCCAGTGCCTCCAAGCACTCCGGCCTGGGTAACAACAGTGAGACTCAGTCTCAAAGAAAAAAAAGAAAAAGAAAAAGTGACTAGATCATGAGGGCTCCAACATTAAGGGTGGAATTGGTGCTGTTACAAAAGGACAAATTGAGTTTGTCCCCCTCTTGCTCTCTCTCACATTCCACCATGTCATGATGTAGCAAAGCAGGCACTCTCCAGAGGCTAGCACTTTGCTGTTAAACTTCTCGGCCTCCAGAACTGTGAGCACAGAACAGACAAAGATGGTTACATGGGAGTATCGGATTGATTTGCTAAAAGCAGGGCTGAAGACTGAATTACATGCTAAACCAAGGCCTGGGATATTTTATCCTGTAGGCTTATGGCACTCAAACTTTGCTCTACCTAAGTATAAACCAAAATTCATTTAGAAAAAAGACACTCTCAGATCCTGATTCTTCCTTTGGAGATTGTTATTCAGCAAATCTGAAATAAAGGTGAGGAATCAATTGTTTTCAGGTGATTCTGATAATAAAGTTTGCTTTGAAAAACACTACTTATGGCCATGAGGAGTTAATGCATGTTTTAAAAATTGGAGTATGAAATTAGATTTATCTATTGGCCTTTAAGGCTAGGATTAATATATTTTTGCAAGTGTATGTATAAGAGTTGTTACATTAATTTTTATTAAAAATTATGTGTATTTTAAGTATAGAAATAATTATATTTATAGTACACTGCTGAGAAAATATATTAAATCTGTGCCCAAGTACACAAATAAATATTCATTGTCTGAATGATACATGACTTATTAGTGACATTAAATATAAAAAGTTTTGTGCCATTGGTATTGTGTCAAAACCTGTCAAAGAAATATGAGTTTTTAATAGAGTGCCATTTTATATAATGTCTTCTATCTAAAGCATTTACATTTATAATTGGATTATAATTGTTCATAAAAACTGATATATTCATACGGCTAAGAAAAAGTTTTATGAAGAACAGAATTCTGATAGATGCTTTTGTAAAAATGAATTGTCTGCATTTAAAAGTGACAAACTTTATAACTGTCCATAATGGTGATCTCTTACTAGCTATAAAGCAGTTAGCAGTATACAACATTTTAATGATAAAAAGATTCATCACACTTTATTACATTCTAGAAAGCAACAGTGCTCATAATTATTTTTATTCGTATATTTTCCTTCTTTGTGTTTTTATTCTACATAAAATTAATTCCTGTATTTAGAATATTTATTAAACAATTAGTCCTGAGGGTTTTCCTCCTTTTAACAAAAAGTAAATCTCAAAACATAATTCCTATCAGTTTTATTGATGGTTTATTTTTGTCATATTTCTAATACAAAATGTTTGAAATTTGAATATCTCCGAAGTATAAATTGACCCAATATTTTATTACTTGGTTTCGATAGAAAATTGCTAATTTGGTGGCAATTAACATTAAATTTAATATCTTTCTTCATTATGTTTCCAAATTATTTTCAAATATCAATAAGTGTTCTTTATAAGATTGGCACAATATTTTCGTGTGTTCTCTCTTTAATCCAGATTTAGTGTATTCCCTTGAAATGCATGTTTTTATTTGTACGTACTGATAAATATATTTTATTCTCAGTAATTACTCATTATCCCTAGTTGCCTAAGGCACTACACCCATTGAATTGTTGGCCTTTATTTATTTACCGAGATGATAAATCATCATCAGTAAGTTTCACAGAAGAAGTTTATTTGTTTGATTTTATATTTGCAAGCAAGACAATACTTTAAAAATAAAAGTATTTGATCCAGACCCTTGAGAGACAAAATATTTGAAGTTGATTCTAGAAATGTGGTTTTATAATCAAAAGCTAGATTCTGGCTGATTCAAAGTATGTAAAGTTTACATAATGAACCAAGCAGACGTATGTACATGGAGTTAACTACAGTTTTCCCTCCCCAAATGCAGAAAAAGACAAAATGAAAAGCAAGGATTTAAGTTTCTGATGCGAACATTTCCAGAGTTTAGACAAAGTAAATACCTAAAAGCTGCCCCAAGCAAGTGTGGAGAAATGAGAGAGAAAGCTCACAGGTGGAGATTCCAGAATACATGTGACTATTATCTGACTTCTTGTGGTACAATCCAGAGGAAAGTAAATCTCCTAGGAAACCTTCACTTCTGGATGTGACTGAATGGTGGTTGTAGCAGCTCAGAATTCCCACAGCCAGTCCCAAGTGTGAAGGGTTTGAAACGGCAGCAGATTAAAAGGGAACTTGGGGCTGTTGTTAGAAAATATCTAGCCAGCACATGTGCTTGCCTTGTTAACTGAAAGGAGCTTTTGGTTCAAGGATGTAATAGTGAACATCAGTAAATGATAACAAAGGTGAGATGAATGTGTGTACCTCAGTGGAGGCCAGTGATGTCTCCTCATATAATATACTTCTCATGTAAATCCACATGAGTTTGTGGGAAACATTTTTATTAAAATCCCTAACTATAAATATTTGTAGGTCTTAAATTGTAAGAATAATGTTTAAAACTTCCTTTACATAAAACTAAAAAGTAGGTGCAGTGTGTGTCACTGAAAAAGCAAAGTAGAAGTTATCTAACTTGTTTATTTGTCCTTAAGCAATTTATCTCCTCTTTCATAAATTTTCACTAATACACACACGCACAGGCACTAGTAGTACTTAGCACATACCTGATTGGGATGGTCTCAGAAGGTTTATAACAGACTTATTCATGAATCTCTCTTCTCCTAAATGAGTATTATTCACAGCAAACACCCCAAACCTGAACACTTATAAAACACATTCTGTTATACTTCAACATGCAAAAGAGAAATTGACCATTCTTGCCACATCTTTTCTTCTTAATTCAAATAATCTCATTCTACAGGGTAACATAGTTAACATTTCTCTCAACTCAGTCCTTTAACTTTCTAATATGTAAATAACATCATATTTTTTCTCTGTTTAAACATCTCCAGTGATTTCCACTTGTGCTTAGAGTATAATTAAAACCCTTTCCCTGGTCAGCAACTGGCTTTTTGATTGTAATTCATACCATGCTCCTCGCTGCTCACTGACTCCAGCCATTCTGAACTACGTTTAGCTGTAAGGATACACCAAGCCTGTACCCACTCAGTGACTGCACCTACTCTTTATTCCCCCTTAGATCTTTAAATGTTTGATTCTTTCTTGTAATTCAGATTTCAACTCACAGATTGCCTCAGGGAAGAACTTTCCTGACTATATTACTTGACATTGCTTCCTCACTGGTTAGGCACACACTTGCCCCCACCATAGTTACTTTCCCTCATCACACTGTAGTCTTTTCACAGCACTTGTTACTGTCTAACAGTACCCTTTATTTAACTGCTTGAGCTGCGATTCAAAAATAATAATTAAAACCTAGTGAAGTATTGATTTGTTTATCTCTGTCCATATGTTTTCATTTTTGGTTTGGGGATAATTAAAGGAACTATATAAACAAAAACATTGTAGTCAGTAATCATATCATTTGTGAATGACTTATATGTGCTTCCAAGTTAAAAGCACACATAACAAGGCAATGAATATGGAGATGGAGATCTGGAGAGGTAAGTGAATTTACATGAACCACAGAAGGCTTTGAATGACTTGTTAAGAAGATTGACTCTGACCCTTGGGCAACAGGAAAGTAATTAAGAGTTTTAACTATTGGTATGGAGTAACATTATCAAATGTATAAATGGGGAAAAATATGCTGAGTATAGTCACATGAGAGATTTGAGAACATGTTACCATATTACTGATGGTTATGCCTTTTTTATTCAACAGTTATTTATTGAGCACTATTTTAGACACTGGGGATAAAGTGGTGAACAAAACAAACTTCTTATCCTTATGAAACTTACATACCAGGGAGAGACACAGAAAGTAAACAGACGAGCAAATACATGTAAGTGTATAAAAGTAAATATATAATTGTTAATGTATACGTGTATACGTATGATGTAAATATATAATTATGATATATAAATATAAATACATATTTCTGAATAGAAAATGCTATAATCAAAAACAAGCAAGGTCAAGAAGATGTAATATGAAGGTGATGTTATTTTGAAAAGCATTTCTCAGTAGGTATGTTTGGAACAGAAGTCGAAATCTACTGTGGGAGAGAGACGTGACAATATAGGGAGGAATATGCATATACCACAAGACACATTACTGAAACATTATCAACCTAAGGAATCCTTTACAATTTTAAAATTATTGAGGACTACAAAGAATTTTTGTTTTTGCAAGTCATATCTATGTCTACATATTTATTTATGTCTATCTGTATAATGCATATATCTAAATCTATGTATATATAATCTTTATATGTCTTACTATGAATTAAAATGATATCCTAAAATGTTTATTAATTCAATTTCAAATAACAATAAAATCCATATCATGGGAGTCTAAATAACATATTTTATTAAAATAACTGTATTTTCCAAAAACCCAATAATGTAATGAGAAGACTATTTTGCATTTTGACAATTTTCTATAATTTCAGGCTAAATAGAAGTTAACTGGATTTTCAAATTTGTTTCTGTAATAATATTGTGCAATGTGTTGTTTAGGTTGAAGTATGTGAAGAAAATATGGTGTCATGCATATATTTAATTGGAAAGGAGGACAGTTTATAATATCATTTCAGATAATATTGGATATTCCTCTTGGTGGTTATTACACAAAAACTTGACAAGTAATTTCTTAAAAGTTTATTTCAATGTGGAATCTGAAACCACATCAAAAAACATTTCATACTCACTTTATTCCATTACAATTCATTGGTATTTTTTGTACTTTGAATGAATATCTCATACATATATGACCTTTAACATTATGTGTTGGTCATTTGAAAAATATTGATTCACTAAGTTATAATGTTTACCCATTTCATCATAAAATATTAATAGTGATTACATCATCAATATCAGATAAAACATTTTTGAATAATGATAAGTTGTCAATGTCACAGTGGCCAATGCAAATTTTTCAAAATTATAAATGCTTAAAATCAATACCGTTGACTGTTTTCCTTAAAGTGGAAGCTGACTCACTTTGTTCATTTTTTATTTTGTTTTTAGAGTGTGTGTGTGTGGTCTGTGTGTGTGAATTCAATGACTCTTAGTACATTGGTGGTGTTCTGATTTCTTCTGTGGTGCACATGTTTTATCTTCATTGCATTTGCATTATTAGTGAATCATTAGTGCAAATGGCAACATAATGAAAAAAGCAAATAACATCCGAGTATTGTTATGAAATAGTTTTTGGCAAATAGATTCACTGAAGGTTTCTTGGGGATGCTCAGACATTACATAGTTCTTGAGAACCATCAACATATTTTGTTTTGGATTGTGCACTGGGATAACTCACTTCTTAGAAACAAGTTTTAATATTACACTATCCAGAAAGGAGGGGCATCCCGAAATTAGCACAGAAGACTTACACATAGTTCTAAAGTTTGCTATCTTTCTATCATATGCTGTTTCATTTCATAAAGGACTTAGTGCCCTGAGAGCTCGGGATATAATAACTATTTCTGCTAATTCTGATTCCAAGTATCAGCAAATCACACACAATGGAGACGATCACGTTAGAATGGCTATAATGAACTTAAGAGATATATGTATGAAAGCCTTCATGTCAATTTATCTTGAAGAATATAAACCCTGGAAAGATTATTCTTGCATTTAGAGATCTAATCATCATACAGAGTTAATTTTAATCGTCAATTTGTCTCCTCATACTTAATATTCCTTCACCACATCTAATAACATGTGGGCGGGAATCAGATCCTTCTTTTGGGAAAGTTTAGGAGTCATTGAAATGACCATATGAGCTTTTATGTTCCTGCTGTAAATCAAAACCAATATATACGCACTAATGCATCCCAGCATGTACTATAAGTTGGCAATATAGATTGTTTGCAAAAATTCCTTATAAAACAATCCTTGGAAATTTTTCTGTAGCAGAATTGAAATGCCCTCTGCAGTTACCAGCAAATGCTTCTACTCTTATGTGGCCATCAATCATCTCATATTGTTCCCATACACATCAGTGCCCAGGCCAGTAGCAGACAGAAAACAAAATTGAAAAGTGATAAGTGTACCTACAAAACTTCTCTGAATGGACCAAGTTTATTCTGAATATTAGTTATTTTCTCTTCTTTCCACAGCTGTATGTGTAGCTAAAAGAGACCGTGGGACACAGGGATCTGCAGACAAGAATAAAATCCTGTCTCTCTACATGTTCTGCATCTCAGTTTAGCATCTCCTATTGTCTGTGGGGTTTTTTTTTTTTGTAGTTAATTATAATTTTGACATAATTAACCTTCCTTAGGTTCAGTGCAGAAACTTTTGAAATGTGACTAAAATGAAAGTCAAATTTAGTCAAATTTTCTAGTTTAAGTTCACTAAAAGCCATGATCTCAGCCATATTACTTAAATTCTCTGTTCTTATCTTCGCCATGAAGATAATAATTTTATCTACATTAAATAGTGGCTCTTGGCCAGGCGCGGTGGCTCACGCCTGTAATCCCAGCACTTTGGGAGGCCGAGGTGGGCAGATCACCTGAGGTTTGGAGTTCGAGACCAGTCTGACAAACATGGAGAAACACCATCTCTATAAAAAATACAAAATTAGCCGGGCATGTTGGTGCATGCCTGTAATCCCAGCTACTCAGGAGACTGAGGCAGGAGAGTCACTTGAACCCGGGAGGCAGAGGTTGTGGTGAGCCGAGATCACACCATTGCACACCAGATTGCACTCCAGCCTGAGCAACAAGAGAAAAACTCTGTCAAAAAAAAAAAAAAAAAAAAAGTGACTCCTGAAATTAAAGGTATTTAATAAAGGATATAAAACAATGTCTGTCCCATAGTAACTGCTTAAAATATTGTTTAGTATTATCATTTTCTATGCTAGGACCTATATGTTTATTATTATCTTAAATAATTTGGCAAATTGTAGCATACCTATATTTATACTTTAATTTTGCTTGTTAACTTCTTATAATAAATACTAAGTACCTATCCACGACATACAAGTCATGCAGTTATTTTCTTTCTAATTTAGCTTAATTCTTTGCCTTTGTTTGCAAAGTCTGTAGCAAAAATAAAAAAAAGAAACAAAACAAAAAAATTACTGCAGTTTCAGAATACATATACCAGATCTAAAAGCATCCTCCTCAATTGGTAGTAGAGAAAAAAAATTGCATAGCCTAGCCAAAATATATAAATTTCCTTCCAAGACTATCATTGACTGGAGAGATTGCTTTTGGAAAATAGGTAACTCAAACTATGAAGATGCACTGTTTAATTTATTTTACAAAAAATGCAAGACAAAGCCAAAGGAAACGAAACTTACAGCCACTCTTCGATTATATCAAATTAGGGCTAAGAACCATGTAAAATAAGAATAATTGCTGGGCAATATGTATATAGTTCGTTATTTTTTAAAGATGCAATTATAATTGAATAAGGATAAAAGGTAATTGTAATAAAACACTGGTAATTTGGGGAGTTTCAAGATAAAGGCTATCATCTCCCTTGTGCATTGGACAGACATGTGTTTTGGCAACCACTTTGATTTTTTGCCCAGGCTCTATTACAGCCATTCTTATCTACATTTCATACAGAGAAATAGAAAAGAAAGCAAAATCCCAGTCTGCTGAGGCAGGAATAAATGCATTGTGCATCTGATATAGTTAGTTCATTCATTCCACTAAAAAAAAATTCTGACATTTCATCAATTTGCAGTGAAAAAAAGATTTATCTTCAGGTGAAATTAATTTCTGTTAAAATGGGAAGACTCTTTCTATGAGCAGACTGTTTTTTGTTAAGATGAACAGTAAAATCAAACAACAAAAAAAGTGCTAGGAGAACAGGGAAGGAATTGGTCTTAACAATAAAATATATATCCTCCAGCAACTTTTTTTCACAAGGTGAATGTTATTTATGTGTGAGACAATTTGGACTAATTTGAAGAGCTTGGGGAAGAAAAAAACAGAATATTAAACCATTTCAAAAACTTTGAGTTAGAAGTGAAAAAGGAATAAGAAATTAAGTGTTGAGAATGTATTTATACTTACATACACATATGTGCACATGTACATATATTACACTCATGTGTATATATACATACATTTTATATGATCATTTCATTATAATATGAGATTACAGTTTCTGGAGAAAGTACCTCTTAATTCCATTATTGATAGAGATTGGTGAAGACTATGAGAAAGAGAATGAAATTCTTTCCAATGGTAAGAAACAAGAGATAGATTTGTGCAACTGACAACAGTTCTTAACGAAAATATTCATATAACACCACTTCTCATATATTTTCATACATCTATGGAGAATTCTCAGTGTGATAAAGAGTGCTAGACACATCTGAAGGAGGCTGAATGCAGGACCAGGCTACGGTAGAATCCCTATCATAATGGGACAATGAGCAGATGAAATTCTTTAAGATAGTAATCGAATAAAATATGCACACACACACACTTACATATGTACAGGCGAGTTTGGTTCCTCTTTCTAAAGATCAGTGACTTAATGTCCTGAATGACTTCTTTGTGCTTAAATTCTAGTTTGCGAGTCTTTAACTGTAATTATTTAAACTCTTAAAAATATATTTTTCTTTTCCCTCAAACATGCACAATGGCTAGACTAATTGATTCATTTGTAGAAAAATATTGCTCCATTAAGAAAACAATTTGTTGCAAGAATCAGGGGCTGGGCGTAGTGGCTCACCCCTGTAATCCCAGCACTTTGGGAGGCCGAGGTGGATGGATCACCTGAGGTCAGGAGTTTGAGGTCAGTCTGGCTAACATGGGGAAACCCCGTCACTACTAAAAATACAAAAATTAGCAAGGCATGGTGGCACACGCCTGTAGTCCCAGTTACTTGGGAGGCTGAGGCAGGAGAATTACTTGAACCGGGGAGACAGAGGCTGCAGTGAGCTGAGATCATGACACTGTACTCCAGCCTGGGTGACAGAGCAAGATTCCACCTCAAAAAAGAAAAAAAAACAAAAACAAAAACAACACTTTGTTAATAAGTGCTTCCCTAAACTACAACCTTCCTGCAAAATCATTTCTGTATATTCCAACTAAGTCAAATGTATTCACAATATTCACTTAATAGAATGTATAGCTTCTTAGAGGATCTAAAATATTTATTATAATAATTTTAAAAAAGTAAAAAATATAATAAATGTTTACATATTATCTTTTACAGTGTTGTAAATATTTTTGGAATATAATTAACTGATAAAAAATGAAGGAGATAAAATACATATATGAGATAATTCCTTTTCAATACTCCATTATCACTTAAATACTAGTTATGCAGAATAAGACCATTCATTTATTCAATATAGAATATTATATGCCTTCTAAGTAATGGTATACTCGATCCAGGGGGAATGTTGACAAAACTTTCACCTGTCTTCAAAACGCTCACAAGTTAGAATATAATTTGTGAATTACCTATGCCTTTTTACAAACTCTGTAATTTCCTTTCTTTGTCTTTAACTATTCACTTCTCTGGTTGTCATTCCCTTTCCCAGAAGAGACACAGAGAAAGGTAAGTATTGATGCATCAGGATATAAAACACCTGAGTTATATCATCTGTTACTTGCTGTGTCACTTCCTGCGAGATGAACCACATCTTGTGCTATCTATTCATCTCTATTAAATGCTGAAAATGAGAGAGTGGGTGAAAGGAGAAGAAACAATTTAACCACAAGAAGTAAAAACAACTGGTCCTAGTTCAAAGCAAAAGAAAACAGCAGCAACAAACAAAAGCAAAAGTGCTAGGACAGAAGGGAAGGGATATATATATAATATATATATGTTATATATGTATATACAGATATATATTCTTAAATACATGTATGTATGTATATGTATACATATGGGTATATGTATAACTTGCAACAACGTGTTTTATGAGATGAATGTTGTCTGGAGTTTTGATGCAGCAGTGAAGAGTGTGGAAAATGGAAAATGAAAATATTGAAAAAGATTTGAGGGATGTTGGTGTACTTGTGTATTTACACATAAAATAAGGGTGTAGTTATTGCACTCAGTACAGGTAGAAAGTGGAGCAAGGACTAAACTTACTTTTAGATTTAAATTTTTTTTTATTTAAATATACTAGTTATACATATTAAATTACTTTCTGTCAAACTTTTCTGGGTTTTTGTTTTATGACTGAGTTTTTATCATCTGTTGTTCTTAATTTGCCCTTGAGATTGACAAGTGTTGCTACATGTTATATATTCCATTTCAGATCTGTATCTGTTTATTATGAAATGATGATTATAAACAAGAAAAAGATACTTAGAAGTGTTACCTTAGTTACATGTCCTTAAGTTCACTCTCTTTATAAAATGGTAAGGTATTTATCTTATATTTAAATGTTACTTAAACAAGTTTTACATGTTACAATTTGGCCATTGAAATTCATTGGCAAAATACAGTGTTAATAATTATTTCTTGTACGTGGTGTTGAAGAGAGAACAAATTTACTTACTGAGTTAAGACGATAGAGTAATGAAATATAAATGACAATGTGAGCATGGAACTTCTAATAATTCTCAGTGAAAACCATTTATTTACTTTTGGTAATGTTTTAAAAAGATATGCCACATTGTAGATCAAATGTCTAATTTTTCTACATGGTAATGTGGCAGATTTTCCTAGCTGCCCTCCAGGGACTATTTTCTCTTTCAAGGCATTCGTATAGATTGTATTTCCCAGCTTCTTTACTTTCGGATGTGGCTTTGTATCTAGTTCTCATCAATGGAATTTGAGCGACTCTGAGATGGATTCTCTCCAAGCCAGTGCTGTTGAATAGCGTGCTATACAATAATCTTTTCTGGTGAGAGGCTGCCAAATGAGGAAGACTTGGTAGCAGCAGAATCAAAGACGAAGTTGCCTGGGTTCATTAGTATTTCATTGATGAAAAGCTGCCCGCAAACCAGGAACAACTTCACTGCATGCCTTGTAAGCAAGAAATACATTTCTGTTGTGCTTGAATCATTATGAACACAGCTTATTGGTGATAATGGCTAAAATAAATTTAGCATGATAAGGGTACAACCACATGGTTGAAGTATTACTCAATTTTTAAGACTTAGATTATTAAGAAATAAGAAAAAATAAATGAAATGTAGTCTAATTTTAATTTAATTTCAATGTTAATATGTGTCTCTATTACATGATCTGACAAGAATTATGTGACATATATTAGGTTGGAATATATAAATGGTCTTTTTCTTTCTTGAAACAGAGACTCACTCTGTCGCCCAGGCTGGAGTGCAGTGGCGTGTTCTTGGCTCACTGCAACATCTGAAAATGGCCATTTTTTATAAATCAACTTGGTTGAATATAATTTCATATGGTCCACAATTATATTTAATGCTGTATAAAGTACATTTTGATACCAGTGTGGAAAGCAGGTATCAAATTTCAATGCAAACTTTCCAAATTTTAAAATACAAACATATATCAGTTGAGCTTTTCATTCCTGAAGCCCTAAAACAGAATTTCTTTTCTTTAAAACATCTTGGCACTGTTTCCAAACATAAAAATCACTGTTTGTGCCAAAATATATTTAAGGAATCTTAGTTGTTCTTCTTGAAAAATAGCATTCTCCACTTCATAGTCACACCCAGTCAAGATAGACTCTTCCGTCAATTATAAACCACCATATATATGTCTCATTACTAATGAATCATTTGGCTCATTTGAATCATTTGAATCATTTGGCTCACAGGAGCACTTTTCTTCTCTTTTGGAGCCATCTCCTCAACTTTGAATTGGTATCTAAACAATTATTTTTAAAATAAATTTACTTTAATATAATTTGAATTTGCTGTTTGTTTCATCAATTATGATTTCAGGTCTATATTTTCTAATTTCACCCTAATTTTTTATCTTACTTAGAAGCCCTACTTTTCCTAAACAAGCCTTACTTTTTGCCAACATAAATTACTAAAAACTATTTTATATTTAAAAAATACCCATACATAGTTGTTAATTATCACTCTGCCATCTATGCAGAGAGTTAAGTAACTTGGGAGAAAGAAGCACAACTAAATATAACAGAAACCCCTAGAGAAGATTCTATAGTGCAGTGCTTAAAAGTGCGACCTAAAGGCAGACGGCTGCCTGAATTCTGATGACTACTACTATTTGTTTGCCTGACCTCGGGCAGGTCATTTAAACTTTTCTATGAAAAAAAATAATACTAGTATTCAAATGAGTTAATTTATATAAAACTTTTAGAACAATGCTTTCCAAGTAAAAATACCTACTAAGTGTAGGCGGTTTTATTGTTATTAGACCAGTAGATATGCTGTGGGCCGTGAAATACTCTGTGAATTTGTAGAACTATTGGTCTCTTTTTAAAATCCCCATTAAGTAAAACAACATTTGCTTCAATTCCTCCAAACATAACCTTTAACTTAAATAAAGTGAAGCGTTTAGCTAAGGATATATTTTTTAGGATCTAGGTAGGTCGAGTCAATAATCTAGCAGCAGCAGTCCTGTAGTCTCAGAAAAGCAGCAGCTCAACTCCAGTAAGGGAGGTTTAAGTTTGATAGTTTTGCGACCTGAAGGAACTTTCCTTCCTTATTCCATTAAGCCTTGCCAAAACAAGTCAACTGTCAGTCACCAGCAGGATTCTTACACACCCTGAGTAACATCCCTTCTTGTCATCTCCCCACAGTCTCTTATTCCAACTTCAATTCATATTGTGTACATAAAGTGTCTATAAATACATCTTTACACATACAGTACTATTTATATTAACTAATTTATTTCCTCTTCAATGGCCTTTGAAAATTCATCCAGAGTTTAGGATGGCAACTCTGAACAGGTATAGCTTCAATATGTTTTTGGATACTGATTATCAACTCAAAATTTTCCTGTTTTTCTTCTTTATAGTAACAGTTTCACCTGAGAAAGATTTTATGAATGAGCATTGGAGCATAAAAACGTGTACTGTCAAAACAGGCTTAGAATAATTTGATAACAAATTTGGTTTTTGGATTGGTTTAATTAAAAATCTGTATTCTTTCTTTTCTTCTTCCCATTGTTGGTGTATAATAATAATAATAAAATATAATTTCACTACTTATTCTTTCAGAAGTGCTTGCAAACACTTTGTAATAATATTCATTTAAAGCAAGCATAATTTTATAAGGCCAAAATGGTATTAAACTTTCATGGTGAAGAAAAGAAAGATATAGCTAAGTCTTCTAGAAACTGATACCTTGGACTTGGAGAAACCTGGGTTCAATCCCAGAATTTCCACCTTGGGCAAATTTACTCAACTGTAATTGGGGACAATAACAATCCTTTTGATTTTTGTATGGATTGTTTCAGATATATTGGATTAAAATGGAAATATTAACATTAATATTTCATTTGAAGAAGAATAGCATGCATAACTGACTATGCTCAGTTTGGCATTTCACTTTGTTTTTGATGAATTCTTTCAACCGTCATATTGGCAGTAGGGCTGTTTTCCTTTCCCCGTTAGGACACAGCATTTTGCTTTTATATCAGGGCGTCCCACCGTGGCTAGGTCATTATTTAACCATGAGCAAAGTTTGAAAATTATAAGCATGTGGGACTCGGGCCACCACATTTTGCTTTGGTCATTAAGAGTGGTTTGTTGATGCTAATGTGGGGCACCCCGTGGTGGTGTTTCTTCCCCTTCCTCTTTGACTTCCTCTTTTGTAACATTTCACATGTGGAACTAGAGTGATTAATTTTTTATGCAGTTGTTCTTATGTGCAGCATGATATGGTGGGGACTATTCAAATCTCTAGTAGCTCTACTGCCACTGAAAGGTAACTAATAGCTCGAGCTGGGCCTCTCATGGCTCTGGGAGGTCTCCTGTGAAAAAGCAGCAGACAATATCTTGTCACATCATAAATTTATAAGGAGTTAATTAAAGGCTTTCCCTTGCATCTTAAACATATTCAGAGTCCCATATCACAAGGAATGATTCCTGTTTAATTATCAATGGCTTGTAAAAATTTGCTGCTCAAAGTGTATTTTAATGTCAGGCAGATTATCGGTACAAATGGAAAACTGTACCTGGAAAATGTCCAAATAATATAAACTTGTACAAAAATATGTGCACATACTTTTTTCTTAATTATTTGTGAGGAGAGGCACATAAGCTAATTTTAAAACTTTTGAAACTGTCATTATAATATTTATGACTTTTAAAACATATTAAATATGGATTTATAATACCGTTTGTATTTTCCAGTCAGTATACTGTATTAATTACTGTTTCAAATTAGTTTTAAAAATAAATACATATTGTATAATTACATTGCTAGAAGATTGTTGATCAATTTTAGAGATCAATAACTGCAGTATGGGAATATGTTTCATCTCTGATATGAGATATTGTGAACTTTTATGTATTTTGGGGAGAAGGGAACATGATAAAAGTCAGATTCTAACGTTGTGAGGAAAAATAAATTTTTAAAACCTGTTTGGATTAATATGGAAGAAATTTACCTTGAAGGACTCTCGATTATTCCCCTTAGATAATTTATTTCACCTAATGTATAATGGATAATCCATTTGGGTGATCTTACCAGAAGCCCTGAAGCTGTTTATAGTGATCTCAATAGATTACAGCCCTTCCACTGTAAAGTAAATAATCAAAATTATAATAAGTAACTATGAGGCATGAGGAAGTCATTTCATGATTCAAAAGAATTTTTTTCCAGCAACTTACCATTCATTATTCAGATGTATGTATATGTTTATTCGAGCAGGCCTCTATTGAAAGATTGTAATTTACTCTGTAGTGAAGAGGAAATTATATTTCTACATTTATTTTAATTCTATTGCTCAAGTTTTTTGTGGGGTCAAAATGCAAAGTCTAGAAAAATTCTAATTTGGTATAAAGCAATTCTTAAAAATAGGTAGTAGGATTAAGAATAACACTACCCTAAGATTTTCGGGTCATTGATTTAACACCCTTAATCATAATATAAAATACTTTTCACTTCCTAGACAGTTGTATTCATGATAAGAGAATAAATGTTTTTTTTCCCACAATACAGACCCTCTTTAAGCTCACTGAGCAAAATACTTGCCTATATTTGGGGATGGCAAACCTGGATCTACTCTCCATTTTGAGGTACATTCACTTTTATGTATCCATTTCTGCTCCATCTCAATCTTCCTGGTGGCACTGGCATAGGCATGTGACATATGCTCTAATAGGTCCACATTAGACGTTTTCAGAACAAAGCAAGAAGCAGACGTTGTGTGGAATTTCTCTCCTGGCAATGTTGGGGGAAACACCGATTTTCAGAAACAGTGGCAGGCACTCAGGTGTCCAGGGAGACATATGAAGTCTGTGCTAAGGACTATGAGTAGTAGTGACTTAGCTACAGCTGTTGTAGGTATGGTTTGAACTTTGATCTTGGCTGTTTAAGAGCCAAGGTTGACTCTATATTTCCCAGAAATTTAGCAAGCTCCTAAATATTCTTTAATAATTTTTTCCTTAAATTGGCAAGATTAGGTTCTGTTGAAAACTGAGAAGTTTGTAGGAAAATTAATATTATATCTAATAATGGACTGTTGGTCATATGGATTAACTATTATAGTTGATGTAGAATGGCACCATTCTTGAGAGTGTACCCCGGTTAGAAACTAAAGTTATTGTATTTTATCTTCATTTTTCCCAATTTGAAGAAGTTTCTTACAAAGCTTCTTAGGCAAAGTTGTCACAAATTGTACTGCTCCACTTTCTGGTATGCATGAAATAGTATGTGAGGGAAAATAAAATTTCAAAATCTGCTTGGATTTTGAAGTATGGGTAGTACTAATCCATAAGCTAATTTTAAAACTTTTGAAACAGTCACTATAATATTTATGACTTTTAAAACATATTAAACTATAAAACTAACTATTTATTTATAATACTGTTTGCATTTTCCAACTAGTATATTCTATTAATTGCTGTTTTTTGCTGTTTCAAGTTATTTTAAAAATAAATACAAGTTGCATAATTTACATGTGTGTAATAGTATGGATGTAATAAATACTAGTTGCATAATTTACATGTGTGTAACAGTATGGATGAAATAAATACAAGTTGCATAATTTACATGTATGTAACAGTATGGATGTAATAAATACAAGCTGCATAATTTACATGTGTGTAACAGTAGGATGTAATAAATACAAGTTGCATAATTTACATGTGTGTAACAGTATGGATGTAATAAATACAAGCTGCATAATTTACATGTGTATAATAATATGGATGTAATAAATACAAGCTGCATAATTTACATGTGTGTAATAGTATGGATGTAATAAATACAAGCTGCATAATTTACATGTGTGTAATAGTATGGATGTACAGTATCCACACTATTGTGGATAATAAAATGGACACTATACTATCCATAGTATGGATTTATTATGACTGGTGGAGATTTGTTTTCATAGACCAGGCTAGAGAGGCCCTGAGAGCCGAGAGAATATGATGGAAGGTGTCAGTATGGTTCGTTTCTGGTGAGGGCTCTCTTTCCTGCTTGCAGACGGCCACCTCCTCTCTATGTCCTCACATGGTGGAGAGAGGGAGAGAGGTCTGGTGCCTCTTCCTTTTCTTTCATCTATTTATTTGTTAGCTTGTTGTTTGTTTTGAGACGGAATCTTACTCAGTTGCAAGGCTGGAGTACAATGGTGAGATCACGGCTCACTGCAACCTCCGCCTCCCGAGTTCAAGCGATTCTCCTGCCTCAGTCTCCCGAATAGCTGGGACTACAGGCATGCACCACCATGCCTGGCTAATTTTTTGTATTTAGTAGAGATGAGGTTTCACCGTGTTAGCCAGGTTTATCTTGATCTCCTGACCTGGTAATGTGCCCGCCTCAGCCTCTCAAAGTGCTGATATTACAGGGGTGAGCCACCATTCCCTGCCTCTTCATTTTCTTAAAAGGATATCTTCCCTATCATGTTAGGGTGCCACCCTTAAGGCCTCATTTAACTTTTATCACATCCTTATAGGTCCTATCTCCAAATACTGTCCCACTGGGGCTTAAGGCTTAAACATACAGATTTTTGGAGGAATACAAGCATTCAGTTCATACCATTCTGTCCCTACCCCTTCAAATTCATATCCTTCTTATATACAAATATTTTTCTTCCATTCTTATATCCTCAAAACAACTCTTTCCAGCATCAACTCTAAAATATAAAGTTCAAAGTCTCATCTAAATATCATTTAAATCAGATGTAAGTAGGTGAGATAGGAGGACAATTCATCCCGAGGCAAAATTCCTCCCCAGTTATAAACCTATGAAAATGGACAAATTTTGTGCTTCCAAACTATAATGGCGGGTAGATTTGAATAGATATTCCTATTCCAAAACTGAGAAATAGGAATAAAGGATGGGGTGATGCATCACAAGCAAGTCCAAAACTTAGCAAACCAAATTTTGTCAGCTCTTATGGCTTAGGAAGAATCCTCTTTGGCTCAATGTTCTGTCCTCCAGGGCAATGGGGTAGCAGCATCCCCACCTGCTGCTGAGGGGTGGCCCATCTTCCCCAGCTTCCTGTGAGGGACCTGCTGTTTGAAATCAAACAGGAAGCAACCTTACCCCTGGTCCTGTCCTGGGGGTGGCAGCCCTGATGATCTCTGAATTATGTGGTGATTCTTCTTACCTTTTCTTAAAGGCTAACACATGCTAGCAGCCTTTTTTTCATAAAGTCCTACTTATCTGTTTCCCTCACTCCCAGCTGGCAGTGTTCCTACTAGTATCCACCTGTATTCCTGGCTTCTACATAGGGGCTGATTAAATTCCTAGTTCACACTCATACTACTCTCCTTATCAAACTTTTAACGTTCTATTCAGAACACACTTTCTAGTTTTTTGCAATACAGATAGGCAAAGAATTTTCCAAATCTTAAGTTATGGTTTCATTTTGCTTAATAATTTCTTCTTCAACTCATCTTTCAGAAAAATGTTACTATAAGCAACCAGGCTGCACTTCCAACACTTTGCTTAGAAATCTCCTTAGTTAATATCGAATTCCGTGACTCACAACTTCTATCTTGCACAAAATGCTTATACACAATTGAGCTTAGTTACTTGCCACTTTATTATAAGGACTGCCTTTCTTCCAGTTTCCAATAACCTATTCTGCATTTTCAATTAATACCTCACCAGAAATGTCATTAATGTCTGAATTTTGACAAAAAAAGTCTCTTGACACCATTATCTACTTTTCTAGTATGCATCTTGAAGCTCTATCAGCCTTTATCCATCCATCACCCAGTTCCAAAGTCATTCCCACACTTTTAGGTATTTTTTACAACAGCACCCCACTTCTTAGTACCAAAATCTATCTTAGGGTTCTCTTAGGCAAGAGAAAAATAGGGTTTATTAAAAGAAAGTAGGTTACCTGATAAATGAAGTTAACATGCCCCAGTATCTGCAGTCAGCAAGCTGGGCACATAAGAGAACCAGTCACGAAGTTTTAGTCCAAATCCAAACCACCTGAGAACCAGAAGAACTGATGGGATTTTTCCAGTCCAAATTTTGGCAGGCTGAAGATCCAGACGCTGCCAATGTTTCAGTTTAAGTCCAAAGGCAAGGAGATACTGATGTACTGGCTCAAGGCAGTTAGGCAGGAAGAGGTCCCTCTTAATCTCTGGGGAAAGTCAGCTGTTTTTAATCTGTTCAAGCCCTCAACTGATTAGGCGAGGCTCACATACTTTAGGGAATGTAATTGGTTTCACTCAGTCACTGAATCAGGTGTTAATCTCATCCAGGAACACCCTCAGAGACACATAGAGAACAATGCCTGGTCAAATGTCTGGCAATTTGTGGGCCAGTAAAGTTGACACATAAGATTAATCATCACAGCTACCAATAAGGTATTTTCCTAATCATTAAAACATGCACTGCGATTCATTTTGTTTGGGCCAACTTGCCTTATGCTACCATCCCTAAACCAATCATTACATATAGGAAGATGGGTTTACACACACTGATAGGCAAATCTGGGTTACGTTTAAAGCCTCAAATCACTCACATTTGCTTAGGTGACTCAGTTTGCTTCCTGGCAAGGTGTTTTGCTTACTGATTTCCAACTTTTGAGCAGATGATGGTGAAACCATCCCAAAATTGATGGTAATATTTTTCCAATGGATGTTCAGAATTCAAGGTGCTTTTTCCAAAAGAAGAATGGCAGGTAAAGAATGCAAATTATTTATCCGAACCGAAAGCTGACTAGTTAAAATTTGTATTTTAGCTGGTATATAAATTCACAAGATGCCTGAATGTCATGCTATACTATATATTCTGGATGAATTTCAATTGGCATTAATTCACATTTATCACAAGTCATCTACAAGCAAAGGGCGTTTTAAGTTACAGTAACTTAGGGTTCCAAGAATATGCTTTGCTCCCTATTATAGTTGTAATTCTGGGACATGAGAACTTGTCCTGTCATTTAAAAAGGAACAACACCCATCAACTCGTCCTTTACATCAGGTATAACTCCCAATGCAATCCCTCCCCCATACCCCTCCCCATAATAGGCCCTGGTGTGTGATGTTCCCCTTCCCGAGTCCAAGTGATCTTATTGTTCAGTTCCCACCTATGAGTGAGAACATGCGGTGTTTGGTTTTCTGTTCTTGCGATAGCCTGATACCTGATGTAAAGGACGAGTTGACAGGTGCTGACGAGTTAATGGGTGCAGCACACCAACATGGCACAAGTATACATATGTAACAAAACTGCACGTTATGCACATGTACCCTAGAACTTAAAGTATAATAATAAAAAAAATAGGGCCGGGTGCGGTGGCTCACGCCTGTAATCCCAGCACTTTGGGAGGCCTAGACGGGCGGATCACAAGGTCAGGAGATCGAGACCATCCTGGCTAACACGGTGAAACCTGGTCTCTACTAAAAATACAAAAAACTAGCCGGGCGAGGTGGTGGCGCCTGTGGTCCCAGCTACTCCGGAGGCTGAGGCAGGAGAATGGTGGGAACCCGGGGGGCGGAGCTTGCAAGGAGCCGAGATCCGGCCACTGCACTCCAGCCCGGGGGAAAGAGCGAGACTCCGTCTCAAAAAAAAAAAAAATATATATATATATATAAATAATTCAAAAATTAAAATAAATAAATAAAAAGGGACTACACAAATAACTACTTCAATGTTTGGATTCACATAAAAAAATTATCTCTGTGAGTCAGGAGTTCTATATATTTTGTCTGACTTAATACTCTTGTTAGATATGGCCTACTCTCCTTACTAAAAGTGGCTCAGTGCTGTACTTCTTTTGTGTGTACGAAGGAACACAGGAAAAGCATTTCTTCCCACTCTAAGTCACTACTCTAATTCAAACATGCCACAAGTGTTCTTAGTCTAAAACAAAGGATGTTGGTAACTACAGCTTTTACCATTTTTATCACCCATTCTTATAAAGGGATATTTGTAAAGTCAATTTTAAAAATAAGATTGACTTTTTCTGTCATATATTATTTCCGTATCGATTTTTGTGCATTAACCAGCCAATTTATTTAATGAAATTTTTTGAAAGGCTTTTCCCTAAAAGAAGTAAACGTTGTGATGGATGGAAATCATACTTGTGTGATTAGCTGTCTGCAGCAGAAGCTGTTGGTGCTGGGTCCATATTACCTCATTGTAATTGTAATTGTCTTATCATTGTAGTGTTCACAGGACTTTCAGCTACCAACATTTGCATTTCATTGCCATGAAGCTTTCTTTGGTAGTTGGAACCTACTCAGCATTGAACATGGACAGCAGCCATATCCAACATGCCTCCTTTTCTTCATCCCCAGTAGTCACCTTTCCCTCACTTTCAGAAGGCTAAACTGAATACTGGCAGAAGTTAATGCCAATTTCCTGCCTTTTGGGATATGGAATATAACTCAGAGCTTCCAGTTTTCCACAGGTTTCCGGAATGTGCCATTGGCATTGAGTATATGGGTACCTTGCATAATAGCTCATACTTAATTGGCTACCCGTCTGTGGTGGATTTAACAGTGTTCCACCAAAATTCATAGCCATCAAGAAACTCAGAATGTGATCTTATTTTTAAATAGATTTTCATAGCTGTAATTAGATAAATATAGAACCTTCCGTGTGGAGAAGAAAGTAAAAATGTAGTAAATCAATAAGAAAAGAAAAAGAAAAAACAGGCCGGGCATGGTGGCTCACCCCTGTAATCCCAGTACTTTGGGAGGCCAAGGTGGGCAGATCAGGAGGTCAGGAGTTCGAGACCATCCTGGCTAACATGGTGAAACCCTGTCTCTACTAAAAAAAAAAAAAAAAATACAAAACATTAGCCAGGTGTGGTGGCAGGAGCCTGTAGTCCCAGCTACTCAGGAGGCTGAAGCAGGAGAATGGTGTGAACCCGGGTAGCAGAGCTTGCAGTGAGCTGAGATCCCACCACTGCACTCCAGCCTGGGTGACAGAGTGAGACTCCGTCTCAAAAAAAAAAAAAAAAAAAAAAAAGGAAAAGAAAAAAAAGAAAAAACAACCAACCAAACAAAAAGTCATTAGATAAATATTTTGCGATGAGATCAAACTCATTTAGGATGGACCCTAAATCTAATGCGAGTGTCCTTACAAGAGACAGGAAAGGGTGACCAGAGACACAGGGAGGAAAGACCCATGAATGAGAGAAACGAGAAACTGAGATTATATTGCCACAAACCAAAGAATATCAGTATCAACCAGAACCTGAAAGAGATGAAGATGGATTTTCTCCTAGAGCCTTTGGAGTGAGCATGTCCCTACTGACACCTTGATTTCAGACTTTCGGGCTTCTGAATGTGACAAAATAAGTTTCTGCTGTTTTAAACCATCAAAGTTGGGGAAACTTGTTGTAGCTGCTCTAAGAAACTAATACAATTCCCATTCCTCTTCCTTCCCTATTCCCATACCGAAGTTTCCTGGAATATCCTACAAAATAACTACTTGTAATCAAATCATTGAGTCAGGGTCTGGTTCTGGGGTCCCCCAAATTAAGACACTGACCCAACTCTTGACAGTACTGATTTTCTGAATTCCAATCTGACTTCCTTGAATTTATGGGAAATTAGGTACATAATGATAGATGCACCTTTTGCACATCTGTGCTCAATTCTGGCATCTCTGTGCTGGCTAGATGATCTACAGAGTTGTCATCTACAGGGGAATATTCAAGCCTTTTTAACAGTTCTTCCTATGCTTTTCCTCATATTTCTAAGAGCCAGGAAAAATGACATTGATGGCAGTGATGCTGCAGGTTTTGGCTATAGCACCATCTGCCTGAACCAAGTTTGCTGCTCTCAGAGTTTTAGAATAACAATTATTGTTGACTTCACATTGATCCAGGCGAGAGATCCATAGAGTGCCGTAAATGGGTGGGCACACAAGAGAAATTTCTTTTTAGTCCGTGCTGTGAAACACCCTCTCCTAAATAAGGAGTAATTTTATTTTTAACATGCTTTCACATTATAAGTAATGATATAATATTTTGGAGTATTCAAATGCTTGGGATACATATTTTTGATGGTCATTTATTTTCTACCTTTTGGATTGTTTATATGCATCAAAGTCAGCATTCAGGATTCTGGATTCGCACAGTCTTTTTGTTTCCTTTAATATCATCAGCCATCTAAATCTGCCACTGAAGTTTTCCATTGTGTGTGGAGTAATGCCCCTTTCATGTTCTTGAATTTGGAATATTTTATTCTTTAATCTTAGATTAGGTGCATTATCAGTTTTAGGAAAACGCTAAAGTTCTCTGAAACGTATATGAATGTTTTCAGAACTTTAGCTTACATCATCTCTCTATTATCTACGTACCTATCTATTTACACATCTATAGAACCACACCTTACACACCCACTTACACATGCAAAAACACCCACATATGAGATTTTAACCAATTTTAATGGAAAAGACTTAGGTCTATGTGTCAAATACAGGGTGTTTTAAAGTTTGTGAGATAATAGAAAAGTCTCAAGACACATTTATGGTAAGCTTATTTTGAAGATATTAAATTCAGGCAAATCATATAGCACATATAAAACAAGTCTCCATATGCCTATCTGATATGATTTATCAAATATGAGATAGTGTACTATATGGCAAATTTTCTAGATAACTAAGTTTATCTATATTATCTAGATAACTAAGTTTAGTCTTATCTTTTCTAATTATTCTTTGTTTTAATAAAAACTAAAAATTACAATAATAAATGCTTATAGCATAGACTGATAGCTGAACATCTCAAATAGAGATGCACTATTCTTGTATATTTTATACACAGAAAGTTAAATGGAAATTTGAGCCACTATTAAAATGTTAGATAATTTATTTCTCCTTATAGCCCAGCAAAATATTTGAAAGATTTATGTGATAATATTTTGATATAATTGTTGGTCCTTAGAATTAAACCATGCCTTAATTTGTTGTATTAGATTAATACTCTCCATAAGAATCTCTAGTTGAAAGTTAAACTAGGGTTACTGACAGGAGTTGAGTAAGAGTATAAGTTATCAAGTTTTTTGTTTCATTTTTTGTTTGTTAGTTAGTTTGTTTGTTTGTTGTGAGACGGAGTTTCACTCTGTCACCCAGGCTGGAGTGCACTGGCGCACAATATCAGCTCACTGCAACATCGGCCTCTCGACTTCAAGTGATTCTCCTGCCTCAGTCTCCTGAGTAGCTGGGATTACAGACGCGCGCCACCACGACCAGCTAATTTTTGCATTTTTAGTAGAGAGGGGTTTCACCACGTTGGCCAGACTGGTCTCGAAATTCTGAACTCGTGATCCGCCTGCGTCGGCCTCTCAAAGTGCTGAGATTATAGGCTCAAGTTTGTTTTTAAGTCAGTAACACACAGTTGTATTAGTCTAAATCTGTAGTCCATAACATGCAAACATTTTCTGCTTTCATTTTCCTTAATTAATACAATTTTATCTTCCTATTTACTTATTAATAGGCTAAAGCCTTCCCCAATCTCAACCTCAAAGGTACATTTTTAAAAATTTGCATACATAATGTTGAATTACGAGCTTCATGTGCTTCTTCCTTATTGTTCTTCACTGAACTGTCTATTTCTGAGTTCTGCCCATGATAATAAATGTAAATTCAATTCATTATTTCTGACTGCTTTACTTGGTTCTAACATTTGCTTATACCACATTTTACTCATCTATTTTTCAATTGAAAGGCATTTAAGCTGTCTCAAATTCTTGCTATTTCAATCAATGCTAAAATGAATATCTTTGTAAATGTCTTTTTGTAGATTTGCAAATGATTCTTCTAGGCATTACCAGAAGTGGAATTGTTGGATAATTTAAAACATTTCCTAAATGTGGTCTAGAATGACCATAAAAATTTCCATTTCTACAAGCAATGCATGAGTCCTAGCTTTTCCACAATCTCAACAAAAATTTATGTCATTAAATGTAGTTTATTGACTTTCTGGTGGATATAAAATCAGATCTTATTACTATGTTTATATGTATTCCTTGAGTTTATCCTAAAGATTTTGTTCAGATGAATGGTAATTGGTATCTTTATAATGTTCAGTCATTATATTTGTATATGTCACTATATTTGTATTTTATATCCTTACATATTTTCATAAAGATTTTACTCAGTTTTAGGTTACTGTTTAGTTTATACTTTTTGTAGCTGTGGAAAATACTATTTTATTTTCTTGTAAACACAAATAGAAAATATTTGTACCAATTTTCCCCTTCATTATATCCCTGACTACCTAGGTGAACTCAATATTTCTAATAAATTATGGCTTGTGTTACATTTTCTATGTAAAATTATCATAGCATTCATTATTTTATATCATTGCCTTGGCTAGATCTTCAACACCTTGTAGCAAATTAGTAATCAGCTGGCACACTCCATGAAACTGCTCTGCATTCTGATTGGTTGGCATTTATTTTGGACATTTTTTAAACATTTTGAATGTTACCCCTGAAGAGATTAATCTTTATTTTGTTTTCAACTCTAAGTAGAATTCTTTTAAGCTTTTTCCCTTATGTAGAATTACACAATTTGTACGTTTTCGTGGATAACCTTTATCAGATTGAGAAAGTATGGCTTATTCTTTCCCTAAGATTTTCAAAATAAATAGTTGGTGAACACAATCAAATGCTTTGTACTAATGCGGAGATGTCCTCTATCACCACTCCTATTCGACATAGTGTTGGAAGTTCTAGTCAGGGCAATCAGGCAGGAGAAATAAATACAGGGTATTCAATTAGGAAAAGAGGAAGTCAAATTGTCCCTGTTTGCAGATGACATGATTGTATATTTAGAAAACCCCATTATCTCAGCCCAAAATCTCCTTAAGCTGATAAGCAACTTCAGCAAAGTCTCAGGATACAAAATCAATGTGCAACAATCACAAGCATTCTTACACACCAATAACAGTCAGAGAGCCAAATCATCAATGAACTCCTATTCACAATTGCTTCAAAGAGAATAAAATACCTAGGAATCCAACTTTGTGTGTGTGTGTGTGTGGCACCTTATAGGGGTATATTTTCTGATGACAAACTACCCATTTGTTCCTGGGACAAATGGTTCTTAGTTACGATTTATTATTTTAGTGCAATATTGGAATCATTTAGTTAATAATCTAATTAGAAACTTGGCTCAGCTTCACAGGTACATTGACATGTTTTTTTTTATTATTATTATATTTTAAGTTCTGGAATACATGTGCAGAACCTGCAAGTTTGTTACATAGGTATACATGAGCCATGGTAGTTTTCTGCACCCATCAACCCATCACCTACATTAGTTACTTCTCATAATGCTATCCCTCCCCTAGTCCCCCACCCCCTATCAGGCCCTGGTGTGTGATATTCCCCTCCCTGTGTCTATGTGTTCTCATTGTTTAACTCCCACTTATGAGTGAGAACATGCAGTGTTTGGTTTTCTGTTCCTGTGTTAGTTTGTTGAGAATGATGGTTTACAGCTTCATCCGTATCCTTGCAAAGGATATAAACTCATCCTTTTTAAATGGCTGCATAGTATTCCATGGTGTTTATGTGCCACATTTTCTTTATCCAGTCTATCATTGGTGGGCATTTGGGTTGGTTTCAAGTCTTTGCTATTGTGAATAGTGTTGCAGTAAAATTATGAATAGTGTTGCAGTAAACACTGTGCATGTGTCTTTATAGTAGAGCGATTTATAATCCTTTGGCTATATACCCAGTAATGGGATTGCTGGGTCAAATGATATTTTTGGTTCTACATCCTTGAGGAATCACCACACTGTCTTCCACAATGGTTGAACTAATTTACACTCCCACCAACAGTATAAAAATGTCCTATTTCTGCACATCCTCTTCAGCATCTGTTGTTGCCTGACATTTTAATGATCGCCATTCTAATTGACATGAGATGGTATCTCATTATGGTTTTGATTTGCATTTCTCTAACAACGTGATGATGAGCTTTTTTTGTTCATAAGTTTGTTGGTGCATGAATGTCTTCTTTTGAGAAATGTCTGTTTATATCCTCTGCCCACTTATTTATGGGTTTGTTTTTTCTTTTAAATGTGTTTAAGTTCTTTGTAGATTCTGGATATTAGCCCTTTGTCAGATGGGTAGATTGCAAAAATTTTCTCCCACTCTGTAGGTTGCCTGTTCACTCTGATCATAGTTTATTTTGCTGTGCAGAAGCTCTTTATTTTAATTAGATCCCATTTGTCAATTTTGACTTTTGTTGTCATTGCTTTTGGTGTTTTATTCAAGGCTATAGTAACCAAAACAGCATTGTACTGGTAACAAAACAGATATATAGACCAATGGAACAGAAGCCTCAGAAATAATGCCACACATCTATAACCATCTGATCTTTGACAAACCTGACAAAAAGAAGCAATGGGGAAAGGATTCCTTATTTAATAAATGGTATTAGGAAAACTGGCTAGCCATATGCAGAAAACTGAAACTGGATCCCTTCCTTACACCTTATACAAAAATTAGCTCAAGATGTATTAAAGATTTAAACATAAAATCTAAAACCGTAAAATCCCTCGAAGAAAACGTAGGCAATACCATTCAGGGCATCGGCATAGGCAAGACTTCATGATTAACCTGTATTTTTTATCTGGCCACTGTCTTTATCAGTTTTTGATCCAGATTATACTAGTCTCATAAAATCAATGACTACTACAATTTATAGAAAGAATTATTATATACTTTGGGTGCTTATCATGTTAGGAATCTTCTATGCACTTCCTCTGTACAAACCATGAAATTATGGCATAACCCAATACATCTTAAAGTGAGATCAGAGACTTTCTTTTACTTTGAAATATTTTAACCAATTATCTGGTACTTTATCATAATTACTACCATTGTCATTTAATACAGATGACTTGTAATATCAACTAACATTTATTGCATACTTGAAATCTTCAAAGTCTCACACATTTATTAATTTATAAATTCTCCTGAGAATACAACAGCAATGATAGGTCGACACTATTAAGAGTCTAAATTTACATAAGGAATGTAGTGGATCTGTTGAAGTCGCAAAGCTTATAATAAATGGCACCAGGCCAGGATTTGAACCCACATAGCCCCTAATTATTATGATATATTGTGCATCAAATGATAATGATTTCTAACAACTTATAAATAAGAGAACATTTCTGTGCTGAGAGAGTTTGATAAAAACCTCACTGTAATAATAATGGTTTGCACTTTTTCAGAAAGTAAAATTATCAGCAGTTTAATTTCTTTAATGGTAATTTGTCTCATCAAATATTGCTACAATATTGCCTAGCAGGTCAAAGCACAGGCTTTCATCAAAATAACAAAGTCAATTAATAACAGATGCTATCCAAAAAGAAATTTTTAGACAGTATTTTTTATATAAATTGCAGCAAAATAAAATATAAATTGTAAATCAAAACTACAAGAAATAATATAGTCTGTATACCATTATTTATATCTAATGTTATTAAAATGTTTAGTATTTGGTTACAGATTGAAGAAAAATCACTTAAAATAATGCTCTCAGTCCTTCAGTAGCAGTATCATTGAGTTTCTAAAATAGTTTAGATGATTATTTTTATTGTCTTATTACAAAAGACTTTTTTCCCCTCTGACAGCCAAACTTGTTCTATTTATAATTCAGTCTTATAATTTATATAAATAGAAACTAAAAATGTATAATTTTCAACTAAAAGGTAGTATTTAGATCCTAGGTTCAGGATTTACCTAAATAAGGACAAATCTCTTTCTTTTGAAGACTGTTACTCTGCAAGTTTGATATACTGATTTATTAAACAATGCCGAAGTAGTGCATAGGGGGTTATGACAGTGAAAAACTATTTGAAGTGTTTCCATCCATCTTATCAATTTCATTAACCATTATTTCCTGCTGAGTTGTAGGACACTTGGTGTCAGGTGGTATGTTTATTGACAACACTTTGGCATTGTGCTTTTTTCTACTATAACTGAAACATCTACACTTACTAGAGAGATGAGAAGAAGGTGGCAAGAATTAAGCACAGCTTTGTAAGAAATGTAAACTGACAAGTGCTTCCTTAACTTGAGGTGGCAGTAGGACCAAAACAAATGAACAGGAGGTTGATTTCTATGCTACTCACATACCTTTCAGTAGTAATTAATGATTAAAATTTATGATCTGTATAGTTTTAATTAAAATGGTATTAAGCCTTCTAATATCAGAAACGCAAATTAACTCTAAATGCTAATGTAAAGAAATACATTATATCTCACATGTGAAATCCCAGGAGTGTGTAATTTTTTTTTCCTGTCAGATCAGTATCAAATTATCTACTACATATTTTTATATTTTAAGAGTATGTTTGAAAGATATTTAGAAAAAATACAATTGTGTCAACTGAAAAAACGATGTATAATCCCCATGTTATGGAAATTTAATAAATGTTTAATGAATAAATACATGATTTATTAATATTTATATTCTACAAATATTTAAAAACGTATTTATCTTTTCAGCAAACAAGTGTACAAATCAATGAACATATGAAGTAGGCTGAATAATGGCTTTCAAAGATATACACCTCCTAATCGCTGGAACCTGGGACTATTACCTCATATGGCAAACAGGACTTTGTGGATGTGATTATTTTAAGGATCTTGAAAAGGAGATTATCCTGAATTTTCCAGGGGAACCCCCATGCTGTCACAGGGTCCTTATAAGAAGGAGGCATTGTTTTAAATGGTAAAGATCAGTAGCATTTTTACACTTTGCATATTGTATGATTTAAAGCTACAAAAATTTCAGTGGTATAATCCACGTAGCAATGAAAGTGGCAATAAATTCATAAATTGTATTGCAGCCTTAGGATACAGAAAAAGACCTTGAGCAAAATAAAATAAAATATTTTTATAAAAGCAACTAAGAATTTCAGAAAAGCTGGTAAAACCTAATGTTTACTATTTTGCCATAATAAAATTATTACTTTATTTTTAAAAGTAAAATATTACATAACCCTATTTTGTGAATAGCAAGTGAAAAGTTTTAACTTTAATGTAGTTATTTTGTGTAAAAAATACTAACATAATTGATATTTTGGCTAACTCATAATGATATCTTAACATTTTTGTATGGATAAATAAATAAGTTATTAAGAAAATAAAGTCTATGTTGACTACACATAAATATAGGGTTTGGTTGTATCCATGCCCAGTAATTAATTCCCAGGAAAAAGTTAATTTTGTGGTAACTGCTACTGATTTTATAATTATGAAAATACATTGAGCAGTCTTTTATTTATTTAGCAAACATTGTCATAGGTAAATCTGTTATTTTTTAAAAATTATTTATTTATTTTGAATGATACATAATAGATGTACTTTTTTGGGGTAATACATGTGATAATTTGATACATTCATATACTTTGTAAAGATCAAATCAAGGTAACTGGGAACTTCCTTCTCTATTACAAATATTTTTTGCCTCTGCTATAGCCATGCTATGTGTTTATGAAATGGATCTGTGAAGACCTAAACTATTTTTTGCCATTTCCATAATAATGCATATAGCTGTGTGATTATTCCATGATGATGTCTAAGGCACAAAGAACAACTGTTCCCTGAATTACTGATTCGCTGGCTAAACGTATAATAAAGCAATTTATTGTTGCAAAAATATAGAAGGAAGCAGTGATCAGACGGATAGAAGTTGATGTTACAAGGAAGCAGAGATAGGTTTGAAGATGCTAAGCTGCTAACTTTGAAGATGGAGGAAATTTCCCACTCCCACTCTTGTGGACCAAGGAATGCAGCGAATGCAGTTCTAGAAGCTGAAAAAGGCAAAGAAACTGATTCTCTCCAAGAGCCTCTTGTGCTAGCACAACCCTTCCAACAATTAGTTTTGGTCCATTAGAACCCATTTCAGATTTCAGACCACCAGGACTATAAGATAATTTTGTTGTTGTTGTTCTAAGCCGTAAAATTTGTGATAATAGGTATCAGTGGCAACTAGAAAGCTAATATATCACCTTATAAACAATGGAAGATATATCCACAATTGCAATTTTATCATAGCAAGTCTAGATCAGTTTGCAAACACTTTTTCTACTTACTCACCTTCTATTCACTTCTCAGTTCTTAATAATATATTTGTTCCTTCTCCTCAGTCTTGTTTTACCTGTTTTACAAATGGTTTGGCAGGTTCTGTGACGAAGGTTTAAGATATAATAAATTTACTAAGCTATGATCTCTGTTTCACAAGACTAACAAAGAGTTACAGGAAAAATGAAACAAAACCATGAAGTTAAGAACTACTCTCCAGAGTTACTTGGTCCAATGCAGTGGTCACTAGCCAGATGTGGCTACTGAACATTTGAAATGTCGCTAGCTTGGATCAAGATGTGCTATAAGTATAAAATAAGTACGCACGTGATTTCAAGGGCTTAAGTAAAAAAAAAAAAAAAAAAGTAATACATTTCAGTAACTTTTATATTGATTACACATTACAATAATATTTTGGAGATAATTGCTAAATAAAATACATTATTAAATTGTCTTTTCTTGTTTCTTTTAATTTTTAATGGGGCTATGGATACTTAAAATTATATATGTGGCTTACTTATTTCTACTGAAGAGTGCTGATCTTGATTACACTCTTTGAGAGTGTAGGGGTCTGTTATGTGTTGAACTGTGTCCACTCAAAATTTGTATGTTGAAGTACTAATCTCCAGTAGAACAGAATGTGACTGTATTTGGAAATTGAGTTTTGCAGATGTAGTTAATTAAGATGAGGTCACTTGGGTGTGCACTACATTACTAAATGGAAATTTAGCTGAGTGCGATGGCTAGTATCTATAATCTCAGCACTTTAGGAGGCTAAGGTAGGAGGGTTGCTTGAGCCCAGCAATTTGAGAACAGCCTAGCCAATATATGGAGACCTCACCTCTATTAAAAATTTTTTTAAAAGCCTGGTGTGGTGGTGGGTAGTGGTGGGTACCCTTAGTTCCAACTTCTCAGGAGGCTGAGGTGAGATCTCTTGAACCTGGGAAGTCAAATCCGCAGTGAGGCATGATCATGCCACTGCATTTTTTGGTCTCAAAATAATAATAATAATAATAATAATAATAATAATAATAATAATAATAA
>NC_045435.1:23240904-23315564 GCF_002776525.5 Piliocolobus tephrosceles | reverse complement strand
AATAATAATAATAATAATAATAATAATAATAATAATAATAATAATAATAATAAATTAAAAGGGAAATTTGGATATAGAGATAGTCACAGTGGATATACCATGCAATGCAATGTAAAGATGACGGCAGAAATAGGCTCAATGCATCTATAAGTCAAGCAGATTGCCAGAAAACCATAAGAAGCTGAAGGAGAGGCATGAAACTTATTCTTCTTCACAATACTTCAATTTAATGCATCCTGCTAATACTTTGATTTCAGACATTTACTTCCATATCTGAAACAATAAATTTCTATTGATGCTGCTGATTATAATGTTGTTGATTATGTGGTACGTAGCGATGTCATTTCTAGCAGAGTAATACAGGGATCTTTTTCAGAATAATATGTTTAGTTGTGCAAATAAAATGCATATTGCTATAAAGAAAACAAATAATAAAGAAATACTTGAATTAAAAATATATTATGAAGTAACGTATTCTTTTTCACACTGCTATAAAGAACTTCCCTGAGACTGGGTAATTTATAAAGGAAGGAGGTTTAATTGACTTACAGTTCCACTTTGCGGAGGAAGCCTCAGGAAACTTACAATCATGGCAGAAGATGAAGGGGAAGCAAAGCACCCTCTTCACAAGGCTTCCTCCTTCAGCTGCCTTCACCTTCCTCCTTCAGCAGGAAGAAGTGCAGAGAGGAGGAAGAAGATTCCCTTATAAAACCATTATATCTCCTGAGAACTCACTCATTATCATGAGAACTGCATAAGGGAAACTGCTCCCATGATCCAATCACCTTCCTCCCTTGACACATGGGGATTGCAGGTCTCTTTCGCAACACGTGGGGGTTACAATTCAAAATGAGATTTGTGTGGGAACATAGATCCAAGCCATATCATAATATGTATGCTTCTTTATTAACACATTTTATAAAAAGACCTTCTATGAATTCTAGTGTCTTCCTCTGTCATTACCTTTCCTGTAACATTGGATTCTACATATGACTCACTCATTCCTAGAAGTGTTTTTTTCTTTAGCTTTGCCAGTCATAGTCTATTCTGGTTCTCTGTTTCCTTGTCTTCCACCTGGCCTTCAAATATGGGAAATTTTAAGGGTTCTATCTTCACACCTTTTCTTTTCTCCCTCTTAGACCCTATTTCATGAACTACGTTCTGATGACTCTTCCATCCTGACTTACCTTCTGAAATCCAGAAAATATTCTTAACTGGACATTTCCACTTGTATTTCTAACCAGAATCTCAAGTTCAACTTTACTTCTATTTTAAAGTAGTCAATTAGGCAAAGATTTATCAGTTGTTAAGGGCAGAATTCATTTAATTATACTGCTGTCTTTATTTCACTTGCCACATTCAATCGGTGCCATCAGTTTTATATCATAACTTTAAAAGTTTTAATAAATATTATTTTCTCCTGTCATCACTGTAGCATAAACATTTTTTGTTGTTTGTTTCATACTTGGATTATTGAGAGCACCTACCTCCTGGATCCCCAAACACCAAATTTAGAGTCTCTGGAGAGTCATTTAGAAATGCAAATGTGATAAAGTCACTGTCTTGCTTTCAAAAATTTACCATTTTCTCCATATTCCAAACCCACTGTCATTGTTTTCTGCCTAGTGCCTAGACTTCATTAAGTAATCCACAAAACACAAGACAGTTGAACATCTAACAACCCTGACTCCCTGAAACATGTAATTTTGGAAAAGACAGGTTAAAAGGCTGGGAGATGGGGAATCTTTGAATCCTGGGACGTCACAGGGGCACCTATAGTGTGGAATAACTGGCGGTAAAAATAATCTGTTATTTGTAAAAGGTGTGTGCAAACTCCAGGCAGTTGCTTTACTGAATACATAAGAAAATGGCAAATGGGAAGAAAGAAAGAAAGAAAAAAAGAGAGAGAAAGAAAGAAAAAAAGAGAAAGAAAGAAAGAAAGGAAGGGTGAACTATTCATATCCTTGGCTATTGCTATCTGTAATAGTAGTTAAAATGAAAGTAAGACGGAGCGATGAGGCAGATAGTGGCCTGGGCCAGGTTGCATTCCAGCCAGCCTGTGCTACAGCCCTCTTCCAAAGAGGTCTCAGACCCTCTTCCAAAGGGAGATGTTATGCTGAAATAACACATTGCAATAGTTAGAATAATTCAAAAGAGAATGAGATAAACAATGAGGAAAGATGGAAGGAAGGAAAAGGGGAGCGACTCCTCCCAGTAGGGTTGAAATAATTAAATGGTTATTAAGAAGTAAGATGCATAAAGCAGACATTGATAAGGGTTAAACATATTTAATGCAACACTTTTGGGAGTTGGGTGGACTGATAGGATCTCATTAGTCCACAGTGTTAAAGAGCCAAAACAAATACGCTTTATTCAACCTAGTATTGGTGAAATTTTGAAAAACTGGAAGGCAAAGATGACATGAAAAACCTGTCCTCAACAACCTAGGGCAATGGTCCCACAATCTAGTCACTATAAAGATTGATTAAAAAGTCAGTGTCCTTCACGTCAATGCCCGGTTGGGTACTAAGGCCATCTGCATTTGAGTGAGTACAATGGTCAGTCAGTATATGGAAAAAAGATGTTACTAGGACTCCCTCTCAAGGCAACTCCATGCACTGTGGTTCCCAAACTTGATAAATTCCTACTGGGGACTAAAGTTAGGTTGGGAGGACCTAAGAAGCATGCAAGGGTTGATAGGATTAAGGTGAAACCTGGATGAAAAGTTGATATATTTAAGCAGATTTTATGTAAAATGCTTGTGTCTTTTTATCTGGATGTATTATGGAAATGGATATTACATACGACTGGGGAATACTTTACCTAGTACTATGAAACAGAAGGCATGTAACAGACTTAATTCGATATGCTAAATGGAAACCATTAAGATGGCCACCCAAATTAACAACTTGTGTGGACAAGTTGTTAATTTAAGAATACCTGTTGGGCAAAATAGGTTAGAATGTCAGCATCTGGTTGTTTTATTTGGACTTGGTGGGACACATATTTTATAGGTGAAAATAGTTGCTAAATCTTGTAGACAAAACCACTTGAAAAGAGTCTCAGAGTTCTATGGCAAATGCCTGGGGGCACAACCCAGCATTAACTGCTGGGATTTTAGATTTCAGTATTTCCATTAGAGTGCCAAGTATTAGCTTGCTATCAGACGTTAATTGAAACTGCCCCTATGCACATGATGTAAAATAATCTTGAAACCTGAAATAAACATATTATCTAGGGTGACGTCAATAAAGCAGTCCAATGGGAAGGACAGTAAGTAATTGGAACTGTTTCATGATAAGATGGAAATGGTTTGTATAGAAATGTAATCCCAAAGGAATGCCAAAAAGAATATTCAATGTATTCACAAGTTGATAATCTATTTTCCTTTAGGACTGAAGTTCTAACCACCTGGGGATCTGCCTGATCGGATTGCCATTCACATAGCTCTTCTGTGACCACAAATGGATGGCTTGGTTTCCGGATGGCAGTTCCAAGTGAAAGAGCAGCATCTTGTATGGAAGGCTAACTACTCTGATCAAAGAAATTAAAAGTAGACTAGCTTCGTGGGCTAAAAACTGCCTGCTGCTTGGCCCTATGGTTGAGTTTTTATTGACTCATGGCCAATGAGCAGCCCATGGCATGGTCATATGCTCAAGCAGAAAGGCAATGTAAAACTGTCCTACTAAAGGGATGAGATCATATGGGGAATGGTCCTGGGGAAATAACTTTTGGAATTTGAGGAGTGAATTGAAGTAGGATATGATGATTTTCATAGAAGGAAGCCTATTCTGGAATGAAAAATTGATAGGAGCCAGTGAGTAAACACCCTGATGTGTTTGCTTCAGGTGGCAGTCTGGGCTTTTGAAACACAGGAACCTTAGGAATCTGCATCAGTGCAGGTATGGACTATGTCTAGACATATTCCTCTTGTATGCTGTTAATCATGTCAATAGATTCTTCCTCATGGTGGTTAATCTCATGATGTGATGATTAATAGTGATTTGTGTTTTTAGTTTTGCTTTTATTTTTCATAACAGTTTCATATTGGGTTGTATGATTGCTTCAAGAAAAGAGTTTTTCATTTGTCTTTTTTGAAGCTCTGAGAATTCAAAAAGTTTCAAATTATTTTTTATGCTAATCACTCACATTGACAATCCTTTCACCAGACAAGTAGTGTAAATTTGGATTCTCCACATATGTGTGACAGATTTTTTTTGTCATGAAATTTTATAAAAATTTCTATCATCTCTCTTTTCAGTTGCATTGTGTCTCCCCAGCTCATCTTCCAAAGTGATATGCTGATGATCTAAACCCTGGTACCTGTGAATGTGAACCTAGTTAGAAGGTCTTTGGAAATGTAACAAAGTTAATACGAATTCAGACTGGATTATGAACAGCCCTCAGTGATTGGTCTTCCTACAAGAAGAGAGATTTGGATCCACACAGATATATGTAAGGAAGAAAATCATGTGAGGAAGGATGCAGATATTAAAGTGATATAGCAACAAAGCAAGGAAAGCCAAAGTGTTCTGCAGGAAGCAATTTCTAACTAAACTCTACTTCTTTTATTTTCAATGCAAAATATCTTGGTTTGAAGCACAAGAAGTCTATATTGGTTCAGTACATGGTGGTGTTAAAAGCAGAAAGCTCTCATCTTAAACTCTCCCCTACAAATAAACTATGCTTCCTTTATAGAAAAGTGTTTACTAACATGTCATAAACTGTTTTTCTGTAATATCTTTACTCTCCTGTCCTTTTCATTGAGATTCTTTTTTTCCATTCTTATTCCAACTTCTCTATTTTCATTTACTTATTTTTGAGACGGAGTCTAGCTCTGTTGTCCAGGCTGCAATGCAGTGGCACAATCTGGGCTCATTGCAACCTCTGCGTCCTGGGTTCAAGCGATTCTCCTGCCTCAGTCTCTCCAGTAGCTGGGACTACAGGCACGTGCCAACATGCCCGGCTAATTTTTTGTATTTTTCGTAGAGACGGGTTTTCACCGTGTTAGCCAGGATGGTCTCGATCTCCTGACTTCGTGATCCACCCGCCAAAGTGCTGGGATTATAGGCGTGAGCCACCGCGCCTGGGCCCAACTCCTCTATTCTTGAGCTAAGCCTCCTTTGAAACCCTCAGGATGAATTGCGCATTTTGTTTGTATTTCTGCATATATCAGAAAAAAAAATCATTAAAATATTAACTTATTCAAAACTCAAATTATATTTTCTTATTTTATAGCCCAGGGCTTTGCACAAAATACAATCTTTTTTTAAATGAGAAAACAGAGGACAATATTTTTGATATGTCATCTTTAACATTAATAGAAATTAAAAATTACTAAAAATAATTGTATGACCTTTCAAAGATCTTTGTTCTAAAATAACATAATTAAAATGGTTTGCAGCATTTTAATATAGAGAAAGGATTGTCCTACCTATCTTTTAAATGGAATATGTTCAGAGATGCCAGCATTATGTCATTATTTGAACCTAATGCTACACTTGAAAAATATATAAATCCATACTTACCATGCTCCCTGTAACAACCAACCTAGCAAGGTAAATCAGATGGCCTCAATGGAAACATTTTCTATATTATTTTTCTTTGAATCCTCAGTATCATGGCACACAAAAAAGAGCTCAGAATATGTTGTATGAGCTAATGAGTCAGTGGATGCTGAGAAATGATTTATAAAAAATGATTTTTACAGTCAAAAACCACCAATGAAATACATCCTTGATACATCTTATGTTAAAGTAAGTATTTTTGAAATATGAGAAATGTATTGATTTCTGAATTATGTGCCAGGTTGCATTTTAGATGGCATTACAAGGCTGTTTTCCAATAGTATCTAGTACTCAATAGCCCTTCAGTGAACTCATAATTATTTTGTATATGCTTACAGTTGCCTTCATCTCTCTGCCATTCTTTCAAAGTTGGCTGTGTTCATGAGAAAATCAAGCTGAACTCACTCAATAAACAAAGAAAACTCTTTCCAAACCATGTGATAAGGAGAGTTTTCATTTGGCAGAGCCAAGGTCTTGTCTGATGAATTAAATTATACAGTCCATGACAACAAAAAATATATCTTATGCCAACTTTATTCAACACATGGATCATGGATTTGGCCTTTTGGCTGAATCATATCTTTAACAGTTGCTTTTGGGTTTGCTTCCACAGAGAAAATATTAACGTTTTTTCAAACCTCAGAATGACACCACCTGTTCATTTATTCATGGGATGGACATTTGCTGAACATGTACTACGTGGAAATAATGCCATTAGGAAGTTCATATTCTATAGGAAAGAATTTTAAGAAAATTATAGTCTCTGTATAACAAGTCTGCAACATATGTAAAATGCTACAGTTGTGCAGCAGATGAGGAAATTTTTAAAAATTGTCATGGGGCCATGAATAACCCAGTTGGTTTACCGAGATGACCCTTCAAGGCCATGTCTTCAAGTTGTACTGAGTAGATTTCAAGGATAAGGAGTATTAGACAGGTGTCTTTCCCCACTCTTAGTGGTCTATCTTGCTAAACCTATGTGCATCAGCATCCTTCTAGGCATAATAACCATGGCAGATTCCACCAACTAATCCGAATTGGCCAGGCCTCAAGACAGTCTTTCTGTCACTTTTGTTGATAGAGATTTACATTCTGATGAAACTTGTTAGAACTTACTATAAGAGTAACCAAGAATATTCAGCACAGCGATATTGAGAAGCCAATCCAGTGAGAAAGACACATTTACTTACCAATGTGACTTACATTCAACCATATCAACATACCTTGAAAATAAATTATATGTATATGTGTGTGTAGGTGTGTGTGTGTATCCAGTTGATCCTTTGTATCTGTGAGTTCCACATCTGTCGGTCTGAGCCACTATGAATAAAAAATACTCAAAAACTAATAATGAACCAAAAGTGAAAATACAGCAATAAAAATTACGCAAATAAAACCAATACAGTATAAGAACTATTTACATAGTATTTACATTGTATTGGGCATTATGAGTAATCTAGAGATGATTTAAAGAATACAGGAGAATGTATGTGGATTATATATACCCTTACCATGCCATTTTATATGAGGGACCTCAGCATCCACAAATTTTGGTGTCAAGTTTCCTTTGGAAGTGGGGGATGGGGCTTAAGCTGTTTTAGGATTTCTTAATTCTTTGTATTATAAACATATATTTGGTAGACATTTTAATAAAAGGAAAATCCATTTTAATTTTCTAATTACTTTGAATTATTTGATATAATATGGTTATAATAAATATTTGCTAAGTGCCCATGGGACATGCATATAAAATTAACATCAACTTCTAAAGCAGGCAACGTTTTTTAAAAATCTTTAATCTTTTTAACCTTTTATAGAAATATAAAGAATTTGTATTGTTATATAACTGGAAAAGAAAACATACATATACTCATGCCAAAGCCAAAATTAACATAAAAAGTAGAAATCATACACAATCTTCTATAAATACAGTGGATTTTGCACTTAAAGTGTTCATTGATATGAAATTGTCTATGTAGCTCTCTAAATATGATTATTATACTTGTCTTAAGAAAACAACAGAACCACTCTCAAATAACTTCTTTGGGACCTGTTACGTGTCTTTTGTGTTGACTTGCACTTTTAAAATCTGTAGCAATTGTTTTTCTCATAGTGAGTAACATTTCATTGGCACTGCTGTTAATATCATGTCTAATCAGCCATTAGTGGTTTAACTCACCACGGGAACTATGAAACTGTTGTTCATAAGATAAATATTAATATCATTTATTTTCTATGGCATTTTAACGCTAGAAACATTGCTGCTAACATAATTACAAGATGGTCTGGAGCTGTTAATTCCACAAAGTTCATTTGTGATTTCACTGGAATTCTGAGGATTATGATAGTCATGCAAAGTAATGAGTGCCTCATTTTACTCACCAGAATTAAAAAGATGTCCACATGGTAGTTTTTTGTTTTTAAAGAGACTCAGTTATCTTTTATTCTTTTGTACATAATGACAGTGAAATTTGTTTTTAGATACGATGCTTTTACACTTTCATTGACATTAACAGAACTAGAAAGAAATCACTGGCATAAAAATTTCTCCAATGTGAAATATGATGACTTACATTATTATATTCATTTTTCAAGATACCTGTCAGTATTTTTTCTGATAAAATGTTATAACAATTTTATCATTACTTTCATATATTCTTAAAAAAGATTTTCTCTACTATAATAACCTGAACACCCTAAAATACTCATATTTTACTCTTAGTAAATCTCTATGTATTTATAACTGTTCAAAATAATATTGAAAGGCTGACATAAATAAATACTTCTCTTGTATAATAAAATCATATTTTGCTTGCAATTTTTTGGGGGAAATTTTTATGTCATTTTTCTTCACTAATGCAATATCTCTTTTTGTTTTACCAAACTGTCATAAACCATTAGCTTAAACTAACAATAAAATTAAATCCCTTTAGTTTTAATGTCCTGCATTTTTTAATTTCAAAAGTTTCACTAAACATTCAATGCTTTTGTAGAGCTTTCTCTAGAAACCAAATTGTTACAACTTTCCAGCCTGAAAATACTTTATTTTGTTTACAGATTATGTGTGCATTCAAAATTACAGATCTTTTTCATGAATGCATTTTATCCTATGTATAACAATCATTGATTTTATTTTTTAAAGAGACCAAGAACTTGTTTTCTGATAGGTATGGCTATTATATATGTATTCCCAAATGCAGCTTGAGAGATTGCCTTTTGCTTTTTTTTTTTTTTTGCCCCACTTTTTCTTTCTAGCTTTTCCCAGTTCTCATATGTAGATTTATTTTATTATTAGTATTCAATGGCCTGCTATAAACTAACTCCCATTGGAAATGAAAATGGGGGAGTAATTTGCAAGTAAGCTACACTTATTGCCTGAATCTTTTTACCTTAAAACTATTGAGAAAGATTCTTTCCTTGACAAAATTTTACTCAGGCTTCTTTGAGCCCTCATTTTGAGTAGTCCTCATCCTTGGGCCATCTTTGGTCTGCTTAGTCCAGTTACAGCAAGAATCCAGCTAAGGCAGTTGAGCAAGAATTTCCACCTTCATAGCTGATAGCCTTCAATACCTGATCGAATTCCTTATATCACCCCTTGATAGCTGATCACCCTGGCTTTCCTTCTGTAAGAATCCTGTTAGATCACATTAGTAAAAGAAGCTCCCTATCCTTATTGTCTCCTCTTAGTAATTTTCCATCCACTGAGCCTTTACTTTGTTCCTTGACTATAAATTCCCACTTTTCCCTATTTTAGTCATAGCTGAGGCCAGTCCTCCCATAGCAATACCCCTATTGAAAATTCATGAATAAAGATTTTCATACCAATTTAATGAGTGTCAGGATTTTTTTTCTTTAATACTATTCAGGCTAATGTATACAGGTTAGTATTTGTATCTAATTTTTAAAAATCATAAAATATTGAACAAATCTCTTTTCCTTGAGATCTTCAAATAAAGAGCAACAAAAGTTCAACAATGTAGAGACTAAAAGCATATTGAGCCATAAACTAAATTAAAATAAAAATGAAAAACTAGGAAAAAAATGTAATGACGACCCAAACATCTGACAAAGATCTTAATACCTGAAAGTAGCAAGGGCTTTTAAAACCCAATATAACAGACAAAAAAAAAAAAAAAAAAAAAAAAAAAAGAAAAAGAAAAAAAAACAGGGCCAGGCGTGGTGGCTCATGTCTGTAATCCCAGCACTTTAGGAAGCCGAGGAGAGTGGATCACCTGAGGTTAGGAGTTTGAGACCAGCCTGGTCAACATGGTGAAACCCCGTCTCTACTAAAAATACAAAAAACTAACCAGGCGGTAGTGGCATGCACCTGTAATTCCCGCTACTCAGGAGGCTGAGGCAGGAGAATCACCTAAGCCTGGGAGGCGGAGGTTGTGGTGAGCTAGGTCCCACCACTGCAATACAATCTGGGCGACATAGGGAGACCCTGTCTCAAAACAAACAAACAAATAAATAAATAAACAAACATAAAAAACATAAAAAGTCATTAAGATAAATTTGAATTACCAAGAAAAATGATATGCAAATTGTTTTCAAATCCATGAAAAGATGGTCAAACATAGAGACTTCCAATTGTCTCTTAACAGACATTCTTCTTCTTTATTTAATAAAAATTAACATAAAATAAACCTGCATCATAGTTGCTTCCCTTACAGATATGTCTGACCATGTAGCTAGAGGTCTCAAAATGACAGGGAAGTGCAACTGTTAGGTAGACATACAGGAAGTCTCCTTAAGAGAGAAAAGCACTTCTTTCAAAATCCCATTTTTTATTTTTTTATCCCTTTTTAAAATATACTTGATAGGTGAGTCTCCAGCAGTTGTTGGGAAGATGAACCTGAAACTGGAGATCTGATCCTGAATCACAAGCAAATTTGTGGTGCTGCCATTATCAGCCCTGGGTTACCCTAGTCTCATATTCAGCTTTATTTATTTGTTTGTTTGTTTATATACTTATTTATTGAGATGGAGTCTCACTTTGTCACCCAGGCTGGAGTGCCGTGGCATGATCTCAGTTCACTGCAACCTCCGCCTCCCAGGTTCAAGCGATTCTCCTGCCTCAGCCTCCCGAGAAGCTGGAATTACAGGCACCTGCCACCATGCTCAGCTAACTTTTTAAAAATTTCCTGTACAGACATGTTTCACCATGTTGGCCATGCCAATCGCAAACTCCTGATCTCAAGGTGATCCACCCACTTCAGCCTCTCAAAACGCTGGGATTACAGACGGGAGCCACCATGCCCGCCCTTCAGTTTTATTTTTTAATGGCAGAGAACTGCAACATTGTGTGGTATCAGCTCCCATTATCTTAATTATTTTATGAGCACAAATCTTATTCTACATATAAAATTAATTCAAATGATTTTTTAGTTTTGGGTCAGCAAAGATAAAAAATGGTTGAGACTATTTTTGTCTGGGTGTGGAAAGACAGGCAATCATGCATTCTTTATCATCATCATCATCATCATCATACTTTAAGTTCTGGGATACATGTGCCGAACGTGCAGGTTTGTTACATAGGTATACACATGCCATGGTGTTTTGCTGCACCCATCAATCCATCATCTACATTAGGTATGTCTCCTAATGCTATCCCTCCCGTAGCCATTCCTTCTGTCACCATTCCAAAAATAGAAAAAGAGGGACCCCTCCCTAACTCATTTTATGAGACCTGCATCATCCTGATACCAAAACCTGGCAGAGACACAACAAAAAAAGAAAATTTCAGCCAATATCCCCGATGAACATCAATGCAAAAAATCTCAATAAAATACTGGCAAACCGAATCCACAGCACATCAAAAAGCTTATCCAACAATATCAAGTCAGCTTCATCCCTGGGATGCAAGGCGGGTTCAACGTATGCAAATCCATAAACGTAATCCATCACATAAACAGAACCAATGACAAAAACCACATGATTACCTCAATAGATGCAGAAAAGGCCTTCGACAAAATTCAACACCGCTTCATGCTAAAAACTGTCAATAAACTAGGTACTGATAGAATGTATTTCAAAATAATAAGAGCTATTTCTGACAAACCCACAGAATATTATACTGAATGGGCAAAAGCTGGAAGCATTCCCTTTGAAAACCGACACAAGAAAAGGATGTCCTCTCTCACCACTCCTATTCAACAAAGTATTAGAAATTCTGGTCAGGGCAATGAGGCAAGAGAAAGGAATAAGGGTGTTCAAATAGGAAGAGAGGAAGTCAAACTGTTTCTGTTTGCAGATGACAGGATTATATATTTAGAAAACCCCATTGTTTCAGCCCCAAATCTCCGTAAGCTGATAAGCTACTTCAGCAAAGTCTCAGGATACAAAATCAATGTGCAAAATTCACAAGAATTCCTATACACCAATAACAGACAAACAGGGAGCCAAATCATGAGTGTATTCCCATTCACAATTGCTACAAACGTAATAAAATACCTAGGAATACAACTTACAAGGTATGTGAAGGACCTCTTCAAGGAGAACTGTACACCACTGCTCATGGATATAAGAAAGGACACAGCAAATGGAAAAACATTCCATGCTCATGGGGAGGAAGAATCAATATGGTGAAAATGGTCATACTGCCCAAAGTAATTTAGATTCAATGCTATCCCCATCAAGCTATCATTGACTTTCTTCACAGAATTAGAAAAAAAACACTTTAAATTTGGTATGGAACCCAGATAGAGCCCTTGTAGCCAAGAAAATCCTAAGCAAAAAGAACAAAGCTGGAGGCATCACACTACCTGACCTCCAACCATACTACAAGTCTACAGTAAGCCATCAATGAGCATTCTGTAGTAAATGTAAATTGCTAGAAATTCTTTGAAAAATATTCAGTGTCATCTCTACAAATTAAAAATTATACATTCTTTGTCCCAGAGATAGGTATCTAGGAATTTAGAGATCTCTTCTAAGGAGACTTCCTGGATGTCACTCCAACACATCTGCTTACACGGTATTCCCCTCCTTTCTATGGGAGATATGTTCCCACACCCTTTGTGGATGTCTGAAGTCAAGAATAGTAAATAACTCTAAATATACATTTTTTTCCAATAATTCATAGCAATGAAAAAGTTAAATTTATAAGTTATTCTCTGCAAGAAATTAACAACTAATAATAACAGCATAATTACAACAATATATTATAATAAAAATTATGTCAATGTGGGCTCCGTTTCTTTCTGAAAATATGCTGTCGTACCGTACCTCTGGTAACTGAAAACTGAAACCACTGAAAACAAAATGGCAGACAAGTGGAGACTACTCTGTATCATTCTCCAGATCTTTAGTCAAATGACAACACAGAGAGTAGGGAGGCTGCTATAAAAACATTGAGTTGCAATTGCATCATCCTTTATTATAGAAGAAAATTTGAGATAAAAATAAAGTTCAACAATAGGGTTATGGTAAAAAAAAAAAAAATAAATGGAACATTTATGTAGCAGTAGACCATTATGCATTTATAAAGGTCGAGGAAGATTTTGGGATACTGATGTGTGAAGACACACGGGAAAGACTGGGTGAAAGCATTTCTGTGAGGTTCTTCCTTCCTAGGAATGCCTGAGGCAGTTTTGACCTCCCCTGCTTTCCTCCTATGTACACTGACAGATTTTCCAACTGGAAATAATCTCAAGGCTGTGAAAATACTTTCAGTTTTTATCAGTGAGATCTTTCAGTGGGATATACATGCTATATCCTGAAATAAGCCACTCCATTCTACTCACTTGTCCTGCAGACAGAACTTGATTGTCATTCTGGAACCAAAATGTCTCCCCATGTGGAAAGGAAACATAAAGGATGCAGTCTAATGGTTTGGGTCTTCCTAGATACAGATGCTGTACCGGTAACATTACTTCATTCTTGTATGCTCTACTAATTACTAGTAAAGGTCACATTGGGTAAAAATCAATAAATTGTGTGAGTCTGTTTGATAGTTCAGACTATTTTTTTTTTTTTGGAGTTTGCAATACAGTTTATTAGCTGTTCTCCTTTTCTTCATAAATGGAATGGATAATGTTGATAATTCTTTACAAACCAGTACTCATTTCTTTAAGAAACTGTAATGAGGAGGTTGTCAAAAACACATATTTAATAAACAACTCCAAAGAGCAATGGGAAGCCAAATATTATTATTAATATAAAGGACCAGAGAAACTGATTTCTGAAATAATTTCTACCTTTCACCAAAATTTCTTAAATTGCTCACCATGAAGATTTGTGCAATTCTAGTGCAGAGCAGTGGATGAAAGCTCTGAGGGGAAAAGACACACATAAATGGGGCTTTTGCCTGCCTTCCTATTAACAAAAGGAGAACTAGAAGGAAAGCGCAAGGACCAAAATCAAACCTGATGACAAGAACAACAATAACAACAAGAACAACAACAAAAAACCCCCAGGAACCATTTGAAAACTTTTGTAGAAAATAGGAGAATATGCCCGTACTTTTACTTGTAATCTAATTTCCCTAAATATTTTTCCTCATGATTACTATGCCCCCATTTTCAGTTCACAGGATTAAGGAAGATAAGTCTATTCAATTAATATTTAATTTAAAAACCAAACAAAAAGTTAGGAGTAGGTGGCAAAAGAAACAAAACATATATATATGTGTGTGTGTGTGTGTGTGTGCACAACTATGTAAAGAAAATAATTCCCATAGTTACAGAGTTTAGTTAAAGAAAGTTTTATATATATATTTATATATATTTTATTATAACAAAATAGGCAGCTATTGTGGGTAAAATATTCAGTAAAATCTGACCCTAAGAATCCATTTGTAAGTTTTAGGCTATGAACTGGACTCTCTCCATTGCCATTATGGTTTCCACATCACCACTGTGATGTCAGATTTATCTGTATTTACATATAGGAAATTTTCTCAATCTTCTGTGTAAAAGGTGAACTTCCTTAGGACCTGAACATGGCCTCCATTCACAGAATGTAATGATCATTTACATATGAACAACTTTTGTAAGACACGATAGTGTTGCTCAAGTAGGTTATAAACATGTAAACGTTATTCCTAGCAAATGTACTGGGAAGAAAGAACCTTCAAATAATAAAAAACTTTAAGAATGCTTAGGATTGGGAGGCCGAGACGGGCGGATCACGAGGTCAGGAGATCGAGACCATCCTGGCTAACATGGTGAAACCCCGTCTCTACTAAAAAATACAAAAAAAAAAAAAAAAAAAAAAACTAGTCGGGCGAGGTGGCGGCGCCTGTAGTCCCAGCTACTCAGGAGGCTGAGGCAGGAGAATGGTGGGAACCCGGGACGCGGAGCTTGCAGTGAGCTGAGATCCGGCCACTGCACTCCAGCCTGGGCAACAGAGCGAGACTCCATCTCAAAAAAAAAAAGAATGAAAAATGAAATCCCTTATGAAAGTTAACTCAAACATGAATTTTGAAATTAAAACATGTTTTCCTTATTTATCTATAATGAAACAATTGCTTTGATGATAGAAGCTGACTGAGAACAGGACTTGAGAGTAATACATTGGCCAAATCATGCTATTAAACTTAAGCGTGCATAGTTGCTCAAAGTCTACTAAATCACTGATTAAAACCACTTTTTCATTTGTACTGAAATTTGAAAAGAATGTATATAAAGCTTTTCCAAAAATCTCTTACAGTTACTTTCCCTTAAACATTAAGGAATTTTGCCACAATTTCTCTGTCTCCCAGATTCTTAATAGCTGGTCAGGCCATTCCATCTTCAGTTCTGAAAAATGGCCACTAACCAATAGTGACATTAAATAACACACATGATGTAACTTGAAGGAGATACTACATGTAAAAAATAAGCGCACCTGCAGACCGTGATGTGGGATATAATTCAACATGAAATAAGTATTGAAGAAAGACAGTTCAGATTTAGTGATAGTTCAATATCTGAAAATGTTGATGCACATAAAGTAAGTTAGAAGATAAACTGCCTTTGTACAAAAAAAGTATCTCCCTCCTCTTACATCGATAGGAAGACTATATTTCTAGATAAATACACAATAAATTATTATTAGTAGGGAATACAACCAAACACTATGATTTATGCACTATTTTTCCATATTCCACATTACTTTTACTAAAATTGATAAAAGTAAATATAGATTTTTTGTAACTCTAGATAAACATAACTGTCCATAACTATATTATTTATATCAAGATCTGTGAAAGCTTAATCATTGAATTAAATATTGTTAGATTGGTGAGGAAATTAATTCTTAAGTTCAAGCTTAGTCAATGAAACTATAATCATCATTGTATCAAGACTGAGGATTATATTAGAATAAATCTATTAGTTAATGTAGAAGCTCATAATAAAGTTTCCTTGAGAACACTAATGAACATTTCATCATGATAATCATGACAATGACAAAATAAGTATAAATGTGGCATGGAAGACCCTTGAATAAATCTAGTTTATGTCTATAGTTTTAGCTTATTTAAGGTATCTCTTTATATATAAATATTCTGTTTCATTCTTTTTTTGTTTTACAGGAAGTTGGCCAATACTAAGTTGTCCAACCCATTGTATTTTCAAAGGGTCTTTTCCAACAACTCAAATCCTCTTATTCTCTCCAGTTTCATGATGTTGAAATGTACGTTCTTCTGGTGCCAACTTACTTTTCATGAAAGCTTAGATAAATACATTTGGGACTTACAGATTTTAAATTCCACAATTTTATGTTATATGAAGTTAAATATTTGGAAGAGGCTGGAGGAAACGGTCTTTTCAGATTATGTTCTTCTGTATTGCTTTTATTATATTCAAGGGTTTTTTTTTTTACTTTTTTTTTAAAAGAAGTTAGAAATACATCTCATGGCATTAAATTACCATATAAATAAACTCGAACAAAATTTCCTTCAAATGAACAAAAGACCTTGTTTTCCTTTTTCTTTTTTATTTCTGTTTTTCAAGAATATAGCTAGGCTCTATTGTGAAGAAAGATTACAAGGTACTAGATCTCTGAAAATCACTTTGAGGTAAGTGAATTAGTTTCTATATTAAGTAAATCTTATTATGTTCAGCCATTGAAAATAAGCATCAAAATTAGATTCTTGTAACTCAGCAAAGATCTCGAATAAAAGTAATACATAAGATAAAAATCCTCATATGTTAATTCTTGCTTACTTCATAACCTTTCAATGTGGCATTGGGAGAAGAAAACTTAATACTTAAATTCCCATTTTGCAACTTTACATAAAAGCAATGCTGCTGACAGGCTACAAAAGAACTTTGAAAGCAATAACAGATAACAATACAATCCTTTTTATAACAAGTTTAGAAATTACATGATGAAAATAAAGGAAAATTAAAGATTAGGAACCTACTGATGGATAACTAAAAGCCCAGCAATTATGATCAACACTTTTTAAAAATCATCTTATTTATAGCAAGTAATTCATTTTCGAAAATAAAAATTTATTACACCATGAGATATAAAAAATATTTTGACACTTTTCCTGTGTATGAACAATAATGGCTCATGTAGAACTGGAGGAAAGAATTTCTTTCTGGTCTGTTGTAGAGAGCATTGGCTTAACAAAAGCATATACTATATAATCTTCTCAGATTCGAATTGAGCCTTTAAGCATTGGATGATTTTTGTTGTTGTTGTTTAATTTCTTTCTTTTTTTTAAATTATACTTTAAGTTCTGGGATACATGTGCAGAATGTGCAGGTTTGTTACATAGGTATACACGTGCCATGGTGGTTTGCTGCACCCATCAACCCGCCATCTATATTAGGTATTTCTCCTAATGCTATCCCGTCCCCTAGCCTCCCACCCGCCGACAAGCCCCAGTGTGTGATGTTTCCCTCCCTGTGTCCATGTGTTCTAGTTTTTCAGCTCCCACTTATGAGTGAGAACAAGGAATGCGATGATTTTAAATAATTAGTGGTAGAAAGTACAACTTTCCAGGCTACGATATTCCAGTTAATGACACCTGCTCCAGCAATCAATATGTACTGAGTACATGCCTAGCCACAAACAAAATAACCAGAATTGATCACATACTTACTATATTCAAGACCCTGTAAGAGACTTAATTCCCATATCAGCTCTATAAGTATCACAGTTTATCTCATTTTGCAGGTAAATAAGTTGAAAACCAAAGAGTTAAAGTGTCTTTTTCAGAAATGCCAGCCTAGTCTGATTAAAGCAGAAATAGACCCAGCCTTTTTGTAAGTACACTCTTTTGCCTTAAGTAACTCTATTAATAGACATAAGGAAAATAATTGTTTTAAAGGTATCATTTTTAGCTTTAGTGTACCTAGAATTGAAGATTGGAAATATGCCCACTACAATAAATTTAAAAAAGCAGAAAAATCACATGAGAAATCATAAGTTGACATATATTAGTATATTTACTTATTTTAATTATTCCCCCATAATTTTTAATAGAGCCTATCATTTTGAAGATGTGCTCTTTAACTGAATTCGAATTGAAGAAATAACGCAATGTTATTTATTTCAATTTTTACAAATATGATTAAATCTATCTCCTTAGCCATTGTCAAATATTAATTTTTTGGGTACACAGACTAATTGTGCATCTGCTGATAAATTAGAATAGTGCTAATAAAATTATAAAATAATCTGTTATATTATTCACCAAGTACAATAATATTGTTAAATATCAATAGCTATACAAACACAAGTTATGACTATTCATTAAGTGGAAGTGGGTAATCACAAAGGCCTTCATTCTTGTCTTGAGCGGGCTGAGGAGGAGGAGGAAGAGGGTTGGTCTAGCTGTCTCAGGGATGGCAGAAACACAACAGGCGGAGGAGGCAGAAGGGGAGGCAGGAGACATAGGCACACTCTGTGTGTTTTGTTGAAAGAAATGTCTGTGGCCGGGCGCGGTGGCTCACACCTGTAATCCCAGCACTTTGGGAGGCTGAAGTGGGGATCACAAGGTCAGGAGATCGAGACCATCCTGGCTAACACGGTGAAACCCCGCTCTACTAAAAATGCAAAAAATTAGCCGGACGTGGTGGCGGCGCCTGTGGTCCCAGCTCCTCGGGAGGCTGAGGCAGGGGAATGGCGGGAACCCGGGGGGTGGAGCTTGCAGGGAGCCAAGATGGCGCCGCTCACTCCAGCCTGGGCCACAGAGCCAGACTCCGTCTCAAAAAAAAAAAAAAAAAAAAAAAAAAAGAAATGTCTGTATAAGTGATGGCAGCTGCGGGCTGTCCGGAGCCGCCAGAGCTGTGGCAGGAGCAGCTGTGGGAGTGGCAGTGACGGTGACACGACCCCTGTGTCCTGCATCCCCTGTGCCCCACATCCCGAGGCAGCTGACTGCACTGTCTCCACCTGCGTGTAGCCGGAAGGTAGCCATTCCCAGGCCCGGAGCCTCCACTGGTCCAGACACTGGCCTCATATCATCGCTCTCACCCACCACCACTGTAGGGAGCAGGCGGACAGTCCTTGGAGCCTGCCCCCGGGAGCCCCCAGGAGCCCTCTGCCCTAGGGCGGCCGCCTTGATGGGGCCGGGTCGAGCCGCCCACCGATGAGAAAGCAGCAGAGAGAGGTTTAGCGAGGACTTGGAGCCCCTGCCCCGGGCTGCGAGGAGATGCACTTGGGGCTACCTGCTCCACAAAGCTGGTGGGAGCCAGGGACAAGCAGGACCCCTGACCCTTCCAAGTTGGGGGGTTGGAGCTTCCCGGGTGCGGCTGCAGACCCAGGCATCTCCGCACTCCCGGGCATGGGAAGCCCCCCAACGTCCGGCAGGGTTGGAAACGCCTGCTTCCGCTGCCTGGCTTCTCCCTGCTGTCTCTACCTTCTTGGATCTTGGAGAAAAGTCCGGGCCAATCCTAGTCGCTGTCACAGACCACCAAGTTGTGTATATGCTTAGAGGGGCAGGGCTGACTCACCAATCCCCTGCCGCCACAGTCACCTCCGGACTTTCGGTGCTGACAAGCAGGAGACGGAGGCTAAGACGGAGGACAGCTCAGCACATGCCTGTAGGCCCCCCTTGGCATGAAGAGCCTGGGTGCCGTGAACAGTGGCAGAAGGCAGACAGGCTCCTGGGCGGAAGGAGGCTGGTCCCCGGTGAAGCCCCACCTTCAACCCAGGGAGGCCCTGAAGCCAGGGGCGAGGCCTGAAGCCTGGGCGAAGCTGCCAGTCCTGTGGACCAGAGCGGGAACTTGTGTTCTTTTCCCCAGGCCCGCCCGTGGCTGCCCATGGACCAATCAGCATGCACTTCCTCCCCTCTGAGGGCCACAAACCCTGCCCATGGACCAATCAGCATGCACTTCCTCCCCCTGAGGCCCACAAACCCTCCCCCCAGCTCCCACCCCACACTCAGTGGAGAATGGAGAGACAATGGAGAGACGAGAAAACCAGCTGCAGAGAGGAACTTCCCTCTCAGCTGACAGCTGGACACTCGGCAGGATGACCTGCCTAGCAGAGAGAGCTACCCTCTCTGCTAAGAGCCGAACACTCGTGGGCGTATCCTGGCTTCGGAGAGGAGTTGCCCACTGTAGGTTTCCTCTGAGCTGTTCTATTACTCAGTAAAGCTCCTCTTTGCCTTGCTCACCCTCCCCTTGTCTTTATACCTCATTCTTCCTGGACGTAGGACCCACCAAACAGCAGGACTAAAATCAGCCGGGCGAGGTGGCGGCGCCTGTAGTCACAACTACTCGGGAGGCTGAGGCAGGAGAATGGCGCGAACCCGGGAGGCGGAGCTTGCAGTGAGCTGAGATGGCGCCGCTCACTCCAGCCTGGGCCACAGAGCGAGACTCTGTCTCAAAAAACAGACAAGAAATGTCTGTATAAGTGATGGCAGCTGCGGGCTGTCCGGAGCCGCCAGAGCTGTGGCAGGAGCAGCTGTGAACATAAATGGGTGAAACACACCCCTTTCTCGCTATATTTGGGTGACAAGGAGGAGAGAAAAAGAGCCGCGGCCCTTCAGGGAGCCCAAACCTGGGAGCTCCCCGAGCCAGAACTGTGACTCCCCTTTGGCACCCTTGAGTCACCAGGCTTCTAGGTGCCACCAAGTTGCCTGGTGCCAGCTGTGTGCCTGGTCCAGCTGCAGTCATGCAGTGAGCTGGCACCTGTGCCAGCACCTGGACCTGCCCATCCTGCTGCAGCAGCTGGCATGCCTGACTGCACAGTTTCCGGACCCCACACTTGCTCGCTCACACACCCCTTGCCGCTATGCTTCAGCCTCTTCGGAGGTGTGGAATCCAAACTGGTAGTGTGAGCTGAATGCAGCCTGCCAAGGTGAGTGGCACAGTGGACCCAAGCAAACCTCGGGCAAAGGCGCCACCAGCCACAGAAGTTTCTGGCCAGAAAAGCAACACCCCCAAGGATCCCATAAGATAAGTGGATCCATGCAGTTTAAACCTGTGTTCAAGGATCAACTGTATTTCAAATCTGTAATTTGGTAGGCCATCTTGTTATTTTGGAATCATTTGTTTATATTTTTAAAATTATTTATTAGATCTCAGCTTTCCATTTCCATCCTTTGATTTTCTCCCTTTTTAGGTTCTTCAATATTATTCAATCATCTGGTCTCTCGTATTGATGTCATCTGTTTATTAACTTTTCAATTTCCATATTCTAACTTTGGGGTCTTCACATGTTGTTGTGACATTTTTGCCAGTATCTGTTCCTCATCTGCGTTCTTACATGTCTCAGTAATAAGTATGTTTACTCATGTTCTGCCACGCAGTAATGATGAGAAACCCAATAGATATCATGAAAAATACTTTTATTAGAAATTCTTTCAAGGTTAATTTTCTATGCACATTTATGTATAGCGCTATCCAAGGCTTGCACTTGACTTAAGACTGTATTTCTTTCCGATTTCTATGGTAAGATTGAACTGATGTCATTTTATCCTGATGAAAGATAATGTGTAATTAATTCAAGACTTACAATATGTAGTTAATTCAACACAAAACACAGTTTTCTTTGAGCTGCTCCACAGGTGTGCATTAATCGACTGCTTGTCCAATTAGTCTGTGATGTTCCTACCAAAATATTCTAGTTTTTCCTTCGTTGAGATGAAATATCACAAAGCTGTTTTAAGGATTAAATGAAATAATTTATATAAAATTTAAAAGAAATTGGCATAGTTTATACTCAGTAAATGCTTCTATCTTCAAATCAATTTCTTAACTCATAAAGAATATCCAGTCACTAAGTCTTATCAAATATTAGTAGGAATATATTTACTAAATTGGAAACTGCCCAGGGCATAATCTTTCTCAAGGAATCATCTACTTTGAATTTAACAAGGAAAAAATTTTGTTTCAAGTACTTTCATTATTTTTCCTGAAAGTAAACTCTTTAATATGTATTATATTCAATTAGTAGAACACATAAAATTGTAAAGGTGAAAATAACACTAATTATGACAGCCATGGAGATGTGTCACTCAGATCTGCTGCAGGAGGTATAGTCAGCGAACAGCCTCCACCAGCTGTGTCTTCAGGTTTCACTGCAGTATCTATCCATGCCAGGGTCAGGCTTTCTTCTGACTGCTCTAAGTCAAAGAGTGAGCAGAGGAGGGAGTTAGACCTGCAACATTTCTGCCCAATAGTTTGCTATGGCTTGAATGAGCCTTTCTCATACTGCATTGGAGTATGAGGTTCCTCCTACCTCATGTTGTCCCAGACCTCAATTGTATCATAAGTGTCAGAAATGGATAGGGGTCTCAAAGCTCGCCCTGCCTTCCTCTGCTCCCTGTCCTCTTTATTATTTACAGACATTTCACTCAATGAATTTTTGGCAATTCTACTTTTGTCTTGGCATCTGCTTCCGAGAGGACCAGAACCGACACATTTCTAAAATGAGATTTTTCTTTGAATACTATTAAGGAATATTTTCTCCCTTAATAGTCAAGACTGGGTAAAACAGAAATAAAATTCTTTATATACAGAATATCACATAGTATTATTTAAAATTTCTAAGCCATTTAGTGAGACTGTATGAAATCACCATTTTTACTATGGTAGAGGCCTCCATTGTTGTATTTTTTCTTGATGAAGTATAGCCTCACATTCTCAGATATAATGTGGGAAATGTGAAAAAAATTGGTTATTAGAATCATCAAAGAGCGGTGCAATAATTTTAAAAGTAAATTTAATAAGGTCATAGATTTTAAAATTGATCTCTTCTTATTTCCAACACTTTTAAAATAGTACAGAAATATAAAATATTACAATTTTATTATGTTTTACAATTATATAAAATAATTTTATATAGGTTATATAAAATTGTATTATTTTACACAATTTTATATAATACAATTTTATATAACATAGATTGATGTTTAAAACAGCTCTATGGGACCTTCAAAATTATCCGGTATACTGCCCTCATTTAACAAAAGAAAATATCACGATTCTGGCAAACTGAAGTCACCATTACTGCCAGAACTAAAATTAAAATTCCTATCTCTGGATAGAATGTTTTTATCAAAATAGTATACTGCTTTTAATACTGCTTTTGATCAAAACACCAGCTTAATGGGTTACACATGAAGTTTCCCTCCTACTTTAATCATTTCTGTATCAGATTTCCAAAAGTTAGTCTCTTTTATAGTACAAAAGGCTGGAAAGTTACATAAAGTAAATCTCCATGTATTAGATTTTCAGATAAATGGAACTGGGAAATAAAAGATTTGATAGTTATCGCAGAATTTGGGGACTCAATCCTAAATGCAATAAAGGATCTTTAATGGATGCAAAATGTCCTGCTTCCTTCACATATCGTAAGAATACGCCAGTGTCAATTACTATTAAATTTGACTTCAGTGCTAAAAGGCAATTTCTTTCCAACTTTATTTAAAATCACAGTGTCATGACTCCAATTAAGTTATTGTGTATCATTAAAGCATTATTTTCTTGAACACATAATACACTTTTAAAGAAAATTATTGATACAGTCATGAGATTAAGGACTTTTTACCTGATTAATATCCACACATGCCTCAACATCTCGTTTTCTCACAGTTTATGCTAATACACACTAATCTCCTTTTAGTCCTCTAGAGATCTACAAGTGTGAATTGGGTGGGGAAAGGAGATTCCTGCCTGTTCAAAATATGTTAATACGAGAGGGATAGAAAATTATCAGGCTGTTTTGTATGTAAATGTTTAAGTGCATGCAGAAAACTGCCTTGCTAAAATCTGCTTTGAATATGAAAGATTTTCATTAAAGATGAGAAAACATGGACCATGGTCTCTAGGGATGTACAGAAGAATCTACAATGGTAATCTAAAAAGGTAAAGACTATTAGGCAAATGGTGTCATAGAAGAAAAAAAAAAACACCCACAAAACAAAACGGGGGCTTGAGCTAGGAAGAAAAAACGTCCAGATCCTCTTAGAATGACAAATAGAGTGGAACGTGCCCTTGTGAAAGAAGGAGGATAGGAAATACATATTCATAGCTGGAAACTCATAAAGAGTATTTATTTGAATCATGGCAAATTCAAAGGAACAAAAGATAATAAAGGTTAAAAGTCCTTAGAGGGAAGCATATTAGACAAGTCTTATGCCTCTGAACACTTAATTTGATATAGCACAATAAAAATATTAATTGGAAATTTTGATTAGTATTTAACTTTTATTATTAGGCCTAGTTTTATTCTAAAAATTCTCAGATCATGATTTTTAAAGACATACAGTACCCTTGGATAGAAAACACATTTTATTAAAACTTTTATCTAATTATGTCATCATTATCTCTACTTTCCATCCATGTTTTCCAAATAAGTTGTGTAAGTTTAGCATACAAAATTTCCTAAACTCCTAATTTACTCAAAAATAAAATTGTTGATGCAATGTTACTAGTTTTTCAAAATGAAAATTACTTTATTACTGGTTTTCTTTCAGTTTTAAAACAACCTACTCATCAATTATCAAACACTTAAATATACACACAGTAAAGTAAAAATAATCATAAGACCCATTATCCAGACATAAACATTGATAGCATTTTGGGAAAACCATTCAGAAATTACTCTATGTTATATATATAAACTGTTACATATGTTATATATATGTTATATATGTTGTATGTGTGTTATATATGAAGTTGATATATATATATGCAGTAGAAAAAATTTATAAATGTTTTGTGGGCTATTACAATATTACAACTTTCTTTTCAATAAATATTTGTCTCTTTTATATGAAGCGTTACCATATAGTGAGCACATACGATGTGCCAGACACAGTAAACACAGATGTTAGCAACATACAATTGATGGTAAATGTTAGTAGCTATGATTCTGTCACCCAATCTGTATACGGATCATGTACGTTAGTAATAATCATCTCCATTTTATGCATAAGGACACCTATCTTAGTTTCAGAAACCCTTTTCAGGTCATACAGTCATGATTTTTCTTTGTCTGATGTTGTCAGATGTTTTTAATATCTAATAAATGCAAAGTACAGGTATTTATTCTAAAATTATTTAGTTAATTCTGTATTTTTGAAATTTTAGTTCATATAGTATGTCTCACCATGAAAGCTTGATTAATTCTTTTTGCATTTGCATTCCTTATTTATATAGTAAGAATAAATCCCTAGAATACAAATTGATAGTTCAAAGAAAATGCAGTATTTAGATTTTAAGATACATTGATAAATTATTATTCCAAAATCCAGCTCATAATATCATAATCATACTATTGTCATCAAGGAAAAGTTCAGTCAATATTGTCAGTTTTTTTCAATCTGATAAGTAAACAACAGAGATCATTACTTTTGATATAATTTCATATATACTTTCATTGACTTTTTATTTCATAATCATGAATTTTCTATTTACTATTTTAACCATTTTTTATTAGGTATTGACCTTCTTATTGGTTGGTAAGAAGATATATTGGAGACATTCTAGTATAACATATTTGTAACTAACTTTTCTTTAGTAATTATTATTCTTGGAATTTTTTAATAAAAACTTCAGCAGGATGATATTTACATTTTAATTTTGTTCAAATGTTGTCAAATGCATATTTTAAAATTTTAACATGACATGTAATCTATGGTTTCTTTATAAGGAAATTGATAAAGAAAAAACCATAAATTGATTTAAAAATTGGCAAAGGATCTAAGTAGACATTTTTAAAAAGAAGACATAACAATGTTCAACAGATATACGAAAATGTGCTTGTTTTCATTAATAATCCAGGAAATGCAAATCAACACCACAATGAGACATCACTTTGTTAACACGGCTATTATGAAAAAGACAGAGATAATAAGCGCTGGTGAGGGTGTAGAGAAAAGGAAACATTCGTCCACTCTTACTGTAAATGCAAATTGTGTCATGCGCGTCCGTGTGAAGAGACCACCAAGCAGGCTTTGTGTGAGCGACATGGCTGTTTATTTCGCCTGGGTGCAGGTGGGCTGAGTGTGAAAAGAGAGTCAGCGAAGGGAGATAAGGGTATGGCCCTTTGATAGGATTTGGATAGGTAAAGGAAAATTGCAGTCAAAAGGGGGTTGTTCTCTGGCGAGCAGGAGTGGGGGTCACAAGGCGCTCGATGGGGGAAATTTTTGAGCCAGGATGAGCCAGGAAAAGGAATTTCACAAGATAATATCATCGCTTAAGGCAAGGACTGGCCATTTTCACTTCTTTTGTGGTACAATGTCATCGGTTAAGGCGAGGCAGGGCATTTGCACTTCTTTTGTGAATCTTCAGTTACTTCAGGCCATCTGGGCCTATAAGTGCAAGTTACAGGGGATGCCATTGCTTGACTTGGGCTCAGAGACCTGAAAAATTGGTACAGCCATTATGAAAAACAGTACTGAGGTTCCTCAAAGCATTAAAAAAAACTATCTTGTAATCTAGTAATCTTACTGATTTGTTTTATGCGACCACCAGAGCCAGTGCCAGAGGAAGAGGCAAGTAGGCAAGATAAAAAGGAAATTTTATTACGTAGCCAATGTATAGAAAGAGGAGGCGAGGTTCACCGGTCTCTGGTGGCGGAGGCCGAGGAAGTCGCTCTGGCGTTCTAGGGCGAGGTTCCTAGGTCCGCGTATGAGGAGGAGCCGAGGAATTTCACGCCACGCACCTGCCAGGAGCGGCTTTTATGTCTTGGGCCTGGGAGTGGGAGGGCAGTAGGCGGGATGCCGGCGGGTCGAGGGCTGTGCCGTGGGCGCATCCAGGTAGGTTTCGGTTTCCTCGGTCGGACGTCATGCTGCACCTGCGCAGTTGACCTGTGCCTTCCCCGGGCGCGGGAAAGTTGGTGATGAAGAACCCAGAGGAACGCCATCTTAGTCACCTTTGTTCTTTGTTTCCCTCTCCCTCCGTCCAGACAGTCCAACCTTTTATTGATTATGATGATTGGGGGCGTTGTTGTCTGTCGGCTGCTTCCTGCTGTCAGGGGGCATTGTCATGAGGGTCCATGGTTGGCACCTGGACGTAGGGATGTAGGAGCATCTGGTTGAAGGTGACACGGGTGATCTCTTGAACTTTGGCTCAGAGAAATTTGATTAAAATGGGGGCAAAACATAGGATAAGACAGAGGATTAATATAGGAATGAGGAAGGGGAGCATTTGTTGTATTACTGGTAGCACCTATATGGGTGGGCCTGGGGTTAGGGGAGTGTTGTAGTTCTTTAGTTCTGTTTTAATCCGGTTTAGGGTTTGGATATTAGTGTCAACTAGCCCCGACTAGTTTATGTAATAGTAACATTCTTTTCCTAAGAAAAGACATGTTCCTCCTTTTTCTGCTGTGAGAAGATCTAGTGCTCTCCTGTTCTGTGCTGCCACCTGAGCTACTGAAGTGATTTGGTGTTGTAAGGAGGCTAGACTTTCAGCCGAAGCCTCTATGGCTTCTTGAATTTGGGTGGTTAGAGATCGAGTAGATTGTACCGAGTAGGCAAGAGCCCCAGTTCCAAGTCCTGACGCCACTAAGGAGGAGGCTAGAGAAATTCCAATGACTAAGGGAAGGAAGATGGCACGTTTTTGGAGATTATTAGGAGGAGAGTTAAATTGTAGGGTGAGTTCGGCCACTTCTGCTTTGCTATATGGAGTTAAGCTAGGTACTAGGGACACTGGGAGGCAGAGGGATTGGCTGATGGATGCATGGTTAAGGACCTTGAAGAGGGTTTTATTACACCAGAAATAACCTCCAACGGGGGCTGTCTGGGTCTTATTGTGTGACTGGGTGTGCTTACACAAGGAGGAGTTTGGGGCAGAATAGCAGAAAGGAAGGATTGGATTTTCTGGGTTTTGGTATAGTGGGACTTGGAGTAAGAACGGTTTTTGGGAGGTGCCTGTAGAGTTAGTTGTAGCCTTGAAAGCAGTAGGTAAGGGGACTGCCACTAAGGGGGCTCTTTCAAGGGCTGCACAGAGGAAACACTGGGAGAGATTTGTTATGTGAGCTGCCTGTGTTAGGTTTAACCCTTGACGGACAAGCTTTAACTATGAGAAGGGGTCTTTATGGGGGGGGGGGGGTGTAGTTGGTCTTGTAGGGCCTGTTCCTGTGATTGTATGGCTAAGGTTAAATTTTGTAGGACTTATATATTTTTAGGGAGGGATTTTTTGTTGGACAAGTGTCCTTTTTATTAAGAGGGTGACAGTCGGATATGAATCTTAAATAGGATCTCCATAGAGTCCTCCTTTTACTCCGCCAGCCGTTGGAGTGTATAAGAAGAGTAGTAATATAAGTATAAAGTAGGACTCCATTTTGGTGTTTTTTTTAAAGGGGAGAGAAGGACGTTGACTTAGTCAACAGCGGAGAGTTTTGTAGCCAATAGAGAAGAAGCAGAAGTATAAAGAGAAAAGAATTTGGATAACAGTAATTGTTTTACCTGGTATTAGATGGGCAACAGTGGTGACGTAGCGGAGGTAGTTGCTAGGAGACGGTATTGTCCGCCGCCGTTTAGATGTAAGGACACCGGTTTGCCTAGTGTCTGAAGTATTGTTTGGTTTTAGTTAAGACTAGGCCAGAGATCAGACACTGGTTTGCCTAGTGCCTTAGGTGCCTAAAGGTCTAAAACAATTATTAGAGGAGATATAAGAAGCAGGTAATAGAATGATGACAGTAATAGAATGATGACAGAATAGTTAGGAAGGAGCCGAGGAAGAGGAGGGCAGGAATAGACTGAAGAGGAAGGCGGAAACTACAGCGGAAGTGGAAAGGGGAGGTGGAGCAGAAGAAGGAGGGGAGGTGGAGTATACGGGGGGAGTGGAAGAGTGGGGGAAGCTGACATGGGGGAGTCAGACAGGAAAGATGACTCTTTTCTGACTTTGCTAGGTCTGCGCCTTAGCCAACTTGACTTGGGCCAAGGAACATTGGCTACACAAGTCTGGTCGAGAACGCAAGTCTTAAAACTTTTGTATATAATTTATTTTAGACTACTTGCCTAAGCGCTGGCAGAAATTACTGAGGTTGATTAAAATGTTACGGTCTAGGGTGCCTTCAGGCGGCCATTGAGACTGGTTGTCTAATTTATATTGTGGCCACGCCACAGTGGAGAGGAAAATCAGTCGCTTTCATTTAAGATCTTGCTCTAATTGTAAAGTTTTGAGATTTTTTAGAAGACACCCTGAAGGGGAGTCTCTAGGTATTTTGAATTGGGGGTTTCCCATTGCCTTCCTCTCGCCTATAGGCGGAAACGGAGACCGAACTCTACCTGGCTACAAAGTGTCCTTTGGAGCCACTAGAGACCGGTGGGAGGCTCCTGGAGCCAGAATGGAGATTACCTCCAGGCAGATGTCTCCCTCCTGGACGGGTCTCCCACGGACTGGAATAGAGTTTCTTTGGGCAGAGGTCTCTACCTTTGGAAACTCTCCTGTGGGTCACCTGGTGACCGGAAAAAAACCTTGGGCCTGCGCAGGACTTCTGGCCAAGGAGTATGAGAGGGAGGCAAGAAGTACTCACCCCAGGAGACTTGGAGGTGCCCAAGGCGATGTCTAGGTCCTGGTCTGTCCCAGGCGTGGAAGGAGGAGGCTCCTCAGACCTTCGGGGGCCCTGAGGAGGGGTCTCCTCCCGGGTTCAGCACCAACTGATTTGTTTTATGCGACCACCAGAGCCGGCGCCAGAGGAAGAGGCAAGTAGGCAAGATAAAAAGGAAACTTTCTATATGTAGCCAATGTATAGAAAGAGGAGGCGAGGTTCACCGGTCTCTGGCGGAGGCCAGAAGTCGCTCTGGCATTCTCTGGCAAGGTTCCTAGGTCTGCCTATGAGGAGGGGCCAAGGAAGTTCCAGCCGTGTGCCTGCCGGGAGCGGCTTTTATGTCTTGGGCCTGGGAGTGGGAGGGCAGTAGGCGGGATGCCGGTAGGCGCGGCCAGGTAGGTTTCGGTTTCCTCGGTCGGACGTCATGCTGTGCCTGCCCAGTTGACCTGTGCCTTCCCCTGGCGCGGGCAAGTTGGTGATGAAGAACCCGGAAGTACGCCATCTTAGTCACCTTTGTTCTTTGTTTCCCTCTCCCTGCATCCAGACACTTACTAGTGGAATATTTTCATAGGAAATGGAATCAGTATGTTGAAGAGATATCTGCACTCCCTTGTTCATTGCAGCATTATTCACACTAGCCAAGATGCAGAATCAACCAAAGTGTCCATAAATGGATGAATGGATAAATGAAATGTGGTATATATATACAATATGATAGTATTCAGACTTTTTTTAATGAAATTTTTTTAGTTAAAGATAGTGTGGATAAACCTATAAGACATTATGCTCAGTGAAATAAGCAAGACACAGAAAGACAAATACTGCATTATTCCACTTACATATGGAATCTAAAAATGTCAAACTCATAGGCACAGAGAATAGAATTGGGATTACCAGAAGCTGGGGAAGGAGATGTGGGGAAATTTTGATCAAGATTTACAAAGTTTAATTTATGCAAAATAAGTAAATTCAGGAGATTTAATATAAAATAATGTGACTGTAGTTAACCATAATGTATTGGTACTTGAAGACAGCTAAGAGATTAGAGCTTAGAGTTCTTGCCATACACATAAAATTGGTAACTACATGAGGTTATGGATATGTTAATTAGGTTTATCGTGGTGAATAGTTTATAGTATATGCATATATCAAAATTTCAAGTTGTATACCTTAAATATATGTAAATTTTGGCTGACAAATATATCTCCATAAGCTTGAAGAAACCTATGTGGTTTATCTATTAATATTTTTTGTACTTAATTTTAATGTAATTTCACTGTAAATATAGAAATTCTCCATGTGATTTTATTACTTTGAAATTTGTGGTGACTTGCCGTAAGAACCAATAAATTATTAGTTTTTACATTTTTTCTGTGTGCACATAGTAAGAATTTTGTTTGGTAATTGTTGAGCACCAGGACTCCAACATTAACTTCTAGGAAACAGGATGAAAAAAAGCCAAGAAAATTTTGAAAGAATGACCAAAGTAAAGTGGCTATAACCAAGATAATGTGATTGTTGTCTTTTTAGCTAAGAAAGTTTTCCAAGAGTGTGCATGGGACTACCTGTGTAACGTGGTGTTGACATTAGAATAGAATGGTTATCACTGAATTTGTCATGATAAAGTCAGTGGTTGCCTGGACAGTAGAAGTTTTAAGAAAGTGGAAATAAAAGCATCATCTGAGTAGTTCTACAACCAAATTGAAAGACAGTGTTGGTTAAGAGATGTGTATGTTTAATTCCCTTATGGTTATATGAAGGAATATTGATGTTTCTACTATTTTATTGTCCTCCCCAGGTCTTAGTTCAGAAAGAATATAACAAGTTCCTTCTTAGAAATTATAATTTTCAGAGAATTGTAGTTTTAGATTGGATTGAGTTAAGTGTATCAGACATGAATTAACTATGATTGTCCTTTCATTTATTAGTGATTACTATGACTACAGGTATACCTTGTTTCATTGCTCTTCACTTGGTTGCACTTCACAGGTACTGTGTTTTTTTACAAATTAAGAGTTTGTGGCAACTCTATGTGGAACATGTGTATCTGTGCCATATTTCCAATAGCATCTGCTCACTTCATGTCTCTATGACACATTTTCATATAATTCTTGCATTATTTAAAACTTTTTAATTGTACCTGTCATTGTGATCTGTAATCAGTGATCTTTTATGTTACTATTGGATTCTTTTCGGGTGCCACAAACTGTGCCCATAGCAGACAGTCAACCTGATTGATGAGTATCCTGTGTGTTCTGATGACTCCACTGGCCACTGTCTGGACATTCCTGTCTCTCCCTTTCCTCAGCTCTCCTTATTCTCTGAGACACAACAGTCTTAAAACTAGACCAGTTAATAGCCCTACAATGGCCTGTAAGTGTTGAACACACATCTCTTACTTACTTTATTTTTTTGTTTATTTTGAGTCAGGCACTTGATCTCCACCCAGACTGGAATGCAGTGGTGTGATGAACATGGCTCACTCAGCCCCAGCCTCCTAAAGTTATCCTCCCACCTCAGCCTCCCAAGTAGCTGGGACCACAGGAGCATTGCACCACACCTGGCTATTTTTTTTTTTTTTAATTTTTTGCAGATATAGGGTCTTACTATGTAGCCCAAGCTGGTCTCAAACATTTGGGTTCAAGAAATCCTCCCATCTCAGCCTCCCAAAGTTCTCACTTTAAATCAAGTGCTAGAAATGATTAAGCTTAAAATGAGGAAGGCATGTTAAAAGCCAACATAGGCTCAAAGCTAGGTCACAAGCTAGACCACTTGCTCCAAAAAGTGAGCCAAGTTGTGAATGCAATGAAAAAATTTTAAAGAAAATTAAATATGCTACTCTATTGAACGTAAGAAAGATAAGAAAACAGTAAGAAATGAAAATTCTTTTAATTAGTCATTTCATAAAATTGAGTATTTTTTTCTGTTCACCTGTATCATTTACAATTAGATTTTGCATTGCTAAGACATTGTGTCACTAATCTCTTAGTACAAAAACCAAAAAAAACACTGTTTTAAGTTTTACCTTCTTTAAAATGGGAATAATAATGAAATCTGCCCCTCATGGGATTGTTTTTTTTTTATTTTTTTAAATTTTTTTATTATACTTTAAGTTCTAGGGTACATGTGCATAACGTGCAGGTTTGTTACATATGTATACATGTGCCATGTTGGTGTGCTGCACCCATCAACTCATCAGCACCCATCAATTCATCATTTATATCAGGTATAACTCCCCAGTGCAATCCCTCCCTCCTCCCCCCTGCCCATGATAGGCCCCATTGTGTGATGTTCCCCTTCCCGAGTCCAAGTGAGCTCATTGATCAGTTCCCACCTATGAGTGAGAACATGCGGTGTTTGGTTTTCTCTTCTTGTGATAGTTTGCTAAGAATGATGGTTTCCAGCTGCATCCATGTCCTTACAAAGGACGGAAACTCATCCTTTTTTATGGCTGCATAGTATTCCATGGTGTATATGTGCCACATTTTCTTAATCCAGTCTGTCACTGATGAACATTTGGGTTGATTCCAAGTCTTTGCTATTGTGAATAGTGCCGCAATAAACATACGTGTGCATGTGTCTTTGTAGTAGCATAATTTATAATCCTTTGCGTATATACCCAGTAGTGGGATGGCTGGGTCATTTGGTACATCTAGTTGTAGATCCTTGAGGAATTGCCATACTGTTTTCCATAATGGTTGAACTAGTTTACAATCCCACCAACAGTGTAAAAGTGTTCCTATTTCTCCACATCCTCTCCAACACCTGTTGTTTCCTGATTTTTTAATGATTGCCATTCTAACTGGTGTGAGATGGTATCTCATTGTGGTTTTGATTTGCATTTCTCTGATGGCCAGTGATGATGAGCATTTTTTCATGTGTCTGTTGGCTGTATGAATGTCTTCTTTTGAGAAATGTCTGTTCATATCCTTTGCCCACTTTTTGATGGGGTTGTTTGTTTTTTTCTTGTATATTTGTTTGGGTTCTTTGTAGATTCTGGAAATTAGCCCTTTGTCAGATGAGTAGATTGCAAAAATTTTCTCCCATTCTGTAGGTTGCCTGTTCACTCTGATGGTAGTTTCTTTTGCTGTGCAGAAGCTCTTTAGTTTAATTAGATCCCATTGGTCAATTTTGGCTTTTGCTGCCGTTGCTTTTGGTGTTTTAGACATGAAGTCCTTACCCATGCCTATGTCCTGAATGCTACTACCTAGATTTTCTTCTAGGGTTTTTATGGTAGTAGGTCTAACATTTAAGTCTCTAATCCATCTTGAATTAATCTTCGTATAAGGAGTAAGGAAAGGATCCAGTTTCAGCTTTCTACTTATGGCTAGCCAATTTTCCCAGCACCATTTATTAAATAGGGAATCTTTTCCCCATTTCTTGCTTTTGTCAGGTTTGTCAAAGATCAGATGGTTGTAGATGTGTGGCATTATTTCTGAGGGCTCCGTTCTGTTCCATTGGTCTATATCTCTGTTTTGGTACCAGTACCATGCTGTTTTGGTTACTGTAGACTTGTAGTATAGTTTGAAGTCAGGTAGCGTGACGCCTCTGGCTTTGTCCTTTTGACTTAGGATTGTCTTGGCAATGCGGGCTCTTTTTTGGTTCCATATGAACTTTAAAGCAGTTTTTTCCAATTCGGTGAAGAAACTCATTGGTAGCTTGATGGGGATGGCATTGAATCTATAAATAACCTTGGGCAGTATAGCCATTTTCACAATATTGATTCTGCCTATCCATGAGCATGGTATGTTCTTCCATTTGTTTGTGTCCTCTTTGATTTCACTGAGCAGTGGTTTGTAGTTCTCCTTGAAGAGGTCCTTTACATCCCTTGTAAGTTGGATTCCTAGGTATTTTATTCTCTTTGAAGCAATTGTGAATGGAAGTTCATTCCTGATTTGGCTCTCTGCTTGTCTGTTACTGGTGTATAAGAATGCTTGTGATTTTTGCACATTAATTTTGTATCCTGAGACTTTGCTGAAGTTGCTTATCAGCTTAAGAAGATTTTGGGCTGAGACGATGGGGTTTTCTAAATATGCAATCATGTCATCTGCAAACAGGGACAATTTGAATTCTTCTTTTCCTAACTGAATACCCTTGATTTCTTTCTCTTGCCTGATTGCCCTAGCAAGAACTTCCAACACTGTGGTGAATAGGAGTGGTGAGAGAGGGCATCCCTGTCTTGTGCCAGTTTTCAAAGGGAATTTTTCCAGTTTTTGCCCATTCAGTATGATATTAGTTGTGGGTTTGTCATAAATAGCTCTTATTATTTTGAGGTACGTTCCATCAATACCGAATTTGTTGAGCGTTTTTAGCATGAAGGGCTGTTGAATTTTGTCAAAAGCCTTTTCTGCATCTATTGAGATAATCATGTGGTTCTTGTCTTTGGTTCTGTTGATATGCTGGATTACGTTGATTGATTTGGGAATGTTGAACCAGCCTTGCATCCCAGGGATGAAGCCCACTTGATCATGGTGGATAAGCTTTTTGATGTGCTGCTGAATCCGGTTTGCCAGTATTTTATTGAGGATTTTTGCATCGATGTTCATCAGGGAGATTGGTCTAAAATTCTCTTTTTTTGTTGTGTCTCTGCCAGGCTTTGGTATCAGGATGATGTTGGCCTCATAAAATGAGTTAGGGAGAATTCCCTCTTTTTCTATTGATTGGAATAGTTTCAGAAGGAATGGTACCAGCTCCTCCTTGTACCTCTGGTAGAATTCAGCTGTGAATCCATCTGGTCCTGGACTTTTTTTGGTGGGTAGGCTATTAATTGTTGCCTCAATTTCAGAGCCTGCTATTGGTCTATTCAGGGATTCAACTTCTTCCTGGTTTAGTCTTGGGAGAGTGTACATGTCCAGGAAATTATCCATTTCTTCTAGATTTTCTAGTTGATTTGTGTAGAGGTGTTTATAGTATTCATGATGGTAGTTTGTATTTCTGTGGGGTCGGTGGTGATATCCCCTTTATCATTTTTTATTGCGTCTATTTGATTCCTCTCTCTTTTCTTCTTTATTAGCCTTGCTAGCGGTCTGTCAATTTTGTTGATCTTTTCAAAAAACCAACTCCTGGATTCATTGATTTTTTGGAGGGTTTTTTGTGTCTCTATCTCCTTCAGTTCTGCTCTGATCTTAGTTATTTCTTGCCTTCTGCTAGCTTTTGAATGTGTTTGCTCTTGCCTCTCTAGTTCTTTTAATTGTGATGTTAGAGTGTCAATTTTAGATCTTTCCTGCTTTCTCTTGTGGGCACTTAGTGCTATAAATTTCCCTCTACACACTGCTTTAAATGTGTCCCAGAGATTCTGGTATGTTGTATCTTTGTTCTTATTGGTTTCAAAGAACATCTTTATTTCTGCTTTCATTTCGTCATGTACCCAGTAGTCATTCAGGAGCAGGTTGTTCAGTTTCCATGTAGTTGAGCGGTTTTGATTGAGTTTCTTAGTCCTGAGTTCTAGTTTGATTGCACTGTGGTCTGAGAGACAGTTTGTTATAATTTCTGTTCTTTTACATTTGCTGAGGAGCGCTTTACTTCCAATTATGTGGTCAATTTTGGAATAAGTGCGATGTAGTGCTGAGAAGAATGTATATTCTGTTGACTTGGGGTGGAGAGTTCTATAGATGTCTATTAGGTCCGCTTGGTGCAGAGATGAGTTCAATTCCTGGATATCCTTGTTAACTTTCTGTCTTGTTGATCTGTCTAATGTTGACAGTGGAGTGTTGAAGTCTCCCATTATTATTGTATGGGAGTCTAAGTCTCTTTGTAAGTCTCTAATGACTTGCTTTATGAATCTGGGTGCTCCTGTATTGGGTGCATATATATTTAGGATAGTTAGCTCTTCCTGTTGAATGGATCCCTTTACCATTATGTAATGGCCTTCTTTGTCTCTTTTGATCTTTGATGGTTTAAAGTCTGTTTTATCAGAGACTAGGATTGCAACCCCTGCTTTTTTTTGTTCTCCATTTGCTTGGTAGATCTTCCTCCATCCCTTTATTTTGAGCCTATGTATGTCTCTGCATTTGAGATGGGTGTCCTGAAGACAGCAAACTGATGGGTCTTGACTCTTTATCCAGTTTGCCAGTCTGTGTCTTTTAATTGGAGCATTTAGTCCATTTACATTTAAGGTTAATATTGTTATGTGTGAATTTGATCCTGCCATTATGATATTAACTGGTTATTTTGCTCATTAGTTGATGCAGTTTCTTCCTAGGCTCGATGGTCTTTACATTTTGGCATGTTTTTGCAATGGCTGGTACCGGTTGTTCCTTTCCATGTTTAGGGCTTCCTTCAGGGTCTCTTGTAAGGCAGGCCTGGTGGTGACAAAATCTCTAAGCATTTGCTTATCTGTAAAGAATTTTATTTCTCCTTCACTTATGAAACTTAGTTTGGCTGGATATGAAATTCTGGGTTTAAAATTCTTTTCTTTAAGAACGTTGAATATTGGCCCCTACTCTCTTCTGGCTTGTAGAGTTTCTGCCGAGAGATCTGCTGTCAGTCTGATGGGCTTCCCTTTGTGGGTAACCCGACCTTTCTCTCTGGCTGCTCTTAAGATTTTTTCCTTCATTTCAACTTTGGTGAATCTGGCAATTATGTGTCTTGGAGTTGCTCTTCTGGAGGAGTATCTTTGTGGCGTTCTCTGTATTTCCTGAATTTGAATGTTGGCCTGGCCTGCTAGGTTGGGGAAGTTCTCCTGGATGATATCCTGTAGAGTGTTTTCCAATTCGGTTCCATTTTCCCCCTCACTTTCAGGCACCCCAATCAGACGTAGATTTGGTCTTTTTACATAATCCCATACTTCTTGCAGGCTTTGTTCATTTCTTTTGCTTCTTTTTTCTTTTGGTTTCTCTTCTCGCTTCATTTCATTCATTTGATCCTCAATCGCTGATACTCTTTCTTCCAGTTGATCGAGTCGGCTACTGAAGCTTGTGCATTTGTCACGTATTTCTCGTGTCATGGTTTTCATCTCTGTCATTTCGTTTATGACCTTCTCTGCATTAATTAGTCTAGCTGTCAATTCTTCCACTTTTTTTTCTAGATTTTTAGTTTCTTTGCGCTGGGTACGTAATTCCTCCTTTAGCTCTGAGAGGTTTGATGGACTGAAGCCTTCTTCTCTCATCTCATCAAAATCATTCTCTGACCAGCTTTGATCCGTTGCTGGCGATGGGCTGTGCTCCTTTGCAGGAGGAGATGTGCTCTTATTTTTTGAATTTCCAGCTTTTCTGCCCTGCTTTTTCCCCATCTTTGTGGTTTTATCTGTCACTGGTCTTTGATGATGGTGACGTACTGATGGGGTTTTGATATAGGTGTCCTTCCTGTTTGATAGTTTTCCTTCTGACAGTCAGGACCCTCAGCTATAGGTCTGTTGGAGATTGCTTGAGGTCCACTCCAGACCCTGTTTGCTTGGGTATCAGCAGCAGAGGTTGCAGAAGATAGAATATTGCTGAACAGCGAGTGCACCTGTCTGATTCTTGCTTTGGAAGCTTCCTCTCAGGGGTGAAATCCACCCTGTGAGGTGTGGGGTGTCAGACTGCCCCTAGTGGGGGATGTCTCCCAGTTAGGCTACTCAGGGGTCAGGGACCCACTTGAGCAGGCAGACTGCCCCTTCTCAGATCTCAACCTCCGTGTTGGGAGATCCACTGCTCTCTTCAAAGCTGTCAGACAGAGTCGTTCGCGTCTGCACAGGCTTCTGCTCCTTTAGCTGAGCCCTGTCCCCAGAGGCGGAGTCTACAGAGACAGGCAGGTTTCCTTGAGCTGCTGTGAGCTCCCCCCAGTTCGAGCTTCCCAGGGGCTTTATTTACCTACTTAAGCCTCAGCGATGGTGGGTGCCCCTCCCCCAGCCTCGCTGCTGCCTTGCAGTTAGATTGCTGCAGACTGTTGTGTTAGCAAGGAGGGAGGCTCCGTGGGCGTGGGACCCTCCCGGCCAGGTGTGGGATATATTCTCCGGTGTGCCGGTGTTACAGCACAGTATTGGGGTGGGAGTTACCCGATTTTCCAGGTGTTGTGTGTCTCAGTTCCCCTGGCTAGGAAAAGGGACTCCCTTCCCCCTCGCGCTTCCCAGGTGAGGCTATGCCTCACCCTGCTTCAGCTCTCGCTGGTCAGGCTGCAGCAGCTGACCCGCATGGATTGTCCGGCACTCCTGAATGAGATGACCCCAGTACCTCAGTTGAAAATGCAGAAATCACTGGTCTTCTGTGTCGCTCGCACTGGGAGATGGAGACTGGAGCTGTTCCTATTTGGCCATCTTGCTCCGCCCCCGCCCCCCCCCCCCGGGATTGTTATAAGAATTAAATGAATTATTTTTCTTCTCAAAAAATGTCGGGTATGTGTTTCATGCCTGTTAGATATTGTATTTCCATATATTCTATGTATTAAAACCTCTGACAATTCAGAAAAATTTTAGTAACAAATGCAGTCAATAATGTTATTCCTAGGTATTATTTTTATCTACATTTTGCATATTTTACATAAATTTTACATTTACAGACTTAGCTAAACTAAGGATTAAAAGCACAACTACATGCAGAGCTATTAAATAGGTATAATCATTCTTTTACTACATTATTTTTGGTCTTCAGTGTCCATTCATACTGCCTGTTAAATTATCTATAATTTTTGGATCCAAGAGGAAAGATCCTATAGAAGAAGAAGTCAGGAATTTTGAAAAATATTTTGAAGAAACAAACAAAAAACAGGAAAGGTTATGTAATAAGAGGATTAAAAATTTAATGTATCAAATAAGAAGTAATTTGCAATTACTAATGTAAAATTTTCATGGAATATTTGAATTGAATCCCAAATTAAGAAACATCAGAACAATTGTATGTCCAGTAGATGGAAATAATGGGCATGTGATACACTTTCTTAAGTCCTACCTCTACAGGCTGTTTATTCTGGAATAGGAACAAATTTGAGAAGCTTACCAAGAAACAAAGAAGAAAAATTAGGTCTTCTATATCAACTAGAATAATTGATTTATATAAGATTTGGACATACATTTATCAGAAAATATATGTAGTTGCCATTTTATAATAAAAATTTCTAATGATTATTCATTCATTAAGCTTATTTTCACACCCACAAAAATCCCAAGTCGATATGTTCTGTATTGACTGAGAACACAGATATGCAAAAGCTTCTACTTTTATATCAAAAAGATCAAATCCCAATACTACTGAGAAATAACTTAAAACTTGTAAGTTTCACATTCTGCATATTAAATAGGTCTTCATAGTTCGGGGATTCTACCTTAAATTCCACTTAATACTCTTTATTAATTGAGAAGACAGTTCAGTCCTTTGTAAATTTGGTTTCAAATCAGGTTTATAAAAATCTAAATTTATTTTTACTCTTTTATTAATTTATCAGAGCTTGATTTTGTAAGAGGTTAAGAAAAAGTACTTATTGTATAGCATACGTTACTCTGAGTGAAAAGTACATTTGCATGCATTAAGTGTTCAACTATGTAATTATAAATGCTGACATAGTAATTACCTGTTATAATTATGATACAGAATTAGTATAAGTGCATATAATTATGTAATTACATGAAACATCCATGTGATAAAAAATCTCAAATGATTATTAAAGGTGAAAAATGGAAAATTAAATAGCAAAGTGAGTCAAATTTACAGGAAATATTCAAGGCATTCACAGTTTACTTTGTTATTCTCTCTTGATTAGCAATTGTTTATAATATGCACGTTAATTCCTTCTGTTTTTTTGAGTTATAAATGAAAAATAAAAGAAATGTCAAATTATCAAATTAAGTAATTTAGCACTTATGTGACTCTTTGATCACTTAGAATAATTAGTTCTCTAAAGATAAGAAATTTCCTAATGTCAACAATGCCAACAGAACTTGTTACAAAATTGATTCCAGGAAGACTAATTTGAACAAACTATTCTAAAATTAAAATAATTATCTCTGAAAAATGTTTCCATAGCTCTAAATGATTTCTCCATATTTTAAGTGTTGATTATTTATCTAGAAGTATCATTGATAGAGTATTATCTTGCTTGTCTTTAGATATTTTATGTGTAATATTTGTGATTTTTTAAGTACTCATGGTAGAAAGTTGGTAAAAGCTGCTTTAAATTCTCATTGAGGTAAAATTATAGACTATTGCACATAGTGGCAATCACAAAATAACTTATTTGTATAAAAATTTATACAAATAAAATTTTTAAAAATATTCACATGTTCATATAAATATGTTACATAAGTTAATAATTTAATGAATAATTGAATTAATAATTAAGTAATTGAAGTATATTAACTTCAATTAATATGAACAGAACTTCAATATATGAACAGAAGTATATAATACAGTCCTTGGCCCATATGAATGCACTAACTTCTGTGTTAGAGAAAATTTGGAATAGTTTCTTAAGGAAAACGTACAGGCTAAAGCGAGATGCCCTTATATTAAGTGGTGCCGAATGGCCTATTGAATGTTTTTAGGAAGACACCAGTGGCAGTTTCTGGAATGTTTACAATATAACTTCTGCACTTCACATACAAATGTTGATACAATAAGGCCGTGCCAGAAAAGTGTAACCTTTTGATAAATTATCCTGAGTTTATTGGAATACTTTTTGAGAATTGCCTAAAAGAGATACAGTCCCTTGTGTTCTCTTGGTAGTCCATATTTAATCAAATTCTAAGAAAGCAGCATATTGGAACCATATCAGGTTAACCTGTCATAGAATTGCATGTATTGAACTGCACTATTGTTTTATGGCTATGATATTAACCTTATTTGATGTTATAAAAATCTTTGTATCTAAACATGGCAATGTGAAGGAAAAGTCCATAGAAAAAAAATTCTGTGTTAGTCTGCACAGACTGACAATGTGCAAACAGTTCTAAGGTTGTACTGGGTTCAAGGGTTTGAAGAAAATGGAAGAAGCAGCAGTTGTTGATTTGAAAGTACAGTTGATCCTTGAACAATGCAGCAGTTGGATTGCAGACCGCTGCAAAGTTGAAAATCCATGTATAACTGTTGATTCCACCTAACCTTAACTACTGATAGCCTGCTGTTGACTAGAAGCCTTACTGATACTGTAAACAGTCAATTAACACATATTTTGTATGTTATATGTATTAGAGACTATAATCTTAAAGTAAGCTAGAGATCATGGTGGATGGATTGCAACTCTGGACAGAGCAGCATGCTAATGCTTACATTGTGAATTTTAGGTCCAGATCGACTGCAAAAATAAACCAACAATCCTGAGAGGACCCAACTCTCCACCTGGAAACAGAATGGGGCTGTTGCAGGGAACACAGTGGGAGTAAACCCATCCTTTCAGTTTGTGTGGGAGCTGGGTGAGGCCTGTGACTGCCAGCTTTCCCACACTTCCCTGACAACCTGCATGACTCAGCAGAGGCAGCCATAATCCTTCTAGGACAGAACTCCAGTGACCTAGGAATCTCACCCCCATCCCCCACAGCAGCCACAGCAAGATCCGCCCAAGGAGAGTCTGAACTGAGACACACCTAGCCCCTCCCCCACCTTATGGCCCTTCCCTATCCACCCTGGTAGTGGAAGACAAAGGGCATATAATCTTGGGAGTTCTAGGACCCCACCCACTGTGGATTCTGCTCCACAAAATCCAGCATCCCTTTACGATTAAAACCCTTAGCAAAATTGGTATACAAGGGACATACCTTAATGTAAAAAAAGCCATCTATGACAGACTCACAGCCAACATAATACTGAATGGGGAAAAGTTGAAAGAATTACCCCCCAGGAACCGGAACAAGACAAGGATGCCCACTCTCATCGTTCCTCTTCAACGTATATTGGAAGTCCTACCTAGAGCAATCAGGCAAGAGAACAAATAAAGGTTATCCAAATTGGTAGAGAGGAAGTCAAATTGTCCCTGCTTGCTGACAATATGATCATTTACTTTGAAAACCCTAAGGACTCATCCAGAAAGCTCCTAGAACTGATAAAAGAATTCAGCAAAGTTTCCAGATACGAAATTAATGTAACAAATCAGTAGCTCCTCTATACACAAACAGCAACCAAGCAGATCATCAAACCAAGAGCTCAGCTCCTTTTGCAATAGCTGAAAAACAAAAAACAAAAAACTTAGGAATATACTTAAGAAAGGAGTCGAAAGACCTCTACGAGGAATATTATGAAACACTACTGAAAGAACTAATAGATGACACAAACAAAGGGAAACACATCCCACGCTCATGGATGGGTAGAATCAATATTGTGAAAATGACCATACTGCAAAGAGACATCTACAAATTCAATAAATCCCCATCAAAATACCACTGTCATTCTTCACAGAGCTAGAAAAAACAATTTTAAATTCATATGGAACCAAAACAGAGCCCGCATAGCTGAAGCAAGACTAAGCAAAAAGAACAAATCTGGAGGCATCATACTACCTGATTTCAAGCTATACTATGAGACCATAGTCACCATGGCAGCATGGTACTGGCACACAGACCAGTGGAACAGAATAGAGAACCTAGAAATAAACCCAAATACTTATAGCCAACTGATCTTCGACAAAGCAAACAAAAACATAAAATAGGAAAAGGATACCCTTTTCAACAAATGATGCTCGGATAATTGACTAGCCATACATATGTAGGAGAATGAAACTGGATCCTCATCTCTCACCTTATACAAAAATAAACTCAAGATGGATTAAAGACTTAAGTCTAAGACCTGAAACAATAAATATTCTAGAAGACAATGTTGGAAAAAACCCTTCTAGACATTTGCTGAGGCAAGGATTTCATGACCAAAAACCCAAAAGCAAATGCAATAAAAACAAAGATAAATAGCTGCGACCTAATTAAACTATAGAGCTTTTGCACAGCAAAAGGAACAGTCAGCAGAGTAAACAGACAACCTACAGAGTGGGAGAAAATCTTCACAATCTACACATTTGACAAAGGACTAATATCCATAATCCACAATGACCACAAACAAATCAGTAAGAAAAAAAAAAAAAAAATCCCATCCAAAAGTGGGCTAAGGAAATGAATAGACAATACTCAAAAGAAGATATACAAATGGCCAACAAACATATGAAAAAATGCTTATCACTAATTATCAGGGAAATGCAAATCAAAACCACAATATGATACCACCTTAGTCCTGCAAGAATGATCATAACCAAACAATCAATAAAAAGTAGATGTTGACATGGATGCAGCAATTAGGGCACACTTCTACACTTCTGGTGGGGATGTAAACTAGTACAGCTGCTATGGAAGACAGTGTGGAGATTCCTAAAGAACAAAGAACTAAAGGTAGAACTACCATTTGATTCAGCAATCTCACTACTGGGTATCTACCCAGAAAAAAGAAATCATTATTTGAAAAAGACACTTACACACACATGTTTATAGCAGCACAGTTTACAATTGCAAAATCATGGAACCAACCCAAATGCCCATCAATCAAAGAGTGGATAAAGAAACCATGGTATGTGTGTGTATATATATATAATGGAATACTATTCAGCTATTAAAAGGAATGAATTAACAGCATTTGCAGTGACCAAGTAAAGTACATCAGGAACGGAAAACCAAACATAGTATGTTCTCAGTGATATGTGGGAGTTAAGCTATGAGGACTCAAAAGCATAAGAATGATACAATGGACTTTGGGGTCTTGGGGGAAAGAATGGTAGGTGGCAAGGGATGAAAGATCACAAATATGGTTCAGTGTATACTGCTCTGGTGATGGGAGCACCAAAATCTCACAAGTCACCACTAAAAAACTCACTCATGTAATCAAATACTACCGATACCCCAATAACTTACAGAAAAATAAAACAATAAAAATTTTTTAAAAAGTAGTAATAAAAAGTAAAAAAAAAAAAAAAGCTGGTAAAAGAAAATGTTATTGAGAAAATCATAAGGAAGATAAAATATGTTAACTATTCAGTAAAATATATTTACTATATAGTAAGTGGAAGTAGATCATCCTAAAGGTCTTCATCCTCGTCATCTTCTGGCGTAGGCTAAGGAGGAAAAAGAGAGATTGGTCATGTTGTCTCGGGGTAGGAGAGGCGAAAAAATATCCTCCTGTAAGGGGACCTGAACAATTCAAAGACGTGTTTTTCAAGGGTCAACTGTATTTTCTAGGTTTGGCAAATACTCATTGTGAAAAGAACATATTCTGGACATTATAGAAAGGGACTAGGTGAAATAAAAATCTAAACAAAATGGGATCCTTGCTTATTAGGAACTGGTAATATAAGCAAGGGAACTTGTAATAGAATGCACAGTAAACACAGTTACAAGAAATTTCAATGCACATTTAGTGATAGGGCCAAGAAATCTTTCTGCTATCTTTCCATCTTCTAGCAGGTTTCTGTTTGTAGTTCCTTACAAAAATGTTTATTTTTTTATATTTTCAACCTAATAGTGTATGAAATTGCTCCTGTGTTGTCTGTTCTATTTCCAATTGGTGATTTTCTTTTCATTTAATACTGAGATTCAGAAATGATTCTCAGAAGGCTAACAAGAATATGTGTGTGGTATACATTACTAATTCAGTGTCTTACATTGCTCTAGTTTGGAGGTTTGTCCCTCAAAGCCTCATGTTGAAATTTGCTCCCGGGGCTAGTGGTGAGGACTTAATGGGAGATGTTTGGGATACTTTTGTTAATTTTGTAATTTTAAAAATAGGAGCATGTAGCTGTATGATGTAATTCATATTATATTACAAATCATTTTTTCATTTGCTTCATATTCAAGCATGACACAATGGAGTTAAACACATTGAACTTACAATAGTAAATACTGGCAATGAATCTGCTTATTCTCATTAAAGAATTTTGTCAAAATGCAAAATTATGTTATTCAGGAAAAAAATATCAAATAATCATTAAATAATCAACAAATAATGTGTACTTACCACAAGCCAGGAAGTTCTAAGCACATTACATATTAGTGCATGACATAACATGAACAGGTGAACTTGATGTGGCATGTGGACAGGGCAACACACCATTGGTTCTATTTATATAATTTACATTTTTACAGAAGAAAATGAGAAAAAAGGAAGTGAAATGACTTATTCATTCCCTTTCTAGTAATTGGAAGTGGTAGGATTATAACCAGGGAAAAGGCATAAAACCTTGGCCTAGGGTCTGGGATGCCTGCACTTAACTACCAAACCACGTGGCCATTTGACACTAGAAGTTTGCTTTGCATATTTAAATAGTTTTTTATCTAAATATTTTAAGTAAAGCAAATTATTTTCCTTTTAATTTGGTTATTTTCCTTTTGTTATAGGATTATGCCAATTTCTACTTTACAAATTTTAGTTCAAGCCCATTTGCAGTGAGGTATGGTGACTTTCTTTTCTGTGTATAGGGATTTGATTTTTGCCTTTTTGCAATTAATCATTCAATAATGAGGCAAAAACACACATGTGCATTGTCTTCTGTCAACTAGTTTATCTCTAACCCATAATTCATAATTTGTTCAGACTGCTGTGATAAAGACCCATTGAAATCCTGGTAATTATGCATTTATCTTCATATAATAGCTGCTGCCATCCGTTAATTCTTAAGAGGCCAAATTTCAGAGTTTTGCACAGAAGATAAATCTGTTCCTTGTTAGTGAATGCTCTTTGCTTATTTTTGAATAGTCTTTTGGCAAATATTTCTGTTTCTAATCTTTAGAGATGCTTTACATTTTCCCTCAGAAGGCAAGTTTAATCATGTGGAATAATGCTTACCTTCAGTTAGATTCTACCAAATAGAAGATGCTCTTGCTATTCAAAATACATGCATTCTCAAATGGGGAAAAACTTCGAATATAATGCTAGCAAGAGATTCTTATCTCTTTCAATGTTTCTGTTTCTTTTTCAGTTCTGTCATTAGCTTTTCTTTAAGTGCCATGATAAAACGTGTAGGTTAACACATAAATACCTCACTATAGAAAACGAAAAAGTATGCAAAAGGCATCGAAGCAAATAATCACCATCAATATAAGACAGAAGAACGTGTGTTTATTTAAAAAAGAAAAGAAAAACAAACAAACAAACAAAAACATAACCAGAGTAATTAAGAACACAAACTGTGCAAAATTTTCTTTCAATTTCTCACGGTCATGGAAATAAGGAGACTGCCACACTTGCATTGGTATCTTTCCCCAGGACTTTTACAGATCTTTTGACGGCATTCATAGTTAGACCGTAAAAGGGAATAAGACATTCGCTCATGACCTTTCTATAGTGATTTAGGAGAACATGATTCTGTTCCTGTCAATCTTTGTTTCTTTGAAAATTATAGAATCTTTTTGTCCGACCCTTCTGAAGTCACAGTCTAACCATGATAGCAGGGTATAAATGTATTCAATGTTTCCATGTCCAAAACTATGTATATGTATATACATACACACTGACTATAGCTTAAACAACAAACATTTGTTTTTACACCGTTCCAGAGAAGATGAGAAGCCCAAGATCAAGGTGACCAGCAGATTCATTGACTGGTGAGGGTTGGCTTCCTGGTTAAGAAAAGGTTTTTTTCTCACTGTGTCCTTACATGGTGAAGAGGCAAGGAAGCTTCTTAGGGTTTATTTATTTATTTATTTATTTATTTATTTATTTATTTATTTAAGATGGAACCTCACTCTGTTGCCCAGCCTAGAGTGCAGTGGCGCAATCTTGGCTCACTGCAACCTCCACCTCCCAGGTTCAAGGGATTCTCCCACTTCAGCCACACGAGTAGCTGGTATTACAGACACACACCACCATGCCCAGCTAATTTTTGTACTTTTAGTAGAAACGGGGTTTGACCACGTTGACCAGGCTGGTCATGAACTACTGACCTCAGGTAATCCTCCTACCTTGACCTCCCAAGGTGCTGAGATTACAGGTGTAAGCCACCACGCCCAGCCCTTAGGGTCTATTTTATAAGGGCACTAGTCCCATTCATGAGGGCTTTAGCCTCTTAGCTTAGTTATCTCCCAAAAGCCCTGCCTTCTAGTACCATCACCATAGGAGTTAAAATTTCAACACGTGAGTTTTGCAGGGGGATACCCACATTCAATTGACTACATTATAACATTTTTGTTTGTAACATAGAATCATTTTTTTCATATTTCAAAACATTTTGCTTATTTTTGAAACCAATTAAGAGACAGTGTATTATTTATCTTAATCTCAAATGATAATAATAGGCATGTAATACTTGCAATTTCTATTTGGGAAAATTTTAGGTTTCTTTTATTTTAATTTTATTTTTAATATTTTAAATATCTATATATTTTTTCCTCTGAATACTTGAGCAGAGCACAGTGGCTCATGCCTGAAGTCCAAAGTGAGAGGATTACTTGAGCTCGGGAGTTCCATGCTACTGTGAGCTGTGACTATGCCACTGCACTCCAGCCTGAGCAACAGAGTGAGACCCTACCTCGAAAGAAGAGAAGAAAACATAAAAACTTGACGTAAAGTGTTTACCTGAAGACTGATCACACGTCCGTTAAGACAAAAATATTTTGCTAAGTTAGATTACAGAGAGCAAATAGCTGCTTTCCAGTGACCACACACTTGGTAATTCTACTTCTGATCACTTTTATTTTAATATTTTTTTAAATTTTGGCTTCTGTAATAAAATATTACTTTTTAAATTATCTAATTTGGGTAGCATTTATTCTTTACAGATGAAGGGTACAGATTGTCATTCCAATGTTTTTAAAATTAAGTGCTGGAGATGTGTGTTGAGAAAAATTCTGAGGCTGCTTAGAAATGTCATTAAAAAAAATGCCGTGGTAGGAAAGATTAACAAAAGAGTGAAAAGTAAAAGCAAATGCCAAGTGTTTTCCTCCTTGTAACAAGCTGGATTTCTCTCTTAGAACACTGATGCCCTGTATTTCACTGTTTGTTTCTATTCATAGGATAACCTGATCTAAAAAGGCATGAGCCTTAAGTGATGTGTCTTGTTCTAAGAATTTTTAAGTTTTAAGAGAGCAGTGTTCGTAATGACCCTGTGATATAAGTACTATTTTTCCACATATCTTACAAATGAGGAAACTGAAGCAGAGAGTGATAAAAGAACTTGCTCCATAGACATACAGTGTCCGTCACCACCTTTCCCTTTGGGTTGCCTTTCCTTTAAAGGGCATGGCAGCACCATTTGCCTTGGAATGCTAGGCTCTGTCTGATGTACACTGCAGTATAGCTGACCTACAGCCACTAACCCTCAGGAGATGGCCACTCCCACCAGCTTTAAATGATATATGACAGCATGGGGCATGGATCTAACATCCTGAGGGTTGGTGAAATGGAACACATGATAAACCCAGAAGTGTGGGGAAGTTAACTCCAGTGAGGATAAATTTTAATCAAAGGGAAATAAAGGAGACAGAAAAAAGTCAGGCAGTTAAATTCCTTTCCCTTCTTCTCTCCCATGGACGTCTTCAAGATACAGTTTGTTTGTGTGAAGGAATCTCATTGTGAGGAAGACTCATCTGTTCAGGGACTAATTGCGTCTCTTCCTGGTTCTTTGTGAACCAGTAAACAAGGGCACTAAGATTATTCTCTTTTGCTGCATCTTTCTTCTCTTTTCCTTTTCTTCAGTCTCTCCATTCTGGGTGTGAACACCCAAATAAAACGTCCACATTTTAATTTTTGCAAGTTCTGTTTAATGATAAATTGCGATGTTTACCTATGACCAACGCTCCTTACTGAGCCAGGATTTAAGCCCAGATATTTGACTATACAATCTACTACTCTGTACTGATGCTATTATAAAGTCATAGTACTTTGTTACACATACAAAAGCAAAGTGTTTTTTTTGTTGTTGGTGTTTGTTCGTTTTTTGAGATGGAGTCTTGCTCTGTCACCAGGCTGGAGGGCAATGGCATGATCTTCACTGCAACCTCCACCTCCCTGGTTTAAGCAATTCTCCTGCCTCAGTCTCCCGAGCAGCTGGGACTACAGGCATGCACCACCACACCAAGCTAATTTTTGTATTTTTTAGTAGAGACGAGGTTTCACCATGTTGACCAGGGAATTTACATGCTCATTTCAACAATCAGAATGTTTTCACTATGCAGATGAGAGACCTGGAGGAGACTTCGTGATTTTATTCATGGCCCAAGATTTCCTCAGAGACTGTTAACATTTTCCATCGCTGTCTTCTGCCGTTGGCAACAGGTGAGCTTTCTCCACAGGTGAACTCCATTTATGTTTTCAAGACAACACTAATGAATTCAGAACACAAATATACATGGGAATGTTCAGAGGCAAAACTAAACTTTCTTATCTTATTAAAATGAGAGTATTCATTTCATAGAAGACTGCTTCTCAGTCTTCTGCTAGGTCATTGGCCAGAATTGTCTTGCGTATTCATGTCTGAACCAATAACTAGTGAGGGAGAAGTGTGATTTCAGCACATTCTGATAAACTCTCTGGTAACTGGGACTGGGAACATCTTCTGATAAGTCATGGCTGTGCAGAAGAGTGCAGATATATAAATAAAACTGAAGTTCTCTAATGAAAAAAGTTATCTCAAGAACAGAAGTTATGTTCAGAGGAGCAGAAAAAAAAAACCTAAGTCCCTACAACTTTGTAAACCACCGAACCAGCCTTACACTGCTCACCAGAGAATTATGTTGTGTAAGAATAAACCGCTGAGTGTTTAATCCCGTAGTCATTGTTACTCATGCCCGTAATAAATGCATAAGCTGTAAGATAGCATGAGAAATATGGAATGCCTATATAGATATTGTGTTAGTTTACCTGAAAGGTCACAACAATTCCATAATAAAGCTTTCTAATGTAGTTAGTATTCCTAAATCATTACCAGAATGGAAATGTTTAAAAATGTGGAATATCTATTATCCTAAATTAATGAGAACTTTTCGTTGAGTTGTAGAATTGGGAATTTTCAGTTTTAATAATCACTCAAATGGATATTAATTAAGATTCTCTCTGGAGTAATATAGTTCAAAATACACTCAACCATTTTGATATACATATTCATGATTAATTTAAATAAAATTCACTTTTCTGTTTTCTACTGCTGATAACTTCTATTTTAGATTAGTTTGTACTGTTATTTTTCAACATATAAAACACTTCTATATAAAAACCTCATCCCCCAATTATTAAATAAACCAGATGCATTACCCCTATTTCTCTATAATACAACATGTTTTTATATTATAAGAAATAAAATCCAAAATCTGAAAATAAATCCTCAATATATCTAATAAAAGTGTAAACAGTTGCTTTGTGCCATTTTAATTTGTTGCTGCTTTTTCTTAGTCTGGTGAAAGCAAAGTTAGTCAATGAAAAGTTAGTCAATGCGAAATGTAATGAAACAAATTTTGTTCCTTTTATCCTTCCCAAATAAATTCTATATTTAACAGTAATGTTGAATTCAACATTTTTAATATTGTGACTAACATATTTGTACTTAGTAGTAATATTTTTTAGTGAATACACAATCACTGTCAATCACTATTTTTGTTTTCTTAAAAATAGCATTTTTCATAGGTATGTAAGAAATAATATGTCACTGGATATCCACTATTCTAATGTGTAGTTGTGATAGAATGCATGTTATTAATATTAGAATAGATTTAAAAAATAAAGAAATCATTAATAATTTATATTGGCCTATTACTTGTAATAAATTAATGGGAAGTGGGAGTTTTATATATCTCTCAAGCCTTCTAAGGGTAAGTCATCTTTGTTAATATTCCTGAAGGTCTAAGATTCACAATGCATGCAAATAACCATAACTCTTTAATAAGTAAAGAGTAACATGTAGACTTTAAAATAACAAGTCATTACAAACCTTCAGTGAAAAATCTGTTAATCAAACACAAAGATGCTTTTTATTATCTTTCACCAACAAGAAAATTATTCTCCTAGATGTTCTTCTCCTATAAAATATTAAACAATGTATATAGTATATTTCATGAATGAACCTTCTGATAAACACACTTTTAAAATCTTGGTAACACTTTAATGTTTAAAAATGCATCCTTGAGTTACAACAAGTCAAAGATTTCAACAGAAATAACAAAAATGAAAAACTTTGTGTGGTAAGGTAATACAAAGTTAGCTTTCACTGTGAATATCTATTTCAAAACAATAAACTTGACCTTTATTTTAATTGTTGCACAAGATGAAATCTAACAAAAATAAAGCATATTGCCCACTCAGTATACAAAGTATAATAATGTACATAAAGCTAAGGTTCCCAGATATTATAGTTCAATGCAACATTGGACAAGAAATAAACTCTCAAAGCAGAAACAAGCAGTAAATATAATATCCTCTCTTTGCCTAGAAATTGGGTAAATGAAGACAAGGGAAGAGAAATCTTGATTGAAAATATAGGATTTACAAACCAGTAGTTATGTTGAGTCTTGGTATATTTAAATTGTTTATATGATTTTAAAACACATGGATAATTTCATTTAAAGTAGTCTATAGTTGACATTGATTTTCTGCAACCAGTATAAGACTATGAAATCCATTTCGGGAAGAATACAACTTCACATTGATTTTAAATAACCATCACAGATAAGGTTCCAAGATATTTTGTGGCCAAAATTCATACAACACTTGATTAAATAAGCAATGATGAAAGTGAGTTAGCAGAAAGAAAGGACAAGCATTAGACACAGACTTGAAGAGTTCAGATATTGATAAGACATAATATTAGTTAGGTATATTTAAAACACTTTAATAAGTATAAAAGAAGATTGAAAACAAGACAAATTATTAAGAAGATTTATTTTAAATTTTATAAACTGTATAGCCTTGTAGAAGAGTCAAATAGATTTTATATATAATGAAAAAATATAACAACCAAATTAAAGATCTAGTACATTAAAGAAACAGCATATTAGGTGCAAATAAATACCAAATATCAAACTAAAAATACATTTAATTTACAGTTCACTAGGTTTCTGATGTGACATTTAGGACATTGTTATGGAAAACATAGGACTCTGAGAACTGAAAAGTGAACATTCTTCAGAATTTAAGACTGAATGGATAAGCACCTTAACCATCTAAATCCCACTGTGCCCAATTTCCATAATAACCAACCTCTTCTTCCCATATCACAAGGATCACAAGGTTGTTTTCTTTTTTTCTTTTTTTTTGCTTTACTGAAAAACATTAAAACTCTCTTGCCAAGAATAAATTAATTCTCTTCATAACCCACAACCAATACCAGTTATGGTTCATAAAAATAGCTAGAGTTAGATTCTAGTATTGTCTCCATGTGAAATATAAGGAATCAATCCAGATTATAAAAGGTCTAGGTACCAAAGAATTGGAAGATCTTGCTATTTCACATAAACCAAAACTCTGAAAATAAGTGTGGATAGTGATGATGTTAGAACACAAAAGAGGAGCATCATTTTAGATGAAATGGAATTTATTTATGTGGATGAAATGATCAGAAATTCTGGATGCTATGTGCCAGATTGAAAACTTAGGAGTGGTTCTGTTACAGTAGGCAGTTAGACAGACGTGATCAAGGTAGGAGAGGGTCCCCACAAAGAATGTCATCAGGTGACCATAGGTGATGGTTAGGTGGTGGTTAAACTATCTTTCTAAAATACTATTTTTGGTTGTAGCTGGCGCCAGGGAAAGATGATCTCCCAATAGAGAGAAAACGCTGAAGCCAATGATCAGCATGTTCCGGTAAGATCTCAGGAGTTGGGGGAGTTGGCTCAAGCATGCACACTAAGAGCTAAAATAGTGGAGTTTCAGCAGTGTATGACCTTCCTCTAAGAATGCACACAACTCCAGTAAACACACTGCACATCTGGCCCCTCTCAAGGGCTAGCAGGCCACTGAGCATATGGGTAGCCTGCCCCAAGGGAAAAACCACGGGAGAAGGGAGGAGAAATGCAAACCTCAGAACCATGCCAATGCATGAAATCCCACATCCAGGGCTAACTGGGGCACGTGAATCTCTCAAGTTGCTTGCTTGGCCCTCTTCCAACTGCACTTTGGTCCTTTTCGTTCCTGTTCTAAACCTTTTTAATAAACTCTTACTCCTGTTCTAAAACTTGGCTCTGTCTCGCACTCTGCCTTAAACCTACTTCTGCTCTTCAGTCACATTTTTTCCTCTGAGGTGGCAAGGATTGAGTTTGCCACAGACCTGCATGGTTTTGCCACTGGTAACAGCTTCTAATCCAATGTGATTGGTGTTCTAATAAAAAGAGATTAGAATGCAGACACGTGCAGACTAAAGGATGACCATGTAGTGACACAGGAAGAAGGTAACCATCTACAAGCCAAGTGAAACCTAAGAAGACAACAAATTTGCTGATACCTTGATTTTGGACTTGCAGACTTCAGAACTATAAAATAATTAGTTTCTGTTATTTAAGTCATCCAGTCCATGGTATTTTTGTGATGACAGCTCTAATAAACTGATCCATATGGGTAGATGGACACTGGCTGGCAGAAACCAATTAGCTTCACTTACCTACCAGAGACAAGCGGATTTGTATCGTGAATCAGGGCTAGATCACGATCTCAACACCCTGATTGACTTGTACATTTGATGGTAGCAAAAAATATTCCAGTATCGTCTGGTCCAAAATATATCAGATCCCATTAGGTATCACTTGATATGTATAACTAAATATTATATCTGCATAAAGAAACTTGACCTGAGCCTCAAAGTATAAACAGTATCCTTATGTAATTCTTAAGCTTGTGTGCTCATATCACAGAGCCAGGGCCTCTTAATTAAAGGTTAGGATAGGAACTTTAAGAATAGACTCTGTGTGGTACTGTTTTCTCATATTTTCCCCAAAGGAATATGTGCTTATTTACCATAAAGACTGTATTAGGAGAAGGGTAATATTATGCATTTCAACAATCACATAGATAGGTTTAGCCCCTTTCCTCCAGTTATCCTAATGAACACTGAATGGATTAATAAAAGTATTGCCATGGTTCCATGGTGAAAAATATTGAGACTGCAGATGGGATCAATAATACGGACTTCCTATCGTGACGGTTGACCTTGCTCTTGCCTTTACTAAGTGCCTAATTTGCAAAAAGTTCAACAGCAACTTTCCACATGTTACAATATACACAGGGTACCAGGAAACCACCAGGTAGCAGGTTGAAAACACTATTATATGCTTTCATCATTTAGGGCCAGTAAGTTTATGTCATTAAAACAATAGTTTGGGGTTTACTTGATGTCCTTAAATCTCTTCCAGTAAAACTATCTGTGGAATTACTGATTATCTTAATCACCATGAGTCCTATGAAACATTGCTTCTTCTCATGTACAACAAGAAGAGTAAGGTCATTGGCTGAACCTAGTAAAATCTTTGATTACTAGGTCTTTGATTATAACTCATTCACCAGAAGAACAGACCCTTTTACAACCTTTGCTAAGATTCAGTCCAAGATGGCAATTTGCAACCGTGGGTTGCCATCTTACCAGATATGCAAAATGCTTCGAACCAGAAACCAACTGGTATGGTTTGACCGTGTCCCCATCCAAATCCCAGCTTAAATTGTAGTTCCCACAATATGCACATGCTCTTATGATAGTGAGTGAGTTCTCACAAGATCGATTATTTTATAAGGGGCCTCCCTCTTCCCTGGGCTCTCATTCTTCTCCTTCCTGCTCCCATGTGAAGGAGGACGCGTTTGCTTTCCCTTCTACCACGATTGTAAGTTTCCCGAGGCTTCCCTAGTCATGCTGAACTGTGAGTCAATCAAAGTTCTTTCCTTTATAACTTATCCAGTCTCAGACAATTCTTTACAGCAGTGTGAGAATGAACAAATATACCAGTACACTGTGATGTTTCCCTCATAGCCAGAATATACAGGTTTAGGATGGAAGAATATGGAATTGTTATTGGCATTTTTCACTAGAAGTTTAATGTTGTAATGTTTCATTTGCAGATTTATTTGCTTATTGTTTCTATGACTTCCGATTTTGATGGTTTAAAGAAGGGGGTCTGTTATGTATGGCCTCTGGGCCCAACGTAGTCTACCACCTGTTTTGGTTGTTTTTTTTAGGGAATTTTATTGGAACACAGCAAAATCTATTTATTTATATGTTGTCTATGGCTGATTTCATGTAATAACAGTAGAATCGAGTAGCTGTAAAAGGGAACATATGGCTTGGAAGACATACAATATTTACTATCTGGCCCTTTACAGAAATAGTTTCCCTACCTCTTATTTAAATTGCATAGCAATCTAAGGTGGTAATGCACTGAAAGTGCTCATCAAGGAATGCAACAGTGACTTCATTGAAATAAAATCTGAAGTATCATTTTCTAACATGATGCCACTATTTGAACTGGTAAAATGAGGGTTTTCAGTGTTGAACTAGTTAATTATACAGATTATAATGTCAAAAGTGTTTGCTGCTATGTAATGAAGAAAGACAGTCTAGTTGGAACTGAATGATACAAGTATACGAAAGACTTCATAAATCCCTATGGGCAGGACCAGGATAAAATCATCTTTTTCAGGAATGAAGGTTTGGATCACCTCAACCAATAACACACTTAGATCATCTGAGGTGGCGGATATGAAAAAAGAACATAGGGCAGGGTAGTGGAGAAAGAAGGCATTAAATACCAATTGTATAGCTTTGTGACCAAATGTAAAGCTAAGTATTAGATTAACTACTCATATGGATTCTTCACAGTAACATATTTACATATATATCTGAAATAATTTCCCTTTTCCTCCATTGACTTCTGTAGCTATGTTATATACTTATTTAGTGGTGTTAAACTTTAAAATTTGTATGTGGAATTGTATAAAGATAGAACAAGGATGAGACAAGAGGAAAATGGATATTGCTTAGAAATCCTGAGAAACAAATCATCAAGACCTTTATAAGATGTGAGTTATCAAGACCATTTCATTAATGTTACCCTTCATATTTTATTTTCTTTATCACGTAGAATGCACATAAATGTACCACATAGAATGAACTGAAAACCCTCTGTTTAAGTCATGCTTAATACAGTGACCTAAAAAGTCAGTACATATTTTATTGCTTGTTTTAAAATGATACTTAAAATTTGTAAGGGAGAAACATATTTTTGTGGTAGTTCTGGGTATTATAATTGTTTGGAAGTTGAAGTATGGAAGACAGGTGTACAAGCATGTTGGACAGCTAAGAGATGGGCTCTAGCAGACATTTGCTATGCATAAAGTCCCCTGACATCTCTTGAACACCCTTTAATATGGACGATGGCCCTACCCTCATTATAAGCCAGTGTTATTCTTTTACAAAATCCTTTGAAGGTAGGACACAGACAAGTAATTTAGGCCACCCAATCAAACACAAGAGAATAGAGTTTTGATTCAGAACAGAGTAATGTAAAGAAGCCGGGACCACATGGAATTCATTATTTGGCTAAGCGATAGGGGCTTTAGTAACTCAAGTTTTGTGCTGAGCTAGTGATGGCAGGTTATAGGCAGCCTTAAGACAAGTTTGGGCAATGTTTTTAAGGACTTACGGAGAATCTTTGAGTTGAGTTGCATGTTAAAAATCAAAACCAAATACCAAAACCAAACAAACGAAAACATTTTTCTCTCTGAACTAGATAGATTGGTGTTTGTTTCTGATATGTAACAGCCCTGGGTGAAAAAATACCTTTGCACTATAGCATTAGCGAAGTGGACAATAGTGAGCTAAATAGCACAGTTATAGAGTAACCAATGACTTTATGCACAATTTCTATTATATTAAACTCTTTGTAAATAGTTTCCATATATTTGAAAAGAAAAAATAAGAAAGTTTTTGAACCACCTCAGTAGAAATATATCATGTTTTATGGATCATTAAATATCTTATTCACGTGTTATTTGATATAAATATCATAAATTACCACCACGTTATTTGACTCATATTAGAAATGTGGCTTGAGTAATTGAAGCAGAAATTGATAAAAATAAACTTGTCAAATTAATCCCATTGGCACAATTTACCTCAAGCCACATGCTCATTTGATTTTACTTTATGACAATTTGTCTTATTTTAGTTAAATTTTCCTATTTGCATGTTTTAATGGGAAAATATTTGATAAAGGATTAACAGTAATCTTGAATATAGTGTTTCATTTACATTTTCTTTTATGTGCATAAATCTAGCCTTATAATGTTCTGTATTCCAATGGATTGCTGTTTTTTTAATCTAGTTTATAAAAGATATTTGTAAAATTGTAAACATGGATGCATAGTATTGTGGCAGTTTTCCAAATTAATGAACTAATTAACACACCACACCATATGTGACAGTCTACCAATATATGCATCAATGAAATAGCATCTGTTATTCCTTATGTGTGTGTGTGAGTGTATGCGTATGTATGTATGTATGTGTGTGTCTCTGTATGTCCATTTTTGTTGGGGAGAGAGAATGATCAGGAAGATACAATACAGATATTGATCCCTTTATTTATATTTAAATTTTTATGACATCTATAAGACTATATAATTAAAAGACAATGTTATTAAAAGATTCTGTATATCTTTGGACATTTTGTATTATTTTTATGTTTTAGAGATGGGATCTTGCTCTGTTGCCCAGGATGGAGTGCAGTTGTGTGATCATTGCTTACTGCAGCCTCGGACTCCTGGGCTCAAGTGATTCCCTCTCCTCAGCTTCCCAAGTACCTGAGGTTACAGGTGCATCCTATCACACTCAATAAAAATTTTATTTTATTTTTTGTATAGAAAAAGTCTTGTTATGCTGCCCAGGCTGGTCTCCAACTTCTGGCCTCAAGTGATCTGTCTTGACCTCCAAAAATTCTGGATTACAGGCGTGAGTCACCATGCCTGCCTAACATATTTAAATATAATTTTAGCCTTCTCTAAGTCCTTATTATTGAGAGCAAACACAGCCAATGTAAATTAGCATATTTGTATATTTCATACAACTGTAATACAATTAACAGGTTTTTATAATTAAATGTTTCAATAATAAGATATTAAGCCAAATATATAATATAATTAGCCTTTAAAGTAGAAAAAGCCCTTAATTTTAAAAAATTGTTTTACTATTTTTAGAATTGTGGGAAAACAATTATGCTCAACATTTAAAAATGTATTAGCTTAGCTTCTTATAAATTTTAATTAAGTGACTTTTTAAAATAAAATCAGGACTTGAAACTGTCAGCCTCAAACCCTTTAGGAAGAGAGCAGTTTTCAAATAAATAAATATGAGAGGTTGAAATTTCCTTTCAATAGATATGAGCATTTCGATTAATAAAACTTATTTATTCTTCTATCTATTATGCATATTCTGTAGTTACTCAACAAGCAGGATCTTATGGAAAATAGAAATTCATTATAAGTACAAGGACCATAAAACTGTAACGAAAAATAAATTGTGACTATCTATTGCTATGCAAATGGAAACAGGAAAATAAAGTTGAGATGTTGAAAGATGATACAAAAGCCCTAAAAATCTACTGCTCAGCTTGATGATAAAACAACGTTTCAGATGGTAAGACAGGCAAAGTGCTGTTTCCTAAACATATACCTCCTCATCAATATCTCAAATTATATGTCGGCAGTTTCCAGAAAAAAAAAAGCAAAAACAAACAACCAAAAACTGGCAGGAAGTAGTGAGCAAAGAGAGGTGACACAATGCCCTTTCTCTGGCATGGTGAAAATCCAAACTTTCAGTCATGTTATTTTTAAGATAACAAAGTTATTTGGGTCATTAATACATTACTTATTTGTCCAAGAGAAAAAAAATGGGAGATAATTGTGTTGCTTTATTTTTTTCTGTATCACAGATGTATGTATTTTATATTCTAGAGTTTGGTACACCTCTTGTATAAGGTTATAAATAATAAATAATAATAATATAAGGCTTTGGTGGCTTAAATCTATATTCCAAAAAATAAAAACACACAGTAAACTTTCAAAGTACAAAATGTCTAAAGATAAAATGGAAGCATGTTCACATAACTACATAAAACTCAATGATTGAGATAGTGTGTTAGTTCATTTGTGCTGCTACAACAAAATATGTAAGACTGGGTAATTTTTTTTTTTTTTTTTTTTGAGATGGGGTCTCACTCTGTTGCCCAGGCTGGAGTGCAGATCTCGGCTTACTGCAACCTCTTCCTCCTGGGTTCAAGCAATTCTCTGTCTCAGCCTCCTGAGTAGCTGGGATTACAGGCAACTACCACCACGCCTGGCTAATTTTTGTATTTTTAGTAGAAACAAGGTTTCACCATCTCGACCAGGCTGGTCTTGAACTCCTGGCCTCATGATCTGCAAGACTGGGTAATTTCTACATAATAAAAATTTATTTCTTTCTGTTCTGGAGCCTGGGAAATCCAAGAGTAAAGTGGCAAAGGGTTCAGTGCTTGATGCGGGCTGCTCTCTCTGCTTCAAGATGGTGCCTTGAGGCTGTATACTCCAGAGGGAAAAAATACCGTGTTCTCACATGCCAAAAGGGACAAATGGGGCAAACTTACTCCCTCGAACCCATTCAAGAGGCACTCATTCATTCACAAGGGCAGAGACCTCATGGCCTTATCATCTTCTAAAGATATCTCTTAATACTGTTCACTGGATGTTAAGTTTCAAGGTGGATTTTAAGAGGAGACAAATATTCATACCACAGTAGATACAGAGGAGGATAATTGAATATTCTGACCTTTGTCACATATCTAATACAGTTTTTCTGTGTAATTTTAATATTTCTTTCTGGAATCTGTATAAAATATTTTCATCATTCTAGAATACCTGTTGTTCCAAAACTGCTCTTTTAAAAAGTTGTAGTTTTTCAGTTACAGATTTTCCTATCCTAAAATTATTTCAGAAAGGAAAGAAATAAAACCTGAAGAAATAAAAATCTTAGTAAAATGAAATTAAAAATGACATTTTCTAAAGATGGGGTTATTAAGCTTACATAATTATTTATCCATAAATGGTTCACAGAAGTAAAGGTCTGGAAGTCAATTTGGAAGTCAGAGAAATCCTAATAGGTATTTCTCCCTATCAAAAAATCTCAGCTTTCAGTAGGAAAGGGTACTAGCTTACTCTTGCAGGATCAAATTTTTGAAGACTTGTTAGGATGTGTTTAGTTAGGAAGGATATTGCGGACATTAGCAATGAGTTTCAACCAGCAATCGGCTGAAATTGATCATAGTTTTTCTGTGGTAGGTTAGATAGGTTGGTCATAGCCTCCCTTAAGAGGGAAGAAACTTGCCAAATAGACACAGAGAACAAACCTCCCAACAGTGCAAATCCCTTATGTGGGAGCCATCCTGCAGCAAGGAAGATGAAGAGCCGCAAGGAAAATCCCCAAATTCGCACAAGCACAGAAACCCATGATTAGTGTCCTTGGGTTGACCTAAGTTCGTCATAATAGTAAAAAACACACCTCTGGTGGGAGAATTAAGATGCTAATGTGACATGTGATGGATGTTCTAGAATGTACAACAATTGTGCATGCACACTCAGGAGACCACCTGAAGCATGCTTAATAGAAAGACCCGGTCTGACCCTTTTATAATCATATAAGCTTCCCATAAAGGGGATTTTCCCAGTGTGCAATGGAATGGTCTCATTCTGGAGCGGCCCAGTCTGACCCAGCTATCAGAGTGTCCTTCACTGTGCAGTAAACTTCTTTGCCTACTTTTACTTTGGACTTGCTCTCAAAGTTAAGAACCTGAACTGGCCCCCTGACAACATTTCTACCATCTCTGTTGGCAAACAAAACAAAACAACAAAACAACAACAAAAACCTACCTGTTGCATTTTCCAAAAGATAGAGAAATAAGTTTGTTTGGAACTCAGGACTAGAAAGTCATAGGGATATCACAAAATACCTAGAATATACTGAGAATAGGCTAGGAATATATAAGCAGGATCTGCAAGGCAGGTAGTAATGTAAAAGCAGAATTGGAAAGTCAATCTCAGAAGAATAAATTCATTGAATTGATACTGTGGAAAAATCATTTCAAATAAGTGAAAGACAATGATAGCTATGGAAGAGAGAAAATATTCATCATAAAAAGTGTTCCTGAGAATTGAAATGGAAACAGTAAAAAATAAGTAACTGAATATAATTATTGACCAGGTAGAAAATAAAGAACCTAATTATACAGATTAAAAGACTCATCAAAGTTCAATAACATAAATTACATAAACACTGCACTGGGTTGAATAATCCCTTCCCCTGTCCCATGTTTGTGTCCACCTGAAACCTCAGAATGTGAAGAAATAGGGTTACTTGGAAACTGGGTTTTGCAGAAATAACAAAATGAAGATGAGATCACACTGGAATCAAGCAGGCCAAAATTAATGACTTATTAGAATAGGGAAAGTTGGACACAGACTTAGAGGAGTCAAACAGGGAAGAAGACCACGAAGACAAGCAGAAATCAGAGTGATGATGCTGGCACAAACTACGGAATGCCAAGGGCTGCTGGCAAAGGCCAGAAGATAGAAAGAGGATAGGAAGGGTTCTTAGCTGAAGCCCTCAAAGGGAGTGTGGCCAAGCTGACACCTTTATTCAGACATGTTTTCATGGAAAAAGCTGGAAACATATGAGGAATAGGAAGGCAAGATATTTTTGTAGTATATGAAATTAAAATTTAATTGCACCAGGTGATGAGTCTGTCGAATGATTCAATATTAAATTTGTTATTTTTATATACCCTGGTTCTATAAATAATTAAAGGAAGAATAATTGTTATCAGTGACAATCTTTTTTTATAATTACAACATCAAAGGCTTTGTCCTATTCGGTCTTATAAAGTGTATAAGAGTATATTTAGAATTGTATACACTTATACACAGCTGATAATAATGGTATAATGGTTTGTTCACAAAAGAAAGTTATAATTTTTATTCATGATGTTGGACAATAACAGCAAACTTTGTTATACTCTTGGTCTGGTGTTAAAATCAATGCTACGTTTCATTATTTTATTTTATTTTTATGTTTATTTATTCAGGGTCTTGCTTTGTTGCCCAGCCTGAAGTGTAATGGCTCCATCTCAGCTCACTGAAATCTCCACCTCCTGGGTTCAAAAGATTCTCCTTTTGAGAACAGAAGTACAGAGTAATGAGAGGTGACACAATGCCCTTTCTATGGCATGGTGCAAGCCCAAACTTTCAGTCATATTATTTTTAAGATAACAAAATTACTTGGGTCATTAATATATTACTTGTTTGTCCAAGAGAAAAAAAATGGGAGATAATTGTGTTGTTTTATTTTTTTTCTGTAACACAGACGTATGTATATTCTAGAGTTTAGTACCCTTCTTGAATAAGATTACAAATAGTAAATAATAATAATATAAGGCTTTGGGGCTTAAATCTATATTCCAGAAAAAGGAAAAAAAAAACCAGTAAGCTTTCAAAGTACATAATGTCGAAAAACAAAATAGGAGCGACTGGGCTGTCTCTGCCTCCCAAGTAGCTAGGGCGACTGGCACAGCCTAACACGTCCAGCTAATTTTTGTACTTTTTGGTAAAAACAAGGTTTCACAATGTTGGCCAGGCTGGTCTCCAACTCCCGACTTTAAGTGGTTCACCCACCTCGGCCTCCTAAAGTGCTAGGATTACAGGCATGAGCCACCTCACCTGGCCATTTTATTTAATAATATTGATTTGTAACATTTTCTTAACTAAATTTAATTTTAGGATGCCATTTCCAAACATGGAAGCAAAGTTTTGATGCAATACTTTATTATACCTGTTTATCATTGCTATTGTTTAAACTCCTCATAGACTTTTCTAATATCATATGGCTTTATTTGAATAAAACATTAAAAGTAACTTGTTAAATATGAATTTGACAAATACTATTACTCAAATCATTTCCTGTGGCTAGAAGTATTGATGATCAATTTAAAGAGTGATGTCGGTTTCAAAATACGCATGGAATTTAGTGTGCTTTTATTTGACAATTAAATCAAAATTCTACCCACATATAATTAAATCCTATCAATAAATAATATATATAAGTCAAACTGATTGTATTTGTGCTTTTAGTCTTATAAGTTTAGTTTACATAGTTGTGTTTGTTTTAGTAAATAATGTCAATGCTAGAAGCAATGTATATGAAATGGTAGAATTTCAATATATGTTCTTATGTTAAAAAATGCTGAGTGCATTGTAGGTCAACACAGAGATAGCATATACAATGTAAAAACTTTTTTACTTCATTATCATAGTATATTTTGAAGCATTTTCAAATTTTTAAACGATTTTCTCAATTATAGCAGTGAAGAAAATGGGATCTAGAGTTACAGTGTTTGAGTTCAAACCAAGTTTTACTGTTTATTAACTATGAGACATGGACAAAGTATTTAAATACTCTGCCTCAAAGTTCTCATTAGTAAAACTGGAATAATAATAGGTCATTTTACACAGAATTGAAGTAATGCTTAAAAAATATAATACCTGCAAAGCACTTATAATGGTAATGATTAAACAAATTTTTACTAGTTTTTGTTGTGTACTTATATAATAATATGTTTCAATAAGTGAGGCACAGATTAACTATTCATGATAGATCAGGCTAGTCGAATGGAATTATACTCATGACTAGAGAGCATGAATATTTGTTCTGTTAATTTATACAACAATATTGCTTAGGTGGTGCCTCTATTCTGACACAGATATATATGGAAGAGGGAGACAGGAAACTCCTAACTCTGAAGTAAATAGGCAAATGTTAAACTCCATATTTCTTACAAAATTTATTAATTCATTGGATTTTAATAAGTTTTAACTTGGTTTTTTACTTATAGTTCAGTGAAAGCATACTTTGTGTTACACGTATGTATATATAACTTCAATAATATCAACATGCAATCTCCCATTATATCAATATAACTTCTTACTTTGAAATGTTTAAAGTTATTTCTCTCATTAATCTTTTAACAAATAATTAAATATGAAAATAAAATAAATTATGTAATGGGCATTTTACTCTTTCAAACTTATAAACATACGAAGAAAATTAGAAATTAGCATAAATAGTATGAGAAAACAACAGAAGTCAGGAGTAATAGGTTGGAGACTAATTATCTATTCATTGGTTTTAAAACAGCAAATTTGTAACTGAGGCAAATTAGAGTGCAATGCTTATGGTAGTTTTTCCAGGCTGTTGTGAATTCTGTATTATTTCTTTGACTACAAAGGGGCACAGGACAATTTTTTTGGAGTGATATAATTCTATCTTGGTTGCGTTAGTCATTATATGACTATGCATTTATCACTCCTCACCGAACTTTACACTGAAAGAGCAAATTTTTCTACATGTAAATTGTATCTTAATTTTTTAAAGTCTCCTGGATACTGAAAGATAGGGTTGAGATGGCATCCTTCTGTGGGAACCGGCACCATGGAATCTTAAAAAAAAACTGACTTATTACTGAAATTAATGGTGCAGAAGTGCTAAATTAAGGATTCCATTCAAGGCAATCTTTGAAGAGTCCGTTCTGCAAAATCTGATGTTTGTTTTCTCTATCTCATGCTGGCATCCACCGTTGTAGTTAAAGTTTTGTATAAAAATGTTGCTTTTCAATTTTTTTTTTGTTTGGACTTTTCATTAGCCAGAGTTTGTCAATAGCATATTGTTCTATTTTTACTCCTTTTTTTCTTTTTATAGCTGGTGAGCTGTCCAAATCATTTCAAGAAAATGAGCTCTGCTAATGCCTTCTGGAGCATGCCCCTTGTAAAACTGCAACTTGCTAATAAAACACAGTGGATTTCATAACCTCCAGTGCTTTGAGAAAGATAAAATGTGAGCTGAATATTTTGGCCATTTTTACACTATTCTCTATTTTTCAGATGTCCTTTCTTCACTGGTTATTTACTTTCCCTTTCCTAAAAAATCACACAAAAGAAAATGGCAAACTTGCTATAGCAACTAGGTTAATAAGGCTGTTTGCTTACTATTCTCTGGAGTGTTTTTATGAAAAAAATAAATAAATAAAACTTAGTCAAATAATTGCACATTGATCAAGAACCTAAAAGTGGTATAGTGGTGAATAAAATAATGGATAAAGTGGAACCATTAGCATGCTCAATGCCTGTCTGCTAAGCAGGAATTTATATCCACAGTATAGTACAAAGATGGCCCATAAAAAACGGAATGCGCCACTGTGGAGATATGAGTAAACTGCTAAATGAGTTGATCTCTTTAATTTTTTTAACCACATCTGAACACTATTTTAGACTTTTAACTCTCCTTATATAATATATATGCTCGTTTATTCATATTTGATATACAAACTTAATTGCTGCCATTTTGGTAAACAAAGAAAATATGCTTTTTTATTCCAGGTCAAATTATCAAGACAAGGGAAAAAGACTTAGAGCAAATAACAGGATATATATCTATCACCTTAGGACATTTTTAGACAGGAGAATGCAATTATTTATAATGAAGCTACTTATTTTATAGGACAGTAGATACTCTTGTGGTTTCATTGTCTAATATAATGTAATTTTAGGTTAGTTACATATTATTGATCATTTCGTGAAGATGAAGAAGAAGTAGCCCCTTTCTTTTTCTTTTTGTTTTTTTTAAAGATAGGATCTCACTGTGTCATCCAGTCTGTAAGGCAATGCTTCAATCATCGCTCACTGCAGCCTCCAACTCCTGGGCTCAAGAGGTCCTCCCACCTTAGCAGACCAAGTAGCTAGGACTACAGTTGTGCACCGCCTGCCCAGCTAAGTTTTAAAAATCTTGGTCGAGATGGGGTCTCACATGTTGCCCAGGCTGGTCTTGAACTCCTGGCCTCAAGCAGTCCTCCCACCTTGGCCTCCCGAAGTGCTGGGATTACAGACATGAACCAACCAACCAACCAGGCATGAAATATTTCCTTTTTCACTCACATAATGAGCTAACAAGAGGATGTTATAGTTAAGGTAGTTCATTTTTCATTTCTAACTAATTAATATAATTTATATTCTGTAAATTCAATTCCAATATATCATGTGATTTATACACTTAGTCAAACATGTATAAAATATATAATATAATGTATAAATACAGTGTGTGTAAATATATGCAAATATGTATTATACAGTGAGATCTTTAGGAAAAAAATATACCAAACTTTTGAATTTATAGATAGCATTTATCTTCAAAGTAATCCATTGTATTCTTCCCAGTTAGAAGATATACAGATATTAATTTAATTACTTTAAAATAGATAACATTAAAAATCATTTAGAGTGGGATATAAAATTACATATTTCAATTACAAATTTTAAGAACGTTTTAAAAACCTATTACTTGCATCATTTTTCTGTTCTTCTTTTAGTGTAATATGCAAATGCATGTGAATTTTATCTATTTTAAATTAGATGCCTTAGTAACCATACCTATTTCAAAGCTCGAGACAATGTCAAGGCACAGATCTAAAATTTGGGACTTCCATCTGAGCTTTCAGGTTTTTTTCCAGCTTGTTAAATGGTGGGCATTTTTTTTTTTTTTTTTTTAAATCAAAGACTATCCTAGCCATTTGTATGGAAATACACACACATATACAGACACACACACACACACACACACTCTCACAAATTGTTCTTGAAAAGAATTGTGTGGCAAGAAATCACTTCTGATAGAATCTCATGATATAATTGAAAACAACTTTCTTTTCCCTAAAGGAACTAATTTTCATGTAGTGAAATAATGAAGCATTAGACTCACCTTGCTAAGATTCAAGCGGACCGTTTAAAATCGATTTCTACTGAAAGCAATGAATATAAATAGTTTAGCAAAGGAAAGCACAACAAAAATATATAAACTCACTAACATGCCCTCAGCAAACAGACATTTAAAGCATGGTCTGAGTTTTTTACAACAGCAGAATTGCACAACAAATATACAGCAATAATTGATTAAATTAATGTAATTGCTATTTAACTTTACACATTCGCCAGAGTTTTAGATGAGATTACTTTTCCAGTTAAATGTTATCTGCCATAAAATTGTTGAAGAAAAGGAGAAAAAGAAAACTTGAATCCAATGAAACTGACATAAGTCTGAAAAGTTCTCCAGTGGAAAAATGGATTGTCTTGTGTTTCCTCTTATAAATTAATTATTTATAAAATATCACCACATGGAAACACTTGAAATAATTTTTATCTACATATTTTTAAAAAATACTCCAACATTTTAAAAGCATCTCCCTTCAAATTTTAATAATTTATGGATATTTAATGAATGATATCTTAACATTGTCCGGAAGGATGACAGTTCCAAAAATTAGTTACTATGGAACTAGAAACATAGCTCCTGCCAGTGTGGTCACTATACAGTTTAAGTATTATCATCATAAATTATAAGAAGGAAAAAAATTGTCAAGAGGTATCATAGAGTAGAACTGTAAGCATTAAGTTGAAAATAAAAATCTTCAAACTTTGCTTCTTACAGATACATTTAATAAAATTACAGGTTTTTCTATTACAAAACATTTTAAACACTTTCCTCACTTTAAAATGATATAAATATACATGTATCATCCTTTAAAACTCTTCAGTATAGTTACGTTTATAGCAAGTAAATAAAATGCAAAATTATCTATGCAAGAATAAAACTATTTGTCCACCGAGATAATTTGGGCGGTTATATATTTCAATGAATATTTTATGATATTTTTACTTATTGCCTTAGTTTCCCACTCAAATTAATAGCTAACTACAAAAAAATGATGAATCTATGATAATCTGGTAAAAGCTTTACAGTGATGTATAATAGCTATTTTAACCTATAATTTATTCTCTATTTTTTTAAGTATTTTGTATCCATTCTTTTATGATCCATCACATAATCTTCAACCTCTGCCTCTCAGGCTCAAGCGATTCTCCCACCTCAGCCTCCCAAAGTAGCCGGGACCACAAGCACACGCCACCAGACTGGACTAATTTTAGTATTTTTTGCAGAGACGGGATTTTGCCACCTTGCCCGGGCTTGTCTTGATCTCCTGAGCTCAGGTGATATGCCCACCTCAGCCTCCCAAAATGCTGGGATTACAGCTATGAGCCACTGTGCCCAGCCGACATAGTCTTTCTATTCTAACTTTATGTTCTATATGTTTGAGCATAGCTTTCTATTCATATCAATTAGGTAAAGTTAGTTTATAGAGTTGTTAGATATTCTATATGCTAATTTTGTCTCCTTGTTATAGCAGTTATTGAGAGAGAGAAATGTTAAACTCTTCAATATGATAATGTGCATTTTATAAAATATTAATTTTTATGAATTTCAGAAAGTATATATTTCATATATACATATGAGCTTTTATGTATGTGTCTGTGTGTATCTATCTTCTATCTACCTGTATCTGTCTATCTATCCATCTGTCTATCTATCTATCTATCTATCTATCTATCTATCTATCTATCTACCTACCTACTACTTTTCAAGAACTGATAGTTTTGAAAGAATTGAAGGTGACCATAGACCTAATTCAATTCTTTCATCAGCCAGATACGGCCTGATTATGGAGAGCTTAACTATTTTGCCCCAAATTAAAAAGATAATTAAAAAATAAAGCCAAGTATCTCTAAAATTGGTTTCCTCTTGTACTCCTTTGGATAAGCCATTTAAATATTATGTATTTTATGTGTGCATAGCCCAACATTTATATTCATGTAACCCCCTTTTTAATAATTTGTCAGTATTTGAATATATTCACCTGTATTTTATATATATTCTTGTTCATATTTGTATATCATCAATTTTTATTTGATGTCTATGTGTACGTGTGTGTGTGTGTGTGATGTGTGTGTGTGTGTGGCGCTCACCCAGAAAGATGCATATTAGATCCTTTATAGTAGAGAAGAAAGCATGCTGGAATTTAAATAATAAAACATAACATCTCTTTTAAAATGAATGTTTCAGCATTGTGGAAATATGATACTTTCTGGACTTCAGAACTTCCCCTGTATTATGATAGAACTGAAGTAGGCAATTGTATCCATTGTAAAACTCGCAGTTTAAGAATACTTACTATGGATTAAGTACTGCTCCAAGAACTTTATATAAATTAACCCATTTAATCCTCACCTAATATTTATGTAGTAACCATCATGATCATTTTTATTTTACACATGAGGAAAATAAACTCAGAATCAAATGACTTGTGAGAAGGCAAGGTGGAGGCCGGACGCAGTGGCTCATGCCTATAATCCCAGCACTTTGGAAGGCTGAGGCGGGCAGATCGCCTGAGATTGAGAGTTTGAGACCAGCCTGACCAACATGGAGAAATCTCATCTCTACTAAAAACACAAAAATTAGCCAGATGTGGTGGCTCATACTTGTAATCCGAGCTACTTGGGAAGCTGAGGCAGGAGAATTGCTTGAACCTGTGACATGGAGGTTGCGATAAGCCAAGATGGCACCATGGCACTCCAGCCTGTGCAACAAGAGCAAAGCTCTGTTTCAAAAAAAAAAAAAAAAGAAGAAGAAGGCAAGGTGGAATTAAATATAAGCAATATGTCTCCCCAAGCTATGATCTCAACCACTGTGTGATATATACATTATTAAAAATATCTAAGGTCTAGTTCTCTGATGAATTTGTCAATTCTTATCTGATTTATATATAAAATTAGAACATACAAAAATTAAGAACATTACCTTAAGTTTAACATATTTCAATCTTTTAACTGCAATTCAGTGTCTCAAAAACTGTTAATATAACCAAATAATTAGTTACTCCTTTTAATGTGACTGGACTAATAAGGCTTCTAAATAAGATTTCTTTGTTTTCTTGGTTGACTTGGCTCAATAAGCACCTTGGTAAATACTTAAATAATCATATTAGGAATAGGTTTCAGGCAAAATATTTACAAATATTTTTTGGAAGTATGTAATACTTTTATCAAACTTCTGGCATTTAAAAAGTTTTATAAGATCCTCAAATGTTCCTAGTAATGTTAGTTTGTTGCCAGAATAACATTTTATGATCTTATAGGTTCATATTCTAAAAGAAGAAATTGCTCATGAAAAATTTGTATGGCTTTATCAAACAAAATACTTTAATAGGGAAGAATAGCAGATAATATATAATTAAAATAATTTATATAAAACAGCTACTAAATAATAATCAAACTTCATAGTGAATAATTTTGATTTTTACTTAATTCAGTTAAGCTACAAATTAAAAGTAATTCAAAAGTACCTACTAACCCTCTGTGTGTTTTTTAAAGAATACTATCTCTGTGCTCTTAGAATTCCTTACTTTTATTCAAGGCCAAAATTTAGTTAAGAGAATGTAAGTAGTAGCTCAGTGTTTACTATATGCACCAATATGAATAACTTTTCTCAGTTAGGATACTATTATCTAGGCAAATTTAGAAGCAATTTCAAAATCAATATTGAGACCCCTCCAGGAAAACAGACTACTTTTTCATAGCAACCTCCAAATGTCACATTGCCCTTTAAACTTCTTCTGCCACTTGAGACACGTGAAGGTCCTTATTGGATCTCCCTGTCCAGCTGGATGTGTGTATATACAAGGCTGTGAATATACACACATGTATTATGTAACACACACATGGTGCACAGTAGAGAAATGATTATTTCTGGTTTGTATATATCACACTTAATACATTGTTGAATGTGGAATTTTTTATTTTGGCATTTTATCCCTAAATGACTTACAGTGTCTGGTTTCAAAATCATACTGTACTTCTCTTGATTCATAGAGGAATAGACAACAGAGCAATAAAGTATATTAAGATAATCAGCAAGCTGGAGGGCATAGAATAGAACAGGATTGCAAAGCAGTGGGCAAACAAAACAAAATACATTTCTAAAATATCATTGAGTACAGAAAGGTAGTGGTGGCAGGGGTTGGGTAAATGCTGGAAGAAACAAAAATTGCCACAAGCAAGATTTACCATAATCATTCGAGGAAAGCTTGTGCCAGGATATTAAATCTGCCTAGGAGACCTGAGCTCAAGGCCTTTTGGGGAAGTAAAGCAGAATAGACAGACAACGATCTGGTCACATATCACCGGAGGACTCAGATCTCATAAGATGTGATGAGATGATAACAAAAAGAGTAAAGAAAATAATACACCCTGTTGCAATCCAGAAAATGTGCATAATTTTTTTTTTTGATTAAAAACATCTTAGACATGTTGTCTCTTTGGTCTTTAGGGAATTGCTGAATGTGTTTTATATCAGCATATCAACAATGCAATGGCACTAGAGATTTCCATTAGGGTTAGAATTACCAAATAATTATTTAAATATACCAACATTCAAAAATTTCAAAGGGACATTCATGAGTTTCATTTTCTCAAAGCAGTGATGCAGGCTGATAGGTTTTGTTGTGTGTAACCTTGTGCAAAATATGATTGATCTGGAACAGACCAGGGATGGATAGGTGGGGCGTGGTGGGGGGGATCCCAAGAAGGGTGACCCCTTCAAAACCTGATATGGACATTTTATAAACTCCTTACTAAATTCTGACTTTAATTTGTATCCTGTTTCATAATAATTAAGTTTATAAGTTCAATTTTATATCTTAGTTTAAATTCTCTTATTTTTTTCGTTAGTTGTTGAACGATGTCTATGTGAAAAGAATTTTTTTTATATATGTCACTCATTTTACGCTGTGTCTGACCAGGCAAGTGATATAAAATATCTCCTAAAGTGTAGAGAAATTGCAGACAAGTAAGTTCCATTAAATAATGTGCTCACCATATGTAGACCCACATCCCTGAGTGCTACAGAACTCAGGTTTGAGGTTAATTAGCTGACCACTTTGGAAAGAAGTACATGTTGGCTTATCGCTACTACATGTAGGAAACAGGGAACTGCATTTTAGAGCAACCTACAAAGAAAGAAAAGGTTTATTTTTTTAAATACTTCATAAAAAATGGACATATTTATCCATCCATTTATTTATTATGACTTCTGTGCCTTTGGATAAACAAAGTTAAGACTATTGTTTTCAAACTTTTCTATTTCTGGTTGGTGTCCATTTTTATGTGGTCATAATTTCTTAAAACGCTTATGCCTGGGGGCATGATTTACTTCGAATGTGGTGCAAGTTGAATTAAAATTATATACTATCGGCAAGGTTAGAAGATGAAATTCTATTTACAAATCTATGCCCCCTTAAATATTTAACTGGGATCCTCTTCATTAAAATTATTGGCACATAAAGTTATTTTTTGAGAGGAGAGACTATTTGGGCTAAAATATAATACTTATGAAAAATAAACACCTCTTCCCTTACCAAGGATGGCAATATATTGAGAATTTCTTCTCTGCATGGTTATTCCCAGAATTTTTATTTTCCAAATTTAAGCAAATAATTTGAAAGGAAAAAAAACTTTCCTTCATATTATGAGTAAAAGTGACACTAAAAATTAATCCAGCTTACAATTAACTAATTATCAACTACCTTCACTAACATGTGCATCTTTATCATTCTGATTTTTGCAAATGTTTTCATTTTAGAGCTTTTCCAATTATTTTAACATGATTTAGTACTAATCGATTTTACTCAGACAATTCAGAAAAATGATATATACTCTACCAGTATTTTCCTTGTGTGTCTGTGTCTGTGTGTGTCTGTGTGTGTGTATTCTAGAATTGGAAATGGAAAGAAAATGTAAGGGATAGGCCTGTAGATCTCAGCGGTTACTTGGCATATCAATGACCCCTGTAAACAGACTGAGCCTCTACCTGTACCAAAACAGATTGCTTGAACCCAAGATCGCTTGAATCCAGGAGGTCAAGGCTGCAGTGTACCCATGCCACTGTTCTCCAGCTTGGGCAACAGGGGAAGACCTTGTCTCTCAAAAAAAAAAAAAAAAAAAGAAAGAAAAAGAAATGCCACGTCCAGGCCCCGACCTTTCTTTGAGGTTCTGATTTATGTGGCCAGGATGCTGGGGAGAGTAGGCAGAGGGACTAGAAATAGGTATATTTTAGGGTTTTCAAAATAAAAAATCCAAACATAGGACTTAATTGCTTAATCATAACATTAATAAATGTATCATTTTGATGTATCAAATGTATCATTCCATTAGATACATCAAATGTATACACTTGATTTTTTTTTTTTTTTTCTTTTTTTTGAGACGGAGTCTCGCTCTGTTGCCCAGGCTGGAGTGCAGTGGCCGGATCTCAGCTCACTGCAAGGTCCGCCTCCCGGGTTCCCGCCATTCTCCTGCCTCAGCCTCCGGAGTAGCTGGGACCACAGGCGCCCGCCACCACGCCCTGGTAGTTTTTTTTTTTTTTTTTTTTTTCGGATTTTTTTTAGTAGAGACGGGGTTTCACCTTGTTAGCCAGGATGGTCTCAATCTCCTGACCTCCTGATCAGCCCGTCTCGGCCTCCCAAAGTGCTGGGACTACAGGCTTGAGCCACCGCGCCCGGCCTATGCTTGACTTTATATGTATCATTTAATATACCTCAGGTCTGATTTGGCCTGAGATCCAAATCAGGCCATTTGTCCTGTTGTTCAACTCCAACAGGATTTTACTTTTCCTGAATTTATAGCATTGTAATCTTCTCTTTTGAGAACTCTATGAATGTAACTTACTCATGACACTCTTTCTATTACCATTCTTTCACACATTTCTGACTTTACTTAAGAATGACTTTACTTAAGAATAAAGGAAATGTGATGGCCGAATAGGAACAGCTCCAGTCTCCATCTCCCAGCGCGAGCGACACAGAAGACCGGCGATTTCTGCATTTTCAACTGAGGTACTGGGGTCATCTCACTCGGGAGTGCCGGACAATCGGTGCTGGTCAGCTGCTGCAGCCCGACCAGCGAGAGCTGAAGCAGGGCGAGGCATCGCCTCACCTGGGAAGCGCGAGGGGGAAGGGAGTCCCTTTTCCTAGCCAGGGGAACTGAGACACACAACACCTGGAAAATTGGGTAACTCCCACCCCAATACTGCGCTGTAACACCGGCACACCGGAGATTGTATCCCACACCTGGCCGGGAGGGTCCCACGCCCACGGAGCCTCTCTCCTTGCTAACACAGCAGTCTGCGGCAATCTAACCGCAAGGCAGCAGCGAGGCTGGGGGAGGGGCGCCCGCCATCGCTGAGGCTTAAGTAGGTAACTAAAGCCGCTGGGAAGCTGGAACTGGGTGGAGCTCACAGCAGCTCAAGGAAACCTGCCTGTCTCTGTAGACTGCGCCCCTGGGGACAGGGCTCAGCTAAAGGAGTAGAAGCCTGTGAAACGCGAACGACTCTGTCTGACAGCTTTGAAGAGAGCAG
>NC_045435.1:23229565-23235904 GCF_002776525.5 Piliocolobus tephrosceles | reverse complement strand
GATTCCCTATTTAATAAATGGTGCTGGGAAAATTGGCTAGCCATAAGTAGAAAGCTGAAACTGGATCCTTTCCTTACTCCTTATACGAAGATTAATTCAAGATGGATTAGAGACTTAAATGTTAGACCTAATACCATAAAAACCCTAGAAGAAAATCTAGGTAGTACCATTCAGGACATAGGCATGGGCAAGGACTTCATGTCTAAAACACCAAAAGCAACGGCAGCAAAAGCCAAAATTGACAAATGGGATCTCATTAAACTAAAGAGCTTCTGCACAGCAAAAGAAACTACCATCAGAGTGAACAGGCAACCTACAGAATGGGAGAAAATTTTTGCAATCTACTCATCTGACAAAGGGCTCATTTCCAGAATCTACAAAGAACTCAAACAAATATACAAGAAAAAAACAAACAACCCCATCCAAAAGTGGGGAAAGGATATGAACAGACATTTCTCAAAAGAAGACATTCATACAGCCAACAGACACATGAAAAAATGCTCATCATCACTGGCCATCAGAGAAATGCAAATCAAAACCACAATGAGATACCATCTCACACCAGTTAGAATGGCAATCATTAAAAAATCAGGAAACAACAGGTGTTGGAGAGGATGTGGAGAAATAGGAACACTTTTACACTGTTGGTGGGATTGTAAACTAGTTCAACCATTATGGAAAACAGTATGGCGATTCCTCAAGGATCTAGAACTAGATGTACCATATGACCCAGCCATCCCACTACTGGGTATATACCCAAAGGATTATAAATTATGCTACTACAAAGACACATGCACACGTATGTTTATTGCGGCACTATTCACAATAGCAAAGACTTGGAATCAACCCAAATGTCCATCAGTGACAGACTGGATTAAGAAAATGTGGCACATATACACCATGGAATACTATGCAGCCATAAAAAAGGATGAGTTTGCGTCCTTTGTAGAGACATGGATGCAGCTGGAAACCATCATTCTTAGCAAATTATCACAAGAAGAGAAAACCAAACACCGCATGTTCTCACTCATAGGTGGGAACTGAACAATGAGCTCACTTGGACTCGGGAAGGGGAACATCACACACTGGGGCCTATCATGGGGAGGGGGGAGGGGGGAGGGATTGCATTGGGGAGTTATACCTGATATAAATGATGAATTGATGGGTGCTGACGAGTTGATGGGTGCAGCACACCAACATGGCACATGTATACATATGTAACCTGCACGTTATGCACATGTACCCTAGAACTTAAAGTATAATAAAAAAAAAAAAGAATAAAGGAAATGTTAGCATGGGTTATGTGATACTCAAAACATTTCCAGCTACATTCAACACTGGCAAGCTGTCTACATATTTCATAAGCAGGTTATCTGGGAAAAAAAATCCGTGAAATTCCATACTCTACATGGGGCAGTCAGGTCAACTGACCAAGGGGAACCTTTTTGAAGAAAAAGGAGAAAGAGTCTGAGAATCAGGCATATTTGGCTTTGAATTAAGCAAAAACACTTGTCTTCAGGTGACAAGTTATTGAATGTCTATGTGGGCCTTAGCTTTCTCAAGTGAAATGTGAATGATTATTCATTCGTAATCCCATACCATAAATACTAGTTTTCTTCCTTCACTAACTTCCCAAATTGTGCTGATATCATCATTCTTCAACTGTGACACAATATTATGACATTTTTCTAATACAATAAAAACAATGTTAACACATTTTTGCACAGTAGAAAAATTTTGTCAGGCTTTTTCCACAGTATCTATGATTGTAATGGTAGGCTACACATTTTATTTTATTGATGAGAATAATGATCACTTTTATAAAGCCGAAAATACGCTTAAATTCCTTAACAGCTAATTCAAACATCAATTTGGAATGAATGTATATCTATTTTCTGACAGCTGGATTACATAAGAAATTAGGATATATCTATTTTTTTACACATTTTTTTAAATGAAATATTTGCATTTACTTAAGGTAACAGAATAAAACCTAATTTCCTAATGGTTATTTAGTCAGCATCAAATTTATTTGCTTCAGTGTCATCCTAATGTCCACCCCATTCTCTTTACTTACTTATCCATGATTGCAAAGTCAGTAGGCTATGAATTGTTTGTTTCCCTCGACAGGATACTTTACACAAGAATTAGAGAAAGACAATAGCTATTTATGGAGTAGGGAATGTGACTATATCTCCCCTTTTCTCTGAAACACAAGATTCATATAGTTAACATATTTCGTATGTGACTAATAATGCATAGTCCTCTCTTCTAACTTCTCAATGCTTACGGATCTTCTTGATTCTTCACTGCACTGACAATGTTGCTAACGCTAATTGGGAGAGTTTTGAATCATCCCTTAAGATACTTTACACTTGGTATAGTTTCTAATATTTCTTCTTTGAACGTCATTTCATTCAAACTGTCACTAAATTAAAACCCTCTATTAATTTCTAATCATGATGTCTGTTAATTGAATTTAATATAAAAAAACAATTTTATTCTTTATATTCTATATATTGTTAGGACTATATAGCACTTTAGAGTTGTGAAAAACTAAAATTTAAAATAGCTTACATTTATTTTGAAACAAGATATAAATATAAAACCTGAGGAGTTACATGCAGATAATTAAAATTACATCAGTCAAATAATTAAAACATCTGATGATATGCATGGGATAAAAATAAGAAACACAAAAAGCAAATACTTAATATAGTAATTAAACATATTAATTTTATGTAATTAAATATATTAATATAGTAATTAAATATATTAATTCATATATATAAGAATATTTTAATCTAAACTAGAGGTCAGCAAACTTTTATTCATGAGGCGCCAGAGGGTAAGGCTTCTTTGCACTACTTAACTCTGCTGTTGTAGCAAAAAACAGCCATACACAATATATAAATGAACAAGTTAGGCTGTGTTCCATAAAAACTTAATTTACAATAAGGGCCCATGGTGGATTGCCTTTCCTAAAACTAGGTAGTAATTGCAAGCTCACAAATTCTGATTGAAAAAGTTTCCTAGTTCATGTTTAGTGAACTGGACACTTAATCTGAACTGATCCATAATCAGCTTGGTTTTGTAATTAGACAGGTCATTGTGCACAGTGATAATATTAAGAAGAACAATCGTGAGCTCTTTTTTGCAAATGGACACTTTAAAACTTGGGGAAACATTTTTAGAGGAAGGCTACTAGGAGGAGGAAAGAATGCAGATGTGTCACATTCCATTTTTATTAACAAATATATTTAAAAACATTTCCTTAGATATTTATTTTTATTTTTTTTTGAGATGGAGTCTCACTCTGTAGCCCAGGCAGGAATGCAGTGGCACCATTTCTGCTCACTGCAACGTCCGCCTCTTGGGTTCAAGCGATTCTCTTGCCTCAGCCTCCCGAGTAGCTGAAACTACAGGCATGCACCACCACGCTTGGCTAATTTTTTTTTTTTTTGTATTTTTTAGTAGAGATAAGGTTTCACCATGTTGGCTAATCTGGTCTCAAACTCCTGACCTTGTCATCTGCCTGCCTCAGACTCCCAAAGTGCTGGGATTATAGGTGTAAGGTACCGCGCCCAGCCCGATATTTCATTTTAGTATAACATGTTATATCAGTAAAATATCAAACATTAAGAATAATTTGATAAATATGCATATATACACCCACATTTATACATCTGTACCTACATAGGTATATACAATTACCTAAGTACACATATCAGCTTGCTAGTTTATTTGGTGTCAGTGACATATTTATCCCTGTATATGCTGATGTATTGTTTCAAGTTTAATTCTTTCTGATGAATGTCTGGGTGCATTATTCAAGTATGATTTTTAAGTTTCTAGAATGGATTTCTATTTGCCTGGCGCTGAAAATATAAGCAAGAAATGTGAACTCTTCCCCATATCTTTGCTTTTCAGGAGGTATCACTACAGTAGATCTGTAAAATTGACTCCAATACTATGAAGCTCATATTGGATTTCAATATGTGTCTTTAAAACCCCAAGCATGGTCCAATTTTCTGAAGTATTCACACATAATCACTCCAGGGGATTACATTTAAGCATGATGGGAAAGTGCCTTAAAGTAGGCAGCCGTATAGAGTCTTGCCCTTTATAGGTATTCAGAATACATTAAGGATGATGATAACATAGCATTCATGCCCTGAGTGTGTTCAATTCATGTATTGAGAGATGATGGGAGAGAGTGACGATTTCAGGTGACTCAGATAAGCATTTAATCATCATTCTCTTCACTCATTTGTTATTAGAGGAATATGTATTTAAGAAGGAGGAAAAGAAGGCTAATTCACTAAGTAGCATTGATTCTACATAATACAGAGTCAGACATGCCCATCAAAGATATGGCTATCAGAAATAATAGATTAAGTAAATTGTATCTCTTAAACTAATAATACAAAAATACTGTTATTACTGCTGTGAATAATCATGCTTTTTAAATCCAAATACATGTTATGTTCTGAATCAATGAGAGTTAAATAGAGATATAAGCAAAATTCCATCTCACATTGTTTAGAATCATAATTAATTTAAACAAATGCTACAAATGATTTGGTAAAAAAATAAGACTTCATATGTTTAAAAAATGTAAAGCCACTTTTGGATTTCTGGGAATATTACAGAAAATGTACAAAAATTGTTCTATGATAAGTAAAGTTAGATGAGTATTATAACATTTGCATAATTTTGGCCAGGCACAGTGGCGCACGCCTGTAATCCCAGCACTTTGGGAGGCCGAGGGGGGCGGATCACAAGTTCAGGAGATCCAGGCCATCCTGGCCAACACGGTGAAACCCCGTCTCTACTAAAAATACAAAAAAATTAGCCGGGGGTGGTGGCGGCGCCTGTGGTCCCAGCTCCTCGGGAGGCTGAGGCAGGAGAATGGCGGGAACCCGGGGGGCGGAGCTTGCAGGGAGCCAAGATGGAGCCGCTCACTCCAGCCTGGGCCACAGAGCGAGATTCCGTCTCAAAAAAATAAACCATTTGCACAATTTTATGAGACAATTCTTTTTATAAAGTTTGTTTTCATTTGAAAACCCCATTTTCTCAATCTATAAGGTAGCCAACTTTAATTATCCATCGTATGACAGCATACAACTGCTTTCATGATTGAGGCATGTGAAAAAGGCTTGCTGTTGGTATGAGGTTGGTATGAATGGCACCTTTCTATTTTGCTAAGAGAATATATCTTTTAAAAAATATTTTAACTTTTATTTGAGGCTTAGGGGTACATGTGCAGTTTTGTTATATAGGTAAACTGATGACTTGAGGGTTTGGCATACGTATTATGCCATCACTGCGATACTAAGATAATAACAACAGTTTTTTGTTTTTTTGTTTTCTTTTTTCTGGGCCTCTTTCATCCTGTGAATGAACTTTGAAAAGAGCTTGTACGCAATTTACTAAGCAAGAGGATGACAGGTAGAATATTAAGCATGCAGGGCCACATCCTATTTATCTGTAAACCATGGTAAATTCCAATTAACATTAATGCTTATTAGAATGATTTTAAGAGGTATGGTAATATAACATTCAATATTTAAAATGTCACCCTGAGCAATTTCTGGAGATGATTAGACAAGAAAATTGTACACAAGGAAAGCTCAAGAAAACCGGTAATTGGGTAGATTCAAAACATTTTGAACATCAGAAAAAAAACTCCAGTGGGTTGATTGTAGAGGGTTATGAAGAAAGTGAATGAGAAATAATGTTGGCTGGAATAGAAACACATTGTAGGCAGGAGGAAGAAGGGAAACAGAGGGTCAGTTTACTTTACTAGCAAGGCATCCAACAAGAGATTTGTGGCAATTGAATATGAGTCTAGTGTGTGGAGTACCGGTCCTAGGTATAAGTGTTGTCAACTTAAAAATGGCATTTAAAGCAAATGAGAGGTTGGAAATCAACTGTGTGTCCACCCATGAATATTCAGACTCCATCTGGGAAACTGACATTAACTTGATACTCTCATAAATGTATTCCAATTTGTTTCTGCTACATTTCATGTTTCCCTTATAATGAGAGCAGAAGGAGATAAGAAGAAAACAGTTTTATGTATGCAAATGCTTTTGTACAGTTTTTACCTTGCCATTCCATTAATATATTGATGTTAGGTGAAATATTTGTAAGAATTATTTTAACAAAATAAAATTTTTCCTGATTGATTTAGCAAACATTATTTACTACACATGAAAAGGTTGCTCCAAGGCAATTAAACACGTTATGAGAAGTATAACTTACAACTACATTTATTTAATTACTTAGTTTCCTTCCTTCCTTCCTTCCTTCCTTCCTTCCTTCCTTCCTTCCTTC
>NC_045435.1:23212133-23229555 GCF_002776525.5 Piliocolobus tephrosceles | reverse complement strand
TTTCTTTCTTTCTTTCTTTCTTTCTTTCTTTCTTTCTTTCTTTCTTTCTTTCTTTCTTTCTTTCTCTCTCTTTCTCTCTCTCTTTCTTTCTTTCTCTCTTTCTCTTTCTGTCTCTCTCTCTTTCTTTCTTTTTCTCGCTCTTTCTCTCTTTCTCTCTCTCTTTCTTTCTTTCTTTATCTTGAAACAGGGTTTTCACTTTGTTGCCCAGGCTGGAATGCATTGGGGTGATCTCAGCTCACTGCAATCTCTGCCTCCTGGGTTCGAAGAATTCTCGTGCCTCAGCCTCCCAAGTAGCTGGGACCAGAGGCACCTGCCTCCACGCCCAGTTAATTTTTGTATTTTTAGTAGAGACTGGATTTTGCCATGTTGACCAGGCTGGTCTTGAACTCCTGACCTTAAGTTATCCACCTGCCTCAGCTTCCCATAGTGCTGGGATTACAGGCATGAGTCACCAGGCCTGGCCTTATTTAATATTATTTCTATCGATTTTATTATATTTGCCTTATATATTGTTTTAAATAATTATTAGTCAAGAAATAAAAATAGACTTTTAAATAAATAGATGAATAAAAAAGCAGTTTAAATATTTTTCTCCAGATTTAGAGTTAACAGCTTATTTTCTCGTATAGAAACAATATTTTAGATAAAATTTATTTTGAGTCTATTAGTACAGAATTTATGAAATTTCTGTTTGGCTTCAGGATGAAATGTGTTTGGTATGGGAGACAAAAGGGAATATGTACTAAAAGGAGGTAACTTAATCTGATGAAAAAATCTCTCCCTGGATTTTTAATATACAACTATGTTTTAAAGGATAAAATAGCTATGATACCTCCAAGGTAATGATACTTCTTTATGCCCTACACCTACAGCCCCAGCTCCCTAAAAGAAGAAAATTGCATTAAAAGTATCTGGTGAAGCCGAGGTTGCAGTGAGCTGAGATCGCGCCACTGCACTCCAGCCTGTGCGACAGAGCCAGACTTTATCTCAAAAAAAAAAAAAAAAAAAAAAAATCTGGTGTCTACATTTATAAGATGATCAAAAATATTTGTTCAGTTGACAATGATTGCAACTAGGTAAAAAGTTTTTACCCTAATTTGAATGACTACACAAATATATTTCCTAATATCCTTCCTTAATTCACAATTTTCATTTGGCATGCTTTTCCAGTAATTTTAATACAAAGAACATTTTATAATAGTCTTACCTGTGAAAGAAAAATATATATCAAATGGTGACATAATTTATATCCAATAACTAGAAGTCTTGCTAACAGTAAAGACACATGTATTAATATTATTCTAAATTCAAATAGGTAAATATGTTAATAAGAATGAATATTAAAATTTCAGGTGGCTAAGACAGTACATGAAAATGTGTAGATGAGTACTTAGCACATAGTAAGCATTCAGCAAAACAATTACTATAATTATTATTATTTATTTTGTAAAATATTAAATTTTACTTCATGAGACAAAAATAATACTTTGCTTCAATTAGCAATGCACACTTAAATAGTTAATGTTTTTGCTCAAAGTTCTGTGCCTTGTACAGAACTGACATTGTCTACTGGGGAGGAGCTCCATGTTCTTATAAACTTAATCTGTATATAAACCTGTCTATCACTTTTGTGTTGCTTTTGTTTATTATTATTAGTACTCTCAAGAATAAACATATGTGCTAAAGGAAACAAAATTATCACCGGTAAACTGAATGAGCTTTTCCGTGATAGAATTTTTTGTATGTAAAATTACCCTAAACGTTAGCCAAGAAACTGTGTTGGTACAGATGCAAGAATGACATTGTAATTGGTGTTTTGATGGACATAATCCATATGTGCCTAAATTTTCTAGGTTTCTGGGGCCACAATTTCAAATGTATAAATAAATGCCTAACATCCTTTCTCATATGACAAATCCAATATCCTGCTTGACATTTTCAAGTATTCTAATGGTGCTTAGATTCACCTGATCACCTACCTGCTCCCTTGAAAACATACATTTTCAAGTAAATTTCTGTAACAAATCTAGGAAGTAACAGGTGACAGCGAACTATTCCATGAGGAGACGTTAATAAAATATTCTACTGCATTTAGTACATGAAGAAAATGTAGTTTTCCGCTCAGCAAAACCATTATATGTTTTAAGATGTATTTGCAGGAATATTATTAGAAAATAGTGTCATAGGTTCAACTGATAGAACCTAATTACATTTTTGTTTTACTTTCTTCCCTTGTAAAATAATCCAAGAGATCCTAAAATTTACATTCACAAAAGACACAGTTGACATACACATATACATACATGCATTAAAGTAAAATTCATGTATGTATGAAGGTATTGAGGACATTTTTCTACCGTATAGAAAACATTGCTGTTTTTTTAAAGCATTGCTCGTTTTAGACCTGAGAAACTATTAAGTGTTTTTATAAAAAATCATTATGTACCCTAATAGGTAAAAATTTTTTCTGCTCGCTGTCTTCTTTCCTAGACCCTTCTCAGCTGCAGCTCCACAGAACTGTACTTGAAAGCTGTATGCAGGTTTACAGCTTATGTGTGGATAATATGTCACTGTGCTTTTTTTTTTTTCTTTCTGGGAAATGGAAGGAAATTTACACCAGTGGAGTATAACCTTCAACTGACAGGGAACTGAAACCAGTGGATATGTGACTCAACCTCTGTCTGTCAAATGCCAAAATCATATTTAGATGCTTCTCAGATGTAACACTAATAATCTACCCCATATTGTTTTTTTTCCTCCCTCACTCTCCCTACTCACTCTTGTTTCCTATAATCACTGCCCAGATAAATTATCAGTAACTCAAATCTTATCTCAAACACTATTCCAAAAAGCGCAGAAGAAAAACACTATATCCCCAACACCTGAAATAGTGCCCAGCACATGGTAAAAATTTATTTATTTACTTATCTGCAGAAGTAAAAAATAAATGAAAGTTATAGTATGTGAAAAACTCAATTTGAACTTTCAAATATAATGTTAAATTACATCTTCAGACAAAGGTGATTTAAAAATAGAACAGTTACTTGTAGCAGGTTACAGTGAAATATTTCATGAGGAGATGCTAATGAAATATGCCACTGCATTTACTATATAAAGAAAATTTAGCTTTTATTCAACATATACAACCTTATTATTTAATTAAATATGACAAAAGTATTGTTGTTTAATATGTTTTAAGTATATCCACTGGGTGTAGCCAGTTTTTATTCCTAAATAGCAAATTGAATTCAACCATTATTATATGTTTTGTCTAGTTTTAGCTATGTAGGAACTTAAGGGGCATAAAAATACTAATCTTATTCATGTAGTTTATAAATCTGGAGGAAATCAACTTAATGCATGATATGGTTTGGCTGTGTCTCCACCCAAATCCCACCTTGAATTGTAGCTCCCATAATTCCCATGTGTCATGGGAGGGACTGGGTGGAAGGTAATTGAATCATGGGGGCAGTTTCCCCAAATCGTTCTGGTGATATGCCGCCATGTAAAACATGACTTTGCTCCTCCTTTGCCTTCCACCAGGTCTCCCCAGCCACGTGGAACTGTGAATCTATTAGACCTTTTTTCCTTTACAAATTACCGAGTCTCAGATATGTCTTTATTAGCAGCATGAGAACAGACTAATGCAACCCCATTTTACAGAAATATCATTGTAACTTACCAGTGTTCCCCTCTATTTTTAATCTCTGCTTTTTATGATTATTTTTTAAAAAGGTATATATAACTAATACTAACATCAACTTCTAATTGTGAGGTAGTAGAATAAGGTCTGAAGACAGAGTGCCTTCATTTCAGCCTCCAATTGCTTGCCAGCCACGTGTTCATTTGCACAGAGTGTAACTCCACATCAACCTCTGATTGGCTGTGGATCAAGTTCCCACTTCAGCCTCTGATTGGCCATGGGCCAATAGGGTGTAACCTATTGGTGTATAGGGGTATAGGGTGTTAACAATTGGAAGCCATTTAAGGGTACATAGGGGTGCTACCAAAGTCTAGCCAGGGAACATTACAATCTTGGCTCTTGAGCTGCTTGCTTGAACTCACGCCCACTTTGTGGAGCATACTTTCGCTTCAAGAAATCTGTGCTTTCATTGCTTTGTTTGTGTGTTTGTCCAATTCTTTGTTCCACACACCAAGAACCTGGATGATTTGTAGTCAAGAACCTCCACTGGTAACAGTTGTATCACTGTCAAAACTACTACGGTATTATTTTATTAGCTGAGTGTTATAAACCAAATGAGTGACTAGCTTATGAACATGTCCACCTAATCTCCACTCACTGACAATATTTGAATAAACTGCTAGAGTATAACTATCAAATTATAGTGAAATAAATACAATATCCTTTTAACCTCACATGTATATTAGTTTAGTTTACATTCAAAATCAGTGAAAAAATAGCCAATGTCATTAGAGAAAGATAAAATATATTTTTAAATGGAAATGTTAGAAGTGAAAAGCACAATATCTGGAAAATACAGTGATTGATAACAATAATGAAATGGAGATGGCAGAGAAAAAGAGTCAGGTAACAGATCAATTAAAAATATCCCATCTGAAGAATAAAAATAAATGAGCACTGCATGAGGGAACAATGGGATACTATCAAAAGACTGAATATATGGGTAACTAGAGTCCCAGAAGAAGAGTAGATAGAGAATGAAAAATAACGTATATTTTGAAAAATAATAATCAAAAGCTTTTAAAATGTTGTGAGCAATGCTTTAAAAAAAACAGCAATGTTTTCTATACGGTAGAAAAATGTCCTCAATACCTTCATACATACATGAATTTTACTTTAATGCATGTATGTATATGTGTATGTCAACTGTGTCTTTTGTGAATGTAAATTTTAGGATCTCTTGGATTATTTTACAAGGGAAGAAAGTAAAACAAAAATGTAATTAGGTTCTATCAGTTGAACCTATGACACTATTTTCTAATAATATTCCTGCAAATACATCTTAAAACATATAATGGTTTTGCTGAGCGGAAAACTACATTTTCTTCATGTACTAAATGCAGTAGAATATTTTATTAACGTCTCCTCATGGAATAGTTCGCTGTCACCTGTTACTTCCTAGATTTGTTACAGAAATTTACTTGAAAATGTATGTTTTCAAGGGAGCAGGTAGGTGATCAGGTGAATCTAAGCACCATTAGAATACTTGAAAATGTCAAGCAGGATATTGGATTTGTCATATGAGAAAGGATGTTAGGCATTTATTTATACATTTGAAATTGTGGCCCCAGAAACCTAGAAAATTTAGGCACATATGGATTATGTCCATCAAAACGTCAATTACAATGTCATTCTTGCATGTGTTCCAACACTGTTTCTTGGCTAACGTTTAGGGTAATTCTACATACAAAAAATTCTATCACGGAAAAGCTCATTCAGTTTACCGGTGATAATTTTGTTTCCTTTAGCACATATATTTATTCTTGCAGAGGCAAGAAGACCTGCTCTAACAAAGTATAGAAGCAATACTCTGTATTTTCAAGTGACATGACAGTACATTTTGCACTGCTTGCAACAAAATTTGCAATGTTTTAGAGGAAAATAAAGTAACAAAATTTGTAGGATATATTATCTATTGTGTTTCATATACAAAATTACTAGATATACCAAAAATGGAAGAAAATATGAGCTAGATTCAGAAGAAATATATATGTCAAGTAATGTATACTATATTAGGACAGGCTCACTTTGATTTTGCACTTATCCCTAAGACTGAGTCTTCGCATGTGGTCTTTAGTTCTAAGGCGTGATCCTCTGGGGTCTCAACAGCTGTTCCTAGGTATTTATTAACACCGCTAATTTGGCTGCATTTGAATTCTAAATTATATACCTCTCGAAACAGACAAAAGTTGAAGTCGATGCTCACCACGTTAGCCTGCTGTCATACTTTTTTGTTAGTTTGTTTTTCTCATTCTGGATTCTGTAAAATTGTATTCATGTCTGTACAGTTTATGGGTTGAAAAAGATATGATGAAAATGCACAAGTTCCAAACTTTGTCTTCAAACTTGTCATGTAGTTGAGCATTTCTGCTTGAGTAATAGCCACTTTACTGTATGGATTAAGGAGTGTCTAGAAAACATATAATGCATGTAATCTCGCTCAGTGTGATTACCTTCTTTCAAGGGTTTATTTACTTCCATTTTCTGCCCACCCTGAGTGCTCTCCAATGGTTTCAAATAGTTACTTTTATATTTGTTCAGATTTAGCGTTGTTATATGCAGAAGACTTAGTGTGGTACAAGTTACTGAAGTTACTCTGACCTTACCAGAACTGAACTCAAATTTAATTTTTAAACATTTTTTTTTATTCTGTTCTCTTCCTTTGACCTTCTAATTATGAAGACAGTGGTTCTTCTTTCTTCTTTACAAAGCTGTCACTTATGCCTAATCAATTGAACACTCTTCTATGCTTCCTATCAGATATTTTAAATATAGTGATTAATTCTGTGATTGTTCCTTTTTTATTTTTTTACTTAACAATTCTTAGTATTTTAACATTTAACACTTGTTGTTTGAGATATTTTATATTTCAGTTCGAGTTCTTGAGATAAAGAAACACTCTTGAATAAGTTATTTGAATCTATAGGAAGCTGTTGATTACTATTTTAATTTCTTCCTTGGCAAATTTCTTAATTATCTGGTTCTTTATCTTTACTAGTTTATTTTTCATATTCCTTTTTAAATTATTTTCTTCATCATGTAAATAGACAGTTTCCATTTCATTATATTTTAACTTTGAAGGGGGCAGTAGTTCTTCCTAGACCAGCTATTTGCAGAAATGCTTTGTGGATGACAGATCGCAAATGAGAAAAGCTAACAGAAAACCTTCTTGAGGTACAATGGAGTCTCATATGATGTAGAAATTTGCAAAAGGGTATCATATGATTTTCCTTTACATAGCTTGAATTGTCAAGCATCAGTGCCAGACACATATGATATTCAGAAAATATTTGTAAATAAATGAATGAGTTGATAGTTTCATGACGTTCTATATCCCTTGTGTGTTTTATTTTTTTGTCTGTTTGTTACTGAGGGTTGTGGTATCATTTATCCTCCCATCACCTGATAGGTGGCTTTTTACAGAGTTCATATTTTCTCCTTTTCTTCGTTGTGTCAAACAGGGCTTAGAGAGGCTTCCAGAGTAAGCTCTACATACTATTCTTGTTTGAAACAAGTGGCTGTTTACTGTTTTCCCTCAAGCCATGACTCTTACTTCAGAAGACTTAGTGATCTGTCACTTTTACCAGATATTTGAAGTCAGTGTCCTCTTGGGTGTACTTCAGTCACCTAGGTTTATTATCAGTAAACCTCAGAGTCTTATTGAGGGGTATAGTATGGGTAGCTTTGATTTTTATCAGAAATGCTAATTCTATTTCAAAACTTTTTCACATCTATGTCTTCAATTGATTTCGGAGAAAAAAAGCAAATATCAGCATCATTATTCTACATCTTAAAGTCAGAAATCTATCATCAGCATTCAAAGGCTTCTTCATTGTAAAAAATTAATAGAATCAAACCACTCAGGATTTTCACAACCATTCTTCAGGATATGTGTCTTAGAAACAGGCAGAAGATAGGGCTTATTACTTACTATTTCTTCTTTTTGAAAGATAAATGCATACACTTGAGAATGTACAGTATTAAAAATGCAACTTGCACATAAATAGTTGAAGGTTTCAGATGCTGGAATACTTGTTGTTTTCTATGGGAGACCTAAGGGGACACGAATCATACGCCATTCGTATGGACATTACTTTCTGCCCTCATTAAAACAGCAACTTCATAACAGACATTCTGAGAATAATTGAATTTGTTTTGGAAAATTTTCGATGTTTCTTAATTATTAGTGATTTTTTTCAGCATCGTCTTGGAGGAACAGAAGTGTTATAAATGGTCTCAATGCAATACATACATGACTACATCACCATGGCACATTTCAGAATTTGCATTTTCTGCTAACAGTCGGAGCGTCAGTCCATGTCTCCTATCCGAGTAAATATGTATAAAGCTATGGAGCCCATGGTGTAAGCACGCGAGAGGTAAAGCTGCTGTCATGGCTTCGTCCTTCTTACTATATGCCATGATTTCTTACTTATATAATTTATTTTACTTTCTGCATTGAGGGCAAAGAAATTACTAAGCTGAACTTTGTAATATATACGTGATGCAATACTCGCTAGTCAGAAAACGATTGAGAAGTGTGTGTATATATATACACACACACACATATATATACTTTTAACTCAATGTGCAAAATTTTGCTCACATACGTAGGAAAGAGTTGGATAAAATTTTATATCAAATACTAAATGTATACATCGTCGTTTTCTATCTCCAAAGAATACTTAACACAATATATGCATGCATTTATCTAAATCATTAATTAAATGTGTAAAATTTGTCTGATTTATAGTTTATAAATTAAAATAAATATTAACAAAGTGTGTAAGAATTTAAACTTGCATTCAGGTTGGCCAAAAGTGGTGAATCACGCCTCTAATCCTGGCACTTTGGGAGGCCGAGGTGGGTGGATCACGAGATCCACCTGGCCAACATGGTGAAATCCCATCTCTACTAAAAATACACAAATTATCCAGGTGTGGTGGTGGACGCCTGTAATTCCAGTTACTCAGGAGACTGAGGCAGAAAATTGCTTGAACCCGGGAGGCGGAGGTTGCGGTGAGCCAAGATTGAGCCACTGCACTCCAGCCTGGGTGACAGAGCAAGACTCTGTCTCAAAAACAAGCAAACAAACAGACAAAACGTGCATTCAACTATAATCAAGAGACCAGCAATACAAATGAATCTAACAGTGCCATGAAGCAATTTCACTACCCTCCACTAAACTCTTCACAATCTTCTCCAGTACAACAGCTTATCATAGATGACTTAAATATGGATATGGTGGCCATACACATTAAAAAATGCTTTCTTTAGGTATTCTCTTATATTCTTCTTGATATATTCATTAAAAATGGATAAGAACAAATAAAAATCAACATATAAAATAGCAAAAAAGAAAAAGTTTATCCTGGTGTTTGTGTGTATGTTATAAAGGTTACTAACGGTCTGTAGGTAGACTCCTTGTTACCAAATACACTGATTTAATAATTAGGAGTCTACTAAGGTTTTCTACCATTATCAGGTAAATTTTGGAAAGTTGGCCGGGCGCGGTGGCTCAAGCCTGTAATCCCAGCACTTTGGGAGGCCGAGACGGGTGGATCACGAGGTCAGGAGGTCGAGACCATCCTGGCTAACACGGTGAAACCCCGTCTCTACTAAAAAAATACAAAAAACTAGCCGGGCGTGGTGGCGGCGCCTGTGGTCCCAGCTCCTCGGGAGGCTGAGGCAGGAGAATGGCGGGAACCCGGGGGGCGGAGCTTGCAGTGAGCTGAGATCCGGCCACTGCACTCCAGCCCGGGCGACAGAGCGAGACTCCGCCTCAAAAAAAAAAAAAAAAAAAAAAATTTGGAAAGTTTATACTTAACTACTCGTGTATTTATGTTATCTGAATTTTGGAAAGTGTTGGCAAAAAGTTGTTCATGGCACCCATATTTAAAATCTCTATTATGCTTGTATTTGGGTCACTGTTTCATTCCAAATATTTTGTTTATTTTTATTTTTGGTTTTCTGTCTCTTTTCTTATTTTTTACTCAGTTTTTCCAGTTGCCCATTTTTATTAGTCTCAAAAATCAGACTTTGTTTTGGTTAATTTAATTTGTTTTTTGTTCTTATTCTTAGTTTCCAATTATACAGTAATTTTTTTGTTGTTATTATACCTTTCATTCTGGATAGACAGTATGTTCCGGCATGAAAATTGTCCTTTGATATTACAGTGGTTTTGAATGATTACATCTTTCTGATGATACTTTTTGTTATAATTCCCTGTTATTTCCTAATAATATCTTTTCTTTGAAAGTATTATATATAATATTAGAAGAGTTATGCATATTTTTGTTTTGTTTACTTAGATTTCTTGATAGTTTTTCCCACTAATTTTATAATTTTCTTGTGGGTATGAGGTCATTAACTTTTTGTGGAACTTGTATATACTTAAGTTCATAGAAAAATACCTGTCTTTCTAGCAAAATTAATCTACTTATGTTAATTGAATTATTAATGTATTTAAATTCATTTGTCTTTTTAATTGTTTTCTATTTCTCATACCATTCTTTACTCTTTCTTTAGTTCTATTTTTGTTTTCTATTGGACTGGTGGTATTTCTTCCCTTCCCATACTGCCTGACAAGTTAAAAATCTCTGTTGTATTTTTATATTTTATTGGGCATATTAATTTGTCCTATTCTGTTCAATGCGAAATTACACATGTTCTATAGCATCAATTTCTACGTCCTATACCTCTATTTTTTCCTCCATTTTTAATACTCTTAAGTAATTTTCATTTTATTTTAATAAATATTTTAACTTTAGTGCATTTTCAGCAGTATTAGATCTTATTTGTGCTGCTTTATTTTATTTTTGTGGTGTTTTTACTTTTTTCTTCCATTTTCTAAGATTTGTCACATCACATCTTTGCTCCTTCTGTTATTTTGATGTATTTTACCTGAGCTCTTGTGTCTCTGCTATGAGCATCTTTGTAACTTTTATTCATTTAAATTTATGGCAATGCATTTGGTCCCAATATGTATGTGTTTTGTGAAAATATTTACTTGTTTTTCTGTATTGGATTCTTTATATTTTACTAATAATATATTTATATGCAAGTCTTTTCCTGGTTATTATTGTTATTAATAATATTAACAATCTTTTAATGAAACTAATCTGTCTAAGACCAACTACTTGCAGCTGGATGGCGTCTGGGAGAAAGGAGGTTAGTGACCCTGGCAAGTAGGGATCCTCTTTGATTCATGGCATAGCTTCTAAAGACAAAGGGTTTTGGAAGTATGTGGTTATTTCCATTTTAATTTTACTCAGTAAATACAGAACATTAACTGTAGGACTTCGTACAGTCAATTCACTTCCCTCCTCACTGAGCTTTCTACAAAATGCCATGCCTACTGCTCTTTTCTTAAAATTTGACATTCTGTTCATCCTGGGCTTTCACATTAATTTTGATATTTTTAAAGCACTGAGTTAAAATATCATTTATCTTGACTACTGATGTTTTGTACCCCTTAAATTTTGCACCCAGGGTTAGTGTCTTGCCTGTTTTACTTTAATGAGACTGCTTTTAGCCCTTCCTACTTTGCTAAGTTCTCTTATACAGCTGATAGAGCATTGATTCTGTTATTTCTGTAAGGGGTGGTTTATTTTATATATTTATTCATTTGTTTTTTTAAAATGCTTAACAACTATTTGAAGTCCTCTGCTCTTTTGGCTTTATCTAGATCATCTGCAGCTACATGATTTTTTTTTTTTTTTTTTTTTGGCTACATCTTATCTTCCTGGTAACAGACTATCACCGATCTTCATTATCTTTGACTGTCTTTCTTTGTGCATATAATTCTGGGTTACATCTTCATTTAGTTTATGATGGTGTTTGTATTTGTCTCTTCATCTTTGGAGGGTGCTATTTTAGTGGAGAATATAGCAGAAACGTCATGACATCTTAAAATATGGGTCGTAATTTACTTCTTTGGTTCACCTTAGTTATTTTCTCAATATTTCTTCCATCAGCACAAGAAAGTACATATACCATGAGTGTGAACATGTTTTTTAATATCAATAAAAACTAAATTTAATAAGTAGCTTAAAAATATAATGTTTAACTCTGTAAAAATATTTTTCAATTCTTGATTATTGCTTTAAAACTTATATTTTATAATTGTAATAACTGATCAAATAATTCACACCAGTATACAGAAGAAATAATGCTGTTTTGACATTAGGGCATTGTGACTTTAGGACATCATGTTTATTAATGTATTAAAATGTTGACAATGTCATTTTATCAACTGGTATCTTTTTAACAATAAACATAAGCATTTCTTAGCACTTGGTCACAAGGTAATCATGTGATACAGAGTGGAGTCTATTAAAATGAATATCTCCAGACAATCAGTTCTCTTGTGAAACTTTAAAAATAAATGAAGACCCAGCTTGAGAAACCATGCTGTATCCCACTGCTTCTTTAAGCAATGTCTTCACATATCTAGCAGTGCTGGGACATCAGAGACTCTATTGAAGTATTTTATTTTAGATAAAGAAACAATTATATTAAAAATACTCATCTCTAAAATGAGATCATTTTGGAGACCTATTTGAAACTGGTAAAAGAGGCAGTTGTGTGTAAGCAAGAGACAGAAGTAGATTTCTATCATCCATCCCATAAAAGTTGAGGATATTCAAGGCAATAGGAAAGAGAATATTAGAAGCTATAATAGAGAAGATATATGTAGTCCTTATTGTCTGGGAGTCTGTGGCATGAGATAAGAGAAAAGTATGAAATTATGACCATGGGAAATGTAGTCAATACGGGAATGATTGTAATTTTCTTAAAGAATATTTTCAGGGATATGAACACCTGGGTCAGTAGTCTCATCCTTCTTCATGTTGTGACTCCTGTAGAACATGATATTTGTATGGCACAATGAGGTAAAGAAACAAGGTCATGTGAACAAAGATGACCATTGTTTAAGTGTATTTATCAAATTCCCATCTTGAGATTAAAAAGCTCAAGTAACCCAAATGTCAATGTATTTATAACACTATTTGTGATACAATATAGAATATCTGCTGAGAAATTCTGAATTATAGCTATTAATGAGAGGCTCTATCAGTGAGAAAATCTACCAAATTTCTGTTAGGTAAAAAACAGGGGTAACACATTGTCGAGCAGATTACAAATTCACAACAGGAAACACACAACTTAGTATTTTGAGCTTTTATTCTTGCTTGAGGTCTCTGAGCTGATACAATCAGTGCAAACTTCCCAGGCTATTGTAGGAAAGGACTCATCTTTTACATCTTAGGAATAATCTATTAAGATAGTGCAAAAGAAGAATGCAACAGAAAAAAAATCAAAAAGGAGGCACATCATTTATTATTTTTGACTACTATAAATAAGATTAAAATCATCACATGTATTTTAAAAATATATGTACATATACATATATATATTTTTATGGTAAAACAAAATATATGTTTTGACAAATTATTGACTGGAGACATAAATGATATTATAACCTGATACTAACAAACATACCAGAAAATTGCAACAAAGCCAAAAAATAGTTCACAAAGACAAAAGTGAAATGATTGTCTCTGGAGAAAACCTCCTTTAAAAATTTGCGAACAATACTTCTGGGACTAACAAGTGATTATAGAAAGGTTGCAGGATATAAGGTTAATATACAAAAGCCAATTGTTTCCTACACCCTCATAAGGAAGAAATGTAGTTCTAAATTAAAAACACAATACCATTTATGTTAGCACCAACAAATGAAATATTTAGGTATAATCCAATAAAATATGCATAATATCTATATAAGAAAAATGACAAAACTCTGATGAGAGAAATCAAAGATCTACATAAATGAAGAAATTGTCCATGTGCAAGGAAAGGAAGAGTTAATATTGTTACGATGTCAGTCCTTAACAACTTGATCTATAGATTTAATGCAATTCCAATAAAAATCCCAGCAAGCAAATTTTTGCCTATCAGCAAACTTATTCTAAAGGTTATAGGAAAAGGCAAACAAACAAACAAACCACACACACACAGAATAACCAAAGTTAAGAGTTTATAAAATTTAATAACAAAATAATAAACCAATTACAATATTGGTAAAAGATATAAGCAGATACCTCGCCAAAGAAGATACAAAGATAGCAAATAAGTATATGAAAACATGCCTAAGATAATATGCCATTAGAGAATTGCAAATCAAAACAATAATGAGATACCATATACCCCTGTTGGAAATCCAAAAATTCAGAATACTGACAATGCCGAATACTGGCAAGAAAGGTGAGCAACAAGAACTTTTTCTTTCATTGGTTGTAGAAATAAGAAATTGTACAGACACTTTGAAAGGAAATTTGGCAGTTTCTTACAAAGCTAAACATACTCAGTATAAAATTCAGCAATTTTGCTTCTAGGAAACTAGCAAAATGAGTAGAAAACCTACATCCACATGAAAACTTCCACATTAATATTCATAGCAGCTTTATCTGTAATTGCCAAAACTTGGAAGCAACATCCATTCCTTGGAATATTATTAAGCACTATAAGGAAATGAGTCATCCAGCCACAGGAAGACAGGGAGGAAGCTTAATTGCATGTTGCTAACTGAAAGAAGCCAATCTTGAAATGCTAAGTGCTGTACAATTCCAACTATGTGGTATTCTGAAAAGGGGAGAACAGTGGGAGCAGTAAAAAGATAAGTAATTGCCCATGAGTTTGAAGCAAGAGAGGGAGGAATGAATAGGTGGAGCACAGGAAATGATTTTAGGGCAGTGAAACGATTCTGTATGATACTGTAATGATGGATATATGTCATTATACATTTTTCAAAACCCATAAAATGTACAGTACAATGAGTAAACTCTAATCAAATGAGAAACTTAAGTTAATAATAATGATGCAGTATCAGTTTATCAGTTTTAACAAATGTAATGCAAGATGTTAGTAAGGGAAACTTGGGAGGGAGTGTATAGAAACTCTGTATTTTCTGCTCAGTTTTTCTCTGAAATTAAAATAACTCTAAAAAACTATATTGGTGAAAAACAAAACAACAAAATAAAATCAAAACAACAAACAACAAAAATTTCATAAAGGGAAAGACCCAGGCTAAATTTAATAGCCACAGTGTAGTGACTTATGTACCTCTAAAACATTATGCTAAATATACATCTGACATCTAAGAACCATTAACTAAAGATTATTGTTATTTTTGTTGACGGCTGTGATCCTGTTGGGGTTGTTATCTGAAAAATCACCATCAGAATTTAGCATTATTTGAGATTTTAATTTAAATAGTGTATGCAAAATTAGAAAGAACAAAATATTCATTGACATTATAAATAAGTAATGAAAGTAAATGACTGGAATTGATTTTAAAAATATGATAAAAAATTTGAAATAAATATCTTAGAGCAAGCAAATAGATCCTTTCTAATAAAGTTATAATTATCAGTTGATGACCAAAAGCATATCCCTCTTTCTCTCTAATTTCCTTTTGTCATCTCCAGAAAGAATTATAATCAAATGGCAGACACTGGAAAAATATATTTTGAAGAGATAATTATACTCAAGTACTGATGGGCAGGTAGGAAAAAAGCCAATATATAAAAAGAATCTAATATTTGCAAGAAAGTTCGTTGTCTACACATCCAGAAATACAGAAGACTCTTGCACATATACTTTCAGGACAATAGTTAATGAGAGAAACCACAGAGGATAGTGGAAATGCCAACATAATGAAGATAAATATTTTTGCAATTTTCTAAAATGGGAAATAAGGGGATTGTAAAACTACATATCAGTTAGCCAAAATGCTTGACATGGGTTTTCGGCAAAATTCTAAAACAGATTTTGTAGCAGATGGTTTGTGAGCATTTAACAAATATGATGTTGATCGCTAGGCACCAGCATGAATTCATGTAGTGCAAATCATACCAAAGTAGTTGTCTTTCCATTATCATTGTGGCTATTAAGCCAGTAGAGTGGTGGGGTATAGACATAATGATATTCTGAATTCAGCAAAGAATTTTGCAAAAGATTTGTATCAAAATTTTATGTGTGATTTTTTAAAATGGTGCTGGCGTGGAATTATTATTACATGGGATATTTTGTCAGTGAATAACTCTAGCTAATTCTTGGTGTAAATTGCTGTAATAGTTCTCAACATATATTGTATATCAGAAACATTGGTGGAATTTTTTTAAAGACATGTACTTAAATCTAGGCCTTATCCCAGATATCATAATTTAGTAAGTCTAGTTATACCCAGGTTATTTAAAATAATAACTTATAAAATAATGTAATGCAATTGTTTTTTCCAACTTAATCTAATAAATTAATATTATTTATAATCATTTAGTTTTTGGACTTTATTTTTCATAACTGACTATTGTATAAAATATTACATGAGGCTTTATATTGATGCCTTTTCATCTATAATTCAAAGCATGCAATGGTGTATTTCCATTTTTATATGAAATTGATTTCCCACTTTAAAAAATATTTCAGCACAATATATAGAATAACTCTTTAAAACATAAGTAATATCATATGATGAGTCTTCTATAAAACCTTCAAAGACTTCACTTCTCATTTGGAGTAATTACTTAACCAACAAGGTTCGATATAGTTGATCTCCCCATTACCTTTTTGACCTCACCGCCTCACTTTCTTCCTCATTCATTTTCTTTTAGCCATACAGGCCTGTGTGCTGTTCTCCAAACAAGCCAGCAATGCTATAACCTCAGTACCTTTGCATTTCCTATCTCTCTTCCCCAGATTTCTACATCTGTTATATTTAGATGTAGAGTGCTTCATCTGTTATATTTAACCAATTTTCTGCCTCCTGCACAGAGATTTCTGTTTATTGTATTCATTGTGATATCCCCAGAGGCTTCATAGTGCCTGGCATATACGAGGTGAAACATACATCAATGAGTGAATATATAAATAACTAAGTTTTTCTGCCTTTATACATTCTAAAATGTAATCATTGTTTACACTTAAAACCAAAATGGAATATTGATTATAAGTTTTTGTTTCAGGACTATATAAGACTACCATTATAATTCATTTTGCCTTCCTCATAAAAAAATTTAATGATAATAAAGTTAACATTAGTGATACAAATACAAAGACAACATATCTTAGTCATTTTATCACTTTACTTAAAATTCTGCCATTTTCTTTTCTAATTTACCTGTATCTTTACTATGTTTGAAAGCATATTAACACAAATTTACTTGATGATTTCTGAAAAAAAAAGTTACATTTGCCTCTTCCTTGTCATACAGTTGTCAGTAATATTTAACATTTTAAAGAGTGTCCAAAATCCATTCTCTATTTTCAACAAATAATTAGATTTCACATACAAAAAAATAAATTTGGACCTATACTTATCATTATGTAAACATTTTAATTCAAATCGGATTACAAACTTAAATGTAATCAATAAAACTATGAAATTCTTAGAAGAAAGCATGGGCCGGGCGCGGTGGCTCAAGCCTGTAATCCCAGCACTTTGGGAGGCCGAGAAGGGCGGATCACGAGGTCAGGAGATCGATACCATCCTGGCTAACCTGGTGAAACCCCGTCTCTACTAAAAAAATACAAAAAAAAAACTAGCCGGGCGAGGTGGCGGCGCCTGTAGTCCCAGCTACTCGGGAGGCTGAGGCAGGAGAATGGCGTGAACCCGGGAGGCAGAGCTTGCAGTGAGCTGAGATCCGGCCACTGCAC